>NW_021939471.1:7241568-7694068 GCF_001715985.3 Manacus vitellinus | reverse complement strand
CTAGGAATTAGAGAAGACTCTGTTTTTGTAGTCTTTCCTTATTCTATTCTGAAAGAGAAACAGCTGCTTGAAAAATCTTAGGATGTGACCTGTTTCAAGAACTTCTCTAACAACTTATGTTTGTAAGAGAAGTGAGAACTGAAAACCACCTTATCTTCTAGAGTAAATATTTGGAAATATCGTTAATACATTTATAGTAATGGGATAATTATCAAATGTTTTGGTACTTAATGTCACATTATGATGAAAATCACTTGATAGCAAATTAAAGCACTTTTATTGTGATTGCTATGGTTCTAGAGGATACACATGGTTATGCTACATTAATTTTAAAGACTTACATGAATTTTTAAGCTTAGCAGATACAAACCGTTGGAGAATAGCCAGTATTCTTGAATGTGGTACATACACTCCAAGGAGTCTTTAACTAAATCTTTTGGACCTTGGTTGGAAGTAATTAAGATTTCTTCTAAACTTTCAATAATTCATACTTTTTTTTCCAGTTACAGCTGCAGATTTGTTTAAAGTAAGCTCAAAGGTCTGTAGGTGGACATGGTGGGGGAAACATATGAAAATGATATACATGCTCCAGAAGGTTGTAGCATCTGATAGTTAATAATCTACATGAATAACCACAGAATTACAGATTGGACTGAGTAGTAGGAGCACAATTGCCACAGAAGCCAGTGAAAGTTCCAGGAAAATTTTTCTTCATGTTATTGCATCTGCCCATTACGGGCAGCAATTGGTCCCATGGAGGAAGAGCATCTTTAGCTAGCTGGTGTATCTCTGAGGAACTTTATTTTTTTGGATGGGTGTGGAGGCATTGAGAAGCTGTTTGGTGGTTCTCCAGATAAACTGACTTGTGTCTGCTGCATTCACAGGTTGTCCCTTAGGACTTCAGTGACCTATTTCCCGGGCATGCCTGAAGTCAGTCTTTTATTGGCTAGTTTAGTCTCTAATGTCTGTAAGACATCAAACTGTTCAATTTGGATGCTCATGATGAGGCAGGAATGGAAAAAAAAAAAGAGCCTGGATTATTTTAAAATGATGGTGGGCTCTAGCTCTGTGCAGACCTGGGGCTGTGTGATGATAGCCCTTGATGGCTGATGCATCAAGCTCAGCTCACACATGTGGATCAGTTGTGCTGTGGCAGTAACCTGTCTCCCAGCCACCTTTAATCTGATTCCTAGACCTCTCTCCCTGTTGCCTAAGGAGGAATACAGCATGAGGACTCAGAAACTGGGAAAAGTAGTTTGAAGATCTTGTCCATATAGGGCCCAGCCCTTAGCACATTTAGATTCATGTTATTTCTGTGATAGGGAGCGCTAAAGCAACCTGTGCTCCTCAGGGCAGCTGCTTCCCCTTCCTGTGGCTACTGAGAGCTTTTAAACACAGTTTGTGGACTAGCTTTTGTACCCATGACATAGGGTGACTGGCCATGGGAGAGATGACTGGAGCCACTGCAATGACTAATCAGGTGGTGCTGGCCTCAGGTGGAGTGGCTGGTGTCTGCGGATGACCTGAAGAGAAATCATCCATTGAATTTTTGTCAGGGACTCTGCACTGGGGTGACTAGAGCAGGGAATTGCTGGAGGGGATGTATGGCCAGGCCAAGGGCTCCTGGGGGAGGTGACAGTAGGACACCCAGAGTGTTGAGAGTACATCATGAGTAAAAAGTGTAGGAAGACAAAAGGTGCTCTGGGAATCTGAAGTCTGGGGAGAAATCTCAGAAAAGAGGTGGAAGAGAGGGAGGAAAACTCTTTGGGAACTGTTGTCTAGGCTTAGCTTTGGTATTAAACCAAAGTTTCCTGTTTCCTCAGAGATGTACCCTGAGGCAAGGCCCTAAAATAGACTTGGGCATGTTCCAGGCTCTCTATGGTGTGGCAAGTACATATCACATTATTCCCTTTCAGGAATCTTACTGTTAAAACAAAGCCAAAAGTCTATTATGTTTCTGTATTCCCTGGCAGTCAAAGTTTGTATTTCAGGAACAAACTCTTGGGTTATAATCAAACAGGAACGTTAATCTACCCTGCTAGATGTGGGTAATTGATTGTACTAAGTAATTCTTTGTGGTCTGTTTTAAGAAAAACATGTGGCCAAATCTTCAGTTGGGTTGAACTGCCTTCTCTTACACTAGCTGAACATCTTATGTATCTTCTCATATTCATTGCTTTTTTTGAAGCAAAACCCTCATTTGTGATCTCGCGTCCATATTTTGATTATGAATGCTTTGTCTAGAAGGTTATCAAAAATCGAGTTTCAGTAAATAAGTGTTGTAAACATTGTGTAGTTTTGTTAGCTCATTGGGGAAATACAGCTGAAAGATGATGACAAATGCATCTGCAGTTACTTTGCTATTGTTTCTGAATGTCTAGTGCTGGTTAACATGGTATGAGCAAAAGAGCACAATCATTGTCCATTTCTGTTCTGGTATGTGACTTAGTTGTGCAGTCATGTAGTTAAACTATGTTCAGTTTTGTTTTCTTTAAAGAGGCTTTAATTATGCAAGACACCTTAAGAAAATATATAATTGTGTGCAATTTGCTGCTTAAGAGTACACGGCACTTCCCATTTGAACTTCTGCTACCTCCTGAAAGCAGGAGCAGAGAACATGTATTCTTTGAATTTGAAAGTGTTTTTCTCCTATGTGCATTGTGACAGAACGCATAAAGCTGGTCTTTGGGATGTGTGCATGCAAAGTGAGGTCATGATGAAGCCTATTTGGAAGTCAATTTATTACAGCTATTCTGTATATGGCTATTACCTCCTGCTGTAGAAAAGTCTCTTCAGCTTCCTCAATAGCTGTTTCTCTGCAACAGATCCTCCCCTTGTTCTCCTTTGGTTCTGCCAGTGTGAAGCTGGGATTTTGCTCTTATTCAGTTTGTTCCAAAAACCTGTTTTATATGATGATCTCATGAGATAATCAAGGGAGGTCAAAAAGTACTGAATCGATCTGGTTTTAGCTTTAAATTCTTCAAGTGTCCAATCTTTCTTTCAAGGGTGCCACAAGGTCAAAACCCTGAGCAATGTGGTACAGTTCATAGAGACTGTTTCACCTCATCCTATATGGAGCCTGCCATGCTGTTTCTGAATTTTCCTTGCTCCTGAACTTTCCAGCTGTCTGTGAAAATAAGGACATTCAATGCTCTGAAAGCTGCAAAGACCTTCTGTACCTTCTAGGCAGGCTGTATGCCATTCTCCTGGATGTCTAAATTGTGCTTCTATCACCTTTACTTTTCCCAGGGATGCCAGATTATTACTATGCATTGGACATGACCTGTAATTTAAGCCAGGAAGTCAGGCTACTGGAAGCAGCACAGCCTGTCTGTTAAGTGGTGCATTGTGCTGTAGGCTTATGGTAGGTTCAAGGCAGTGATTTTAGTCTTCAGGAAATCAAATGGCCCAGGCATCCTAATCTGTAAGGTTTTCCCTCTCTTCCTTTATGTTCCAAACCACAGAGAACCCTGTCTGTTCCCAACTCTGGGTCTCATGAACATAACATATCCAGAAGATTTCTGTGCAACCTGGGACAACCATTTTAATGAGACAGCATTCTTCAATACTGTGGTATAGTGCCACTTTAAATATGCTTGCAATGCAGATACTCAGTGGGAGAAGATGCTGTATTCAAAGAGGCTTATTTGTCAAAGAAGACATTTTGACTCTAAAATATCATTTTTTCCTTTCTGTAAAATGGAAATGATGATGGTTTTTTGACCTTTCATTACCCTCTACGTCAGATCTAATCTTAGAAAAAGCTTGAGGACAATGGTGTTTGCTTTTTTTCTAGCACACACAATTTAGGAGACCACTGAATTTGAGTCCTGGGTTGAGGGCAGGGCTTTGAGATGACTACTTTTGCTGGCAGGTGATATGCCCAACTTTCAAGCTTCTTTGCTCAAGGCTGCCAATTGCAAATCAAAGAACATCTCCTGCCTGGCCTCAGACACGTGGAGACGACTGGTCTTACACTGTTGGATGGCTGCAGCTAATTTGTTTGACTTTCTGATGATGAGGAGAAACTGCAGTGACTATGGCCATTGAGATATTTTTGGGGGTTTGGGTGGGTTTTTTTATACTGCTTCCTCCTCAAGTCTAAATTTTCTTAGCTAATTTACCACATCAAGGTGCAAAGCTTCTGCCTTGCAATTTTTCAATTTTGAAGACCACTAAAAACATTCCAGTTAACAAATGCTAAATTTCCAGTAAAAACTCAGTACCCTCTTGAAGAGGCAACCCTTATGGTGAAAAACCACAAACCCATTTGGCCTGGCCAGCTGCTTTCATCTCTTTAGTTCTGCTGAGTAAATGGTTCCTATGGTTCACCCTCACTCCTTCCCCCTGCTTTATTTACTAACACGGGAGTAAGATCCAATACAGAGGGGTTAAAGAACAGAAAGAAACCAGTTGGGTTTTTTTTTCTTTATTTTCCTCTTCTTTTGAGGACATGACCCTCAAACACAGATGTTTTTTGCTTTCCCAAAGTCTAGTCCCATTGTGGAATGTATGGAGACAGCAAATAAATAATACTTAAAAATTACATAATTACATTTTCAGTAAATATGAAATTATCTTATTAGTATTGTAATAAAAAGACTATCCACCCGCTCCCAGGAGACAGGGCAAACCAGCGGTGGATCAAATACTGACAAAAACCAATAATAAACAGTGTGAGCAATTAATGCTTTTGGTATCTGCTGAGACAGTAAAATCTTGTATTGACTACATAGTGTCTATACTAGAAGTCTGTTCCTGGTTCCTTTTGGGTTTTGGCATTGCAAATTCTTGCAACAGTACAAGTTTTCTGCATCAAAGGTGACCAAATGGAGAGAGGAGAGCACTACAGACTGGATCCAGATCTATGTTAACTGCTTTTGAGGAAAAGGTGTAATGAGCATGGGGAAAAGGTGGATCTGGGGGTCTCTGGGAGAGAGGAATGGTCAAGTGCCTGGAGAAGTTGCCACTTTATACTTTCTCTGGGTGTATGGACACTTGAAACTCTTCAGCTGGGATGGGACAGAGAATACTGGAAAATATTTGATCCCGTTCAATTCTCTTGTGAATGGTGAAGGCAGGTGAGCTGTAGGACAAAGAGCAGAGCAGCCACCCTGGGTGTCTGTACCTTGAAGGGAATTTGACTTGCCCTTTCACAGCAATGCTTATCAGCAGAAGTGCTCCTTTCTTTGGTCTTCTGTGGAGTTATGCTGTCCTTTAGTTGTGCCTGAGACAAGAAAGGTCAGGCTTCTATTATGGGTGAATTGTATGTTGTGTGGACCTCCAGCTGAAGGTTTGTCTCTAACTGTAAGGCTTCTGCACAATAAAATATGCTCCCCAGACAAACATTGGGTACAGGGACAGGGTCACACTTGGGCTGTCCATTGGGATTGTGCCATGCCTGTTTGCTTACAGCGACAAAACTAAACCTAGAAAGAGGGACACTTTTCATGGATATGTCAAAGAGTAGGAAAATGCTGGTCTTGTTGAATTGACAGAGAGAATACTATTTAGATTTAAAAAAAGCCCACTATAGAGTACTTATGTAGAACAAAAAGATCCCTGTACAGTAAAGTCAAAGCAGCAAGAATGCAATTTTAATATAAGCTATTGCCAGTATGATGTGAAATTAATTTTTTTTGTTGTTATATTAGGTGCCAAAGAATCGAAGGTCTCAGCCAGAGAACAGTCTGTTTGGTTTATATTTTTTTTCTTTTACAAAATTTAAAAAGAAAATGTTGTTCTGTTGGCATTAGAACAGCAAAGGAAAAGCGTAATAAGTGGTTTAAGATGCTCTATAGGCTGGTCCTCAGCAATTCTCACTTATGTGGACCAACATGTTTATGCTTAAATTTCTGAATAATTATAATTATTTTAGAGTTATATTCCAGATCTTTCAGAAACAATAGTAATCCATCAAAGGAAATGCATGTGTCTACACACAGATATTTTGCTGCTGTTAGTATCAGACACCAAAACTTACCATGCTATGGGTTTACACTATCAACAGGGCTGAAAAGCAGGGATGTAAAGGTAGATTTTCAAGGCCCAGCAGCTAGGACTGGCAGTCCCTGGGGAGATAAGGTGCTTGGTTAATGGAGAACAAAAGCTTGTGTTAAGTGAAAAATGAGGTTGTAAGATCTTTTGACCCTTTGATTGTGGGGCTATGCAGAGGTGAAGAAGATGGGAGACTGTGAATAAAGCAGCAACTCTTTTACATGAAGCAAGAACTTTACCCAGCCTCTCCTTTGTGTTGTCCCTCTGCTCTCTCTTCCTTTGATTCTGGTTTTAGAGGAGAAACAGTATTTTTTCTTTCCTGAGCCCACTGAAAGTGGTGCAGTGCATTAGTAGTCCTGGGATGTGGTAGTGGTGGAGGCAGAAGTTTCCTCTGGGCTGAGGTGCTGAAGTCATTGTGCTAGCAAAACCAGCTGACACTGAGAGGAGTGAGCCTCTTCAGAGAAGAGTCCTGGTGGACTTGCATGCATCTTAAATGTGTGCCTGGTAATGAATGTGCTGCGGATGAGACTTGAACATCTGGTCACTTCATTCTAGTATTTCTTAATTTATAAGGATATGAAAATTTGAACATGATATTCGAGATAAAGTTACCAACCTGATAAGACTGTCGTTCCCCATGAGTGAGCATTGTTCTTGTGAATATGGAATGGAACTATTACTGTATCAGCTGTGCCTGTAGCTCATTAGCAATGTACATTTCTGAGCTGAAAGTCTACTTCATTTATGACTTTAAACTTGGTGTTTGAGTGTCCCAAACACTCTGCTGCTGCCTTCTTATAAAGTTGCAGAAGTGCTACATATCCAGGGAAGACTGTTCTCTAAAAATATTCCACATGTGCAGTTTGATGAGCAGCTGACTTCTTATTTTAAGAGTCAAAACCTTTGGCAGATGAACTATTGCATGCCTGGTGTGTGAACATGCTTTCTGGAGTGCTGTTTCTCTGGGAGAGCAGAGTTGGAAAAGCAACAGGCTGTCTCTGGGATGGTCATTACCAACTTGCAACTCAGCTGGGAAAATCTCCCCAGGTCCTGATAGAACCTGAAAACAAATTTTGCTGATGCAAGAATAAATTCCTGGTTTTAAAGATTCCCCCCCCCCCATGGGAAGAGAATGACTCGCGTAATGAACAATAGCAGCGCTAACTCCTGGTGGTCCTGATCAAGGAAACAACATCCATCTAATATCTACTTTTATTTTATTTGTTTTTATAAGCAGACCAAATGTTTGGTGTTCCTGCTTTTGTTGCCTCCTTGCCCACCTGTCAGTGAAATGTAGGCTATAGCTTCTATGAGGTGAAGGTCTTGTGTGATGCCAGCACCTTAACTGTGGCCAAAGGCATCTGTCTGTGGGATGCTGGCAGATGCCCTAGGGAGATGATGTGTTTTCAGACAGCTGAGGGTGCTCGAGGTACTCATCCTGTTGCAAAGTAGAGGTCCCAGGGCAGTGCTGAAATGACTCACTGATCAGTCAGTGTCCCCTCTGTGCTGGTGGCCAATTAGAAGGGGTTGCAGCAATGGCCTGAGACAAGATCTTTGGTTTCCTGTTCTTCCTTGTTCTGCCTCTTCCAGAAGACATGATTCCAAGGTGTCTTGTTACCTATATAAGCTATGAGGATGAAGTGAGACAGATGCTTGCTGTTGAAGGAAGCCCTTAGAGGCAAAGGGTGCATGGCATGTGGGTTTGTCTCAAAATGATGTCTCTTGCTGGCTCTGGGCCAGTTCCCTGTTGTGGTTCTGGCCAGGTCTCCAGCACGACCTCCCTCCTTGGCAACTGACAACAGGGCCAAAGGGGGCACATCATGCTGGTATCCCTGGTATGACAAGGTGAACTCACGAGTGCTTTGAACAGAGGAAAACTTAAATGCACAAAGAATTAGAAACTTAACCATGTGATTCTGTGGAGGCCTGAAGAGACAGCAAGCCTGAACTGACTCCTTAAGCTGCTGCTTTCAGATTGTATTTTTTTCTGTGAAACATGGAGAAACAGAGCTAAGGCTTATGGTGATAGTTGGGAGTCAGGATGAGTGCCATTGTCCTGAAACACACAGCCAAGGTTTTTTACCCATATTTCTGCAATTACTGTCCCTAAGAACACAGTGCTTGGGGTTGTTTTGGGGTTGTTTCTTTTTTATTCTCCTTCCTTTTCTTTTTTTTTTTTCCTGGAGACTAAAGTGTCGTTCATTAATGTTTACCAAGACTCTGAGTGTTCTTGGAGAAGTCTTTTGGAAAATGTCACATTATATAATCATACTTTTTTTTTCCTTCTTCTTTAAGTTGCCCTGTAGTGCCACGCTTGCTTGAGTGCTGTGTGGCCAAACAGGAATGCCAGCCAGGGGAGGAGCCTTTTGGATCAGTAAATTTGGTCTGAAGTGCAGCTACCATTTTCAGGACAGAAAAGTATGTTTCTTCTCCATCCTTGCCCCATAACAAAATTACAGCAAACTAGAAAAGAGAGTTTTGTTAATCAGAATAGTCAATTGGGGAATCATTAGCTCTGATTTTAAACACTATTTGTAATTTGCTTTAGGGCCTGTAGCCTTATTCTTTCCTTTGAGTTAATTAAAATATGTTTGAATGTGACAGACATTTCCAAATCTTCCCGCAATCCAGGAGGAAGGGTAGGTTTTTTGTCATCTTCCATCAAGTATAGAGGCTCTGAGCGCAGAAGAATTTCACTACAATGCTGCAAGGTTGTTTACCTTAGCTCCTTCACAAAAGATAATCCAACAAATTACATTAATTATAAACCAATATGTTCTGTTCAATTCCCACATGAGCCAAACCTGGGTATGAGCATCTGCTCTTATTTTCTGAGCTGGGTTTTGAGGACAAGACTCACAACAATGCTCAATCCATAATTAACAGAAAAATTAAAGATGCAACATCCCTTGCATCCTGCTTTTTGAAGCAGCATGTTTAAAAATATACATGCACTGTCCTGGCAGTTTTTATTCAACATAAAAAAAACAATACTCTATTGTTACCCTGGTGTGTTTTTGTTTGTTTAAAATATTTACATTTATGTTAGGCTTAAAATAAACATGTAAATACTTTCCATAAGAAAAAAAAAAGATTCATAATTCCCTCTTGTGCTACATTTTTTCTTTTCAATTGTTTCTCTCCCTCCCCCCAAAGATGACCTCTTTTCATAAAATGTGGTTTATTCTGCATTAAGCATATTGTTTTCTTTATGAAAAAAAGAACTGGTTGGGCTTCTTCTTATTTTATTTTTTTAAGTGGCATATTTTTTCAGTTTCATTTCATAACAGGAAACAAAAGAGAACGTGATTGTTTGACCTGGTTACCAAAGAAATATTTGGCTAATAAAAATCCCATTAACATGATGCCAAGTCCTGCTAGATGTTTATGGTAAGCATGCCTATACAATTATACGCCATTTGCATGTCGAAGGAGTGGAGGAAAGAGCGCTTTTGTGGTTTAGGCACTAGGCTGGCACTTGAGATAAGAGATCAGTTCCCAGCTGTGCAGCAGACTGACTTTGAACAGACAGCAAATTTCCGTGGCTTAGGTTTGCAGAAGGGATTAATAACACATCTTTTTTTTTTTTCCCATCTTCCATGTTGTTCCTGTAGAAACCAAACTCTTGAAGGCTGCTTGCCCTGGCATGCAGCATTTGGCCTGTTGTGGGCCCCTGTCCCTTGTCCAAGTGGCTCCATCGCCTTTACCTCAGGCTCCTGCAGGAGCAGGACTAAATTCATAACTCCACAGGATTTATCAACTGGTGCTTAATAGAGCTCATGCAACATAAATGAAATAAAATACAATGTGGTTGCCACTATCCCTTCTGATTTCAGGGAGGAGAAACTGAACTTGTGCTTATGAAGGTCTTTCCTTTGTGCCTGCCTTTCCTTCGGTTTGCCCGTGGCCATGTCTGACAGTGCTGACAACTCTCCAGCCACCAGCTGCTGTGGAGCATCCTCTTAGCCTGCCCTGGCCCTGGTCTGGCCATCCTGCCCAGAGGTGTCCTCCTTGCTGGGGACGCCTGCGTTGAGATGAGATGTGTGGAGATGAGAGTGTGGTCGTTGTCCTGTTGTAGTCACGCTTCTTGTACAGCCGTGCTGTGCAGCAGCCTCTGCAGGCCTGCTGGGCTTCCTGCATTTCATGCAAGCCTTGTTTTAATGATCAAATAATTGACAAGAAAACAATAGAATTTCATTAACTACAGGGGGAAAAAATAACACAGAAAAGTTTAACATGTTGGGAAGCATTTCTTCTGGAAAGAGAAAAAGAAAGAGAGAGGGACCATTTCTTTGAAAGCCAAGACATGTAGTCCCTGGAAGTTCAATGATGTCTCTGTTGCCTGAGCTTATTTATTCCCCCAGGACTTGCAGCATGGATTCAGCTGCGAAAACGCTGCAGAGAGCAGGATGTGGTGAACCAGAGGCTCTGTGGGCTCCCTGCTTGGCAGCACAGTCAGAGCTGGTGGGGCAGTCCATGGAAGGACTGTGGGAGCTTTTCTGGAGTGACTGGTTGGTGCAGAGGATTTTTCTTTTTTGGCCTTGCTTGTTGGAAGGGCCGCAAGCCTGAGTGTAATGGTCAGGAATGCCAGCTCCTGCTAAACATTCAGATCCTCCAAGCTTGTTTTTCTGGTGTTCTTGGTGTTCGTTTGAAAAACCAGGAAAGCTTCCAACCCTTCCAGTTAAGGGGGTAAAGCTCAGTGTTAACAAGCAGGAACAAATCCTCCAGGTGTTAAATGTTGTGGTGTTTAGGCTCCGAGCTCTCTGGTGAACTCTGACACTGGGCATATGGGTACCATGAGTAACAGGTACTTGGGAATGGACGGTGCTGCTGCCCACAGGAGGACCAGGCCTGATGGGAGATGCACCCAACGAGCTGTCCACCTCCCTTCTGCAGCACCGAGGAGGGGCCACTGGTGTGAGATAGAGCCCCTTGTACCTGGGGAGCCACTCCTGTGTGGCCCATGCCACCCAAAGATGTAGGGAGTGCTCAAGCTGCTTCTGCCCCCTGTGGGTAAATGATGGCCCTGGGGCTGGACCTTCAGGTATGTTTTGCTATAGGCAACATCTGTATCTTCCTGCACTGTAAGTTGGTAACTACAGTGTCCTCAGTAAGAGAAGCTTTCAGAGAAAGGCACATCTCAACATTCCTCCAAATTTACAAAATGATCAACAGGCAGCTCTTGGTGTCTCTCACATCTTTGATCATTTCTCCTCCCACTTCAACTGTTCTTGGATTCTGGGACACACATGCCAAAAACCTCTTCCTTTGCTGAGAGCATGAAGTTTTCAGCTGCGCAGTTTGCAGCGTGCACTGGAGGAAAAGACTTCTGCCTTCAGTATTGCTCTTGGGGAGAAAGATGTGTGTTCACTGCACAACTAAGGCATGTGCTGTGCAGCAGCCCTTGCTTGGTAGGACTCTGAAAATTACTTCAAAATGGCACAGTGTGAACGCTGCATGCCCGATGTGTGATATTAAAACATTTAGAACTGGATCAAATCAAACCCAGTTTTCACCACAAATGCTCAGAGGCTGTTCTTCTTGTTTGAAGACTCTTTTCTTGCCAAATTCCTTCTTTCCACACTAAGCTGCTTAAAAAAAGCCTTGTGGATGTATATATTTATATAGCTGAATGTTTTTTTTGATCACATTTTACATACAAAAATACTGCCTTTTGGCAGGGAGTCATCTAGTAGGTGTTGGATTCAGAACGTATCGTAAAGTTGCGAGTGACTGCAAATGACATTTACACTCTGTAAATGTGGTAGGGAAGTGTTAGGGTCGAAAAATAAGGCTTTCAAAGCTGGGAAATGACAGACTTAATAGTTGAATTGAGACGGAGATAGCAGTGTGGTAATGGGGAAGCATGGACATAGCTGGGGAGCAGTGTGTGGATGTAAGTGGTGTTCCTGTGGGACCTACAGATACCTGCAGAAGTTACTAAAAAGTCTGCAGCTTGGATAACTAAGTCTGACTGGATTTCCCATTAATGCATGTTTCCCAAGACAGAATGCAATAGTGTTCCTCAGATAAAGGGTGTAAGAATCACCCAAATTTAAGGAAAACCATATGGCTGCACTCACTCTGAGCCCATGCCAAGAATCTCTAGTCCATTTTTGAAGGAAATTTTGTCAAGTAAGCTCCAAGGAAACAGGTCCCTTAACCTCCCACAGAGGTTCAAGTACTGAGCTACGTTTCTATTTTTTTTTCTTGCTAATCATAATCAAAGTGACATTTGCTGTGAATCAAAGCAATTTCTTTCTGTGCTAGTCCTAATATTGTTGGAGAACAATTGCTCAATGTCTTTTTCATAACCTCCTTTGGAAGAGCCTTATCATATTATCTGTTGTTTCTAAACAAAAGTTTACAGTGAAAGCTGCCACTTGGAGTGAAGATGCACAAAGCAAGGCCATGTCTGTGTGTTATTTCATTGGTTCTGCATTGCAGAACCTTTTGGAACCCACCACAACTTGAAAGGAAAACCGTATAAAGCATTTTTATATTATTGGATTTTGGAGTTATTTTCAGTTTTGGGAATATTAGGTTTCTACATATTATAGTTGGCTTAAGCCTTCTTGTTTGCTTGAGGTTTTCTGGTTTTCTTCTCTTAGGATAATTTTTTTTAATGGAATTTCTCTTTCTTTTAATTCTTTTTATTTTAAAGCAATGTGTTCATTGCACTTGGATCCTTATTTTAGAGTCAGTTCACTTACTGAAGGATTAAATCGCATTTCTACATGTGTAAGAAGTTTAACAAAATTGAGTGGCATTTATCGAATGATCTTGTTTTTATTTATTCACAAAGTGCACCAGGATATTACTCACTGAGGCTCAAGTCTGATTTTAATCTGAGGTCCTGGCCTGTGCAAGAGACAAAAACAAGGGCAAATTAAACAAGAACATCAGTACCTCTCTTTAAAATAAGCTTGTAAAGTAAGTTAAGACTGTGAGTGAAGTAGAAGAAAACTAAAAGAGAATGAGAAAACCCAAGTCTTCTTCCATTGTGAGAAGGAAGTAGGTGATGGTGCAATGGAAGGTAGAATTATCCCCATCTTCCAAGTGCCTCTGAGCAGTAGAGCTGTCACCTGCCATCCGCTCCCCAGCAAGGCTTTAGACCAGACTCTGACCTGATTTTCACCCTGTGCAACACTGACTGTAGTCTATCTGCACAGACACAAGTTAGACAAGAATTTGACTGAGTGGTTTGCTAAATATAAGTAAATAAAGGAGCACTGTTTGTGGTTTCTGGAAGTTCTGAAATGATGTTTGCCTCGTGTGATGGTAACTTCCTTGCAGTGCTTGCTAGAGGTGCCAGGCTGAGAGCCTTGGGCGATGTGTCCCTCGCAGCAGCCGTGCAAGCATTACCAGGCTTTCATAATAAACAATCCTCCCCTCCAGCCAGTTAGTTTGGTCCTCAGGGACTCTGCTGAGACTCATAAACTGAGACCAAACTTAGTAATCTAAACGAAATAGATGTACAACACTGCAGTTTGGCAATGCAAAACTGCCTGTCCATAAAAGAGTGGCTTGTCCTGCTAATTCTCCAAAAGCATACAGGTACCTCTTGGTGTTGGCTGTGCTGCCTCGTAATCTGCAACTCGTGGAAATCGCTACGGGCTATTAAACCCAATATACGTCAGACCAGCAGAGAGTTTGTTCTGGGTTATGTCTCTTGGCTTAGGAAGGTTTCAAATATGATACAACCCATACTCCCGTCAGGTACCCACACTGAATGGCTTGAAAGATGGAGAAGGGCTTGACTTGTGTGAAGGCATTTGAAAAATGTAACTTTGGAATTGAAATTAACTGCTGCAGCTGAGATACCAACACAGTGAAGAGCTTCCTTTTTGCTAGCAGCCTCTCCTGGAGAAGCCTAGGGAGGCTGGCTCCTGTGGTACCAATGACTTCAGGAAAGTGTCATGAATTTCCCCTCAAGCTCAAAACTGCTCACCTGAATCCTTGTTGATGAAAGCCTTCAGATCCTCCACACAGTTCTGCTGCCATTGTTGACATGGATTTCAGGAAACCAGTGACTGCTTCAGTCATCCTTGAGCTTTTTATCACTGTAAAATATAATATGTCCCTTTTATTGCATTTAGAAAAATTAGTCTGTTCTAAGACAGCCGGCTGCTTTGAGGGCGTACAAGTATGAGTATGACAGCACATGCTTTTACTTTTTAATGAACTATTTCCCCTGGCTTCATCTTACTTCCACAGTCTATTTTTGTTGTTATAATGACACTGGTCAGTGAAGCTCAGAGGAAATCAGTCATCAAGATGCATGGTGCTGAAACAGTATTTCTGCTGTGATGGGGATTGCATTAATGCCTTTGGAGATTTCTTGCTGTTGTCACTGCTGCATCCACACCATAATGCAGAACTACCTAAATTGAACCAAGAGGCAAAATTTGGAGCTATGTAACTAAGTTACCTGGGAAAAATTTCTTGGGACATTAATTTTAACTCATGCTAGAACAGTCAAAGTGACCCCGAGTACATTCTGTTGGGATGCCTGGCATCTGTTATCTTACTCTAATGCACATGATTTTCTTCCTCCATTTCCTCACTAGCAGAACTGCCTTGGAATCTGTGAAACTTTAAGATTTTGGAAATATAGAAGCACACCAAAATAACAAGGTTTTAGAAATTAAATTCTTTTAAATGATCACGTATGATGAGATCAGTGTTTAGATAAAGGGTTGTACACCACAAGGGTGTACCCAAATGGACTATCTAGAACTGGTTTTGAACAGCTATTTCATAACTTTGCTTTTCTTCTCTGGCAGGTGCCCCTTTACCACATTATTTTGCACTGCATTTTTCCAAATGTTCTGGCATATATAAACCTGGTCTATGTACTGTAGTTCTGCAATAATCACATCAGATCAAAGAAATTTGGTTTCTTAAACCCTACAGAAACACCCATAGTTGTCTTCCAGCAATCTCCTCTGGTTCCTTTATCCCTGTAATATTTCTAGGATGGTCCTCTTACTTTTGAAGCCTCTATTTGCTTCATCTCTTATCCCTCCTTGGTTCCTTTGCACCTTTTCAGAGAGGCCTGAATATAAGCTCAGCCTGTGGGGTTAAAGTAAGAACAAGACCAAAGTTAAATGCTGTAGCCTTTTTGCTCAGCAGCCTGGGTGGCTATGTAGTGGTTTCGTGTATGTTCACCATTTATACTTCTGTATGCATCACCTTAAATGTAATAAATCTAAATGTTCTGAAATTTTCCCTTCAGAGTATCTACCTTAACTACCTAGGATTTTGTAGGGATGGAAGCAAAGCCCAGTTTTGCAGTTCTTTAGAACAGTCATCTCTACTGCTTATTCACAATTCTGGTTTGCTTTTTTATTTTTTTTTTATTAGTTACACACGGGATATATTTACGTATGGCAGACCATGTGCCTGACCTGAATGCCTATCAGAATGGACACCATGAATGCAATTAGTCTTTAATAATGCTTATGAAATAAAACTGATATTTGAAAATTATTTTTTAGCAGAGAGAACTGGTTCTTTCCTTTTTAAGAAGTAACAGCAAGAACCTGTGACATTTGAGACTGCAGGTGAGAAGTCCTGCTCGTTTGCTTTCTCAGTTTTTTTAAAGTTGATTATTTTTTTACCTGAAATCAAATTTGTCAGCTTCGGATGCCTTGTTAACATAAAATTAAGACAACAACAACAACTTGTAAATTGTAAAATTTATGAAAATAAAAATGGATTAATATTTTATTATGCATCCATAAAAAGAGACTTAATTGCTCATATAATATTTATGAACTTTGGGCAACAATTTTTCTTGGTTTTACCTTTTAGAACAGCCCAGGAGAGCTGTGGTGCAGGGACTCCTCTTGGAGTAGGAAGGGCTAGCATTCCTTCCTCCTAGGGGCTCGTTTTCTGCTTAGTCAACCGTGGGCAGGGAATGAGCCCTCTGATACTTTCAGAATCCCCCCCTTTCCACTGCAGACCTGCTCTTGCTGTCCTTGGCAAAGGCTCAGGCACAGGTCAGACATCAGGCCAGAGGTCAGCCCTGGTGTCAGTGGACCCCGCTGCCTCTTCTGCCTTCATGCCCAACCATTCTGTGTCCCTTTGGCCCTTTACTGAGGGTAAATGTTCTGCACCTTTGTGTTGCAGATGAGGTAAATCGCAAAATCTTCCAGAAGACTTTTAATCTGTGATTAGTTGGGTTTATGTCTCAGTGTGTATGCATAGAGGCACTCTATGTATAGCATATGTAATATGTATGAATGGGTTGCACTGTAAGTATGCTCCTTCTTGTGGATGCATAAAAACCATTTTCCCCCTTCAGCCACCCTGGTAATATTTGTTTTCTTTCTTCCCCCCACCCACCCACCATAGTGTATTCATGCAGAAGAGATTTGGATAGAAATGGTAGATGAAACCTCTCTTTTTCCTTTGGAAATTAGGGAACAAAACTTGGCAATGGCTGTCAATATAATAGAAAATGTTTCCATGCTCCACCAGCAGACAAGTACTTAAAGGGGCTTCTCATTAGTGAGTGTTGTTGCAGGCAATAATGTGAGATGTAAAAGTCACTTTGCCAGAGATCAACTTTTGATAAATATATTTTAATTTCTTTATTGAGTTTTAAAGTATAACAACTGTTGTTGAATAGGTGCAACTGAAAACATGTGAAGTAGCCTTCAACTCTTCACATTTGTATTGAACATCATCTTCAGGAGTGACATTTCACGTTACCATGGAAACAAATTTGACATTTCAGAAATACATTTATTCCTGGGTCACTAAGATAGGAATTCTGAAAGAAAAAAAGGTCAGATGATTTGCCTGTCTCAGAGATACTATACAGTTTGCTGTCTTCCTTTGAAGGAAAGAAATATGTGGTATCGTAAAATAGCATGCTCCAGCTTGATCCAGTCTGAAAATATTTTGACAAGATGGTGGCAATGTTACAGGTCAATATAGTGTGTCTCAGTCTCTGAGATTCTGCAAAGTGATTAAAACTGTTTCTTGGATCAAGACCTTTTCTGGATCAATTCTTCTTCCTTAAGGACTTTCAGTCATGGCTTTCATAATCCCAGTAGCTGTTCTCTACTTTATAATCTCTCCTTGTAGAAAATATTTGAAAGATTGATGTCAAGATTTTATTTAATACTCAGGAAAAAACATTGCTATCTTTAATAGGAATTATGCCAAAGCTTTATCCCAGATAATGCATTTAATAGGAACTAGGAAACTGAGGTATCAGTGCTAAAGTTTGGTAATGAAGAATGTGTGCCTGTATTTAAAAAATAATTATGTGATTTAGATAGTATTTTATTAAGATCTTTGTAATTTGTACTCACAAGTAATATCTTTGAATAAGGAAAAAAGTGAGTGTTGAGGGAACGGAGGGAATGTGATTTTTGGAAAAGTCCAGCTCAATTAATGATTCTCAGCAGCTGCCACAAATGTCTGTGTGTAGAGGTGTGCGTACACACGTGGCCCTGGTGCTGACTTGGAGTTGGCTGGATGAGAATCAGCTCTTTTCTGTGGGCCCTGGGTGCTCCTGCACCATGTGACATTCTCTTGGGAGGACTGTTCAGCTTCCAGTCCAGAGCTAGACTAGGTCAGGCCAGTTCACCAGGCATCTGTCTACCCACGTCTCTGCAGACGTGGATCCACAGAGGATCAATGTACGTGAATTTCATTAGACAAAGAAATACTGTTGGGGTGGGCTTGGTCTGCTCATCTTAGGTCTGTGCTTTTGCCACTTTGTCTCTCGTGAAAGAGAGAATCGTTTGACTCAAAGCCATCTCAGAAGCAGCATTAATTACCATGCTGAGCTGAATTGTCATTGTGGTGTGTGAGGACTGGGGAGGAGTACCTCCCATTAATATCAATGGACTAGTCCTGTGATGAAACCCTCGAGGACCACACAGAAGACTGACCTACTTAGGTATTAACACTGCTGTTGCTAGACTTGTACCTGCCTTTGAATGCAGCAAGGGTTCTTAAATTACAACCATCTAATTTTCTCATAGAAGAAGAAAAATGTCTAAATGTCTGCATAAAATCTGCCTCTGATCCCCAGGGAGACGGATATGAGTAAACAACAGAATTTTTTGAATGGCCTTTCCTTTTTCTCCCTGTCTTCATAGCAAATATAACCTGGGCTAAGTTCTGCTTCTCTTTGCATCTGGACTTGCATGAAATCAAACTGGACCAGCAGTTTGTCTATTCAAAGTTAAATGTAATTGGAAAATGTGTAATATATAAAAACAAAATCAGTGGAGGGTGTGTGTCTATGTGTTACAGCTAGATTGTAGTCACTATACAACTCATGTCGAGCCTATATGCTGCGTTCATCGTGCAGGGCAATAAATCTTTGTTTTCTGCCGGTTCCTTTTCAGCACCTCCTGTCTGTTCAGAAATCAAGGTGTTAAGTACTTGCAAATGCAACAGCTGTGCAGGGAAACGTGGTAGTTTGCAACTTGCACTCGGTTGTATCTTGTATGACCTTGGACATCAGAGATTGTTTACTGAGAGGGGATGTTGTCCAGGACACAGGGGTTATCTGCTACCCTCCCCACTGGCTCACTTACAGCTTGGACAGTTGGGGGGACTTTGTTTCAATGTTGTTTCAAACACAGTGTTAATGCTGCTGAGGCAGGGAGACTCGGGAGATTAACGCCTATGTTTATGATGTTGAGAAAGCCAAGTCAAACTTTGAATGTGAAGACACTAGTTAATATTTTAAATAAAGCCTGAACTAGCTGCAAAGCTAACAGGAATACTTTCATGGTATTGGCAGCTTTAAAGTAAGCTGTGATAGTCTAGTACAACTCCTTCAGGTTCTCTGGAGCACTCCCAAGCTGAGTTTGGCTCACTCAGCATGGCATACATAGGACTACAAACCCTGAGTTATTAACAGAATTGCAATCTATGTGCAAAGAAAATACTCGTGATGGCACGCAGTCAGAGCTGGAATCCCCAGCTGGGCCCCTGACAGAAAAGGCAATTCCTTGCTGTCCGTCACCTGCCCCTTCAGAACAAGGAGCTTTGGTGAGTGGGCAGAGCCAGTCTCCCTTATGTCAGTGCTGGTGAGACTGCCTGTCTCTGCAGGAAGGACAGTGCTCACCTGAGAATGCATACAGAAGGGACAGCCCTAAACCGCAGCTTTAAGGGAAGGTGGTTTGAGCATCTGAACCTGTGCATGGCAAATGTTGCTCTGCTTCGTAGACGCACAAGCTATAATCTCATGGGAGTTATCAAATCCCAACTGACCTCTTGGTATGCCTGCAACTCTAGTTCAGTATGAGAACATGCTTGCTGTGATCTACTGTGATTTGCTCTGAATTAATTCCAGTTGGAATTAAAGCTGATCTTTGAGGGATAGACTGTCAAGAAACACAGTCACATCACTGTTCCCTGCTTAATTTCTTGCTGTCTGCTGTTAACTAACTGCATCAATTAGGACTTTTGTTTCTATTTCACGCTTTCCAAATCTTTTTGGTTATTTTTATAATGATCCTGCAAAGCTGTTTCGGTTCCTCAGCACCTTCAGTCAGGACACCAGATAGCACCCAGCAATCCAGTAGCAGCTACAGCTGCAGCAAAATCGTGGGTACCTCAAGGTTCCTACTTCTACTGGCAGTAACTCTGCTTCTGAATAGAGCGGGATGCCCATCCTCCTGTCTGCATCCTCACTGTGAGAATTCCTGTGCAGGTGATTGTCCACCAAGATGCTTTAAGTCTCTTAGAGTCGAAGACAGCCTTCTCCCCATGCCCAGAAAGTACAACTCACCTGTTTGTTCGTATTTGTGCTCCACTTACAAAGCAATCCCGGTTAGTCTGTCTCTTCCTTATTTACTACTTTTTCACTTGTATAATCAGTCTCCTTTATCAGTAAGGGTAGGTTTTCTCCCAGGTCACTGAAAAGCATAGTGTAGGGTTAAAAGCTGGGATGCTGCAAGGGACAGGTCTGCTCAGTGAGATCTTCTTTTCCATATATTGCAATTTGTCAGCTCATCATTCTTAAAGCATTAATATGTGCCAAGCGGACCTTTTTTTTGTGTTGTGCTAGTAGTTTAATCAAAATGTCATGCAGTCCACTGCCATTGTAGAAATAGATATCTATTACCTCAGTACTATTACATTTATTGGCAACACTAATTTTATTTAGAGAAAAGATGTCAAATTAGTTTGAGGTGCTCTGTTTTCCATAAGCCTTTGCTGCTCAGTATTAGTTATATTACCTTCCTTTAATTTTTAATTGATTGAATCCTGTATCTGCTCTTCCATTATTCTACCTGGGGTGGTTCTTTTTCTGTAAGTTAGTATTTGCTTGGGCCATTCCATTCCTCTTTCCAAAGCATTGTCTTGGCATTAGTTTTGTTTAACTGACCTGGTTCTGTCCCAGTACACAAAATGGTTTTGAAAAATCAGATTTAGTTATTCAGAGAGCCCTGATATTTACTTTAAAAATTAATGAGAGAATTTCTGAGATTAACTTCGTTTAAAAAATTTAACCTTAGCAGCTGCTTGACTTTTGCCCTCCCAGTATAGAATTTAAATATGTATTTGCCAATTAAGTATTTTCTGTGTTAATTTTGACAAGTTTGGCTATTGTTACCAGACAGTGATGTTTAATGAGTTTGCTTGCAATACACCTAGAACTCTTTATGATTCTCCTTGTATTTTCTCTTGTATATTTATCAATTTTCTACAGTTACTAGTTTTTTATTTATATTTATTACTATCTGCTTTCCTTGTAGATTTATATTTTGGTGTGTGCCTGTGTTTCATTTATTCTGGTGGCTCTGACTTCCCCTGAGCCAGGTTTGTTCCTAACCAATGTGGCCCTTTTCTGTCGATTGTAGCTTTTGAGCATCTAGTAATATGTTCTTAAGTAGCTACGAGTTATCACTCATGTTTTACTATTTAAGTTCATTTTCCTAACTGATTTGGTCCATAATTGTTTTCAGCTTTGTAAAACTCTCTTTTTAAACTGCCATGTGTATAATTTACTAGTTTGGACTTCCTTCTGTTTGCATATAAATGCAATCAAGTCACAGTCACTTGTATGTAAGCTACCACTAATTTTTAGTTCTGTGATCAGTTCTTCTTTATCTGTCAAAAAAAAAAAATCTGGTATAGAATTCCCCCTTGCTAGATTTGATCTTTATTGAGTTAGGAGATTGTCAGCTATAATTTTTTGAAATTTCTAGGATGTTCCATCACACATGATCTCCAGTGTGTCACTCAGGTTGGTGTACTTCATAGCAGTGTTCATATATCTATATGCACATGTGTGTATATAGGTAAGAACAAAATTTGTCTTTCCATAAGACTATGGATTTCTGAAGGAGCTTAGATTGAATTAAAAAACCTCCAACAACTAGAATTCAATTTCTGCTGTATTTATAAGTTTATTTGGTGTTTTGTAGGGATTGCAAGGTTTTGAACAGCTACTCAAAATCTGAAAATTTAGAAATCCTCCAACCTGTTTGTGACTTCATACACATAGATAACACTGGTTCAATTCCATAATTTATTGTTGGTGAATTCTTATTTATCTCTTTAAAATAAAAAGCCCCAAAGCCCTGTCTCTGGAGCCCAGGTAGAGCAGGAACTGTTCAAGTGTACCAGCAGAAGCCATCAGCACCCCATGACTGCTCTTCAGTGCTGCATAGCAAGAGTTGTCACCGTCAGACAGCATCCCATGGGTCAAAGACTTTTTCCTTAAACTGTTTGGCAAACACATCTGTGTAATACTCCAGCTTCAGATGACTCACAAATAGAAGCTCTACTTGTAAATTGAATTGCATAGGAGAAAAATCCTAGCAAATCTGTTGGTGACCCTTACTACAAATTATCGCAGATAAGTGAACTACTTAGAGCTAAGAGTACTCCCTGGACTGTTTCTGTGTGATATAATGCAAAGAGACTGTTTATACTCAGGGGAAGGGAGATGAACTGCTGGGAAGGTCCGAGACCTTTTGCTCACCACCCTGAGTGACAGTCTTACTGGGTCATTAATTTCTCCTCTGTTCAGAGTGCCTGCATTAAATTTTAAAAAAATTTCCTTGTTCTTCTCAGGAACATTTCTAGGATACAGTAGCTTTTTACTGAAATGTTTAGGACAAATCCTGCCTGGTTTGTAGTTCATGGAATTTCCCAGTAACTGTTCTTGAAAAAACTTACTGTGTCTCACCTTCTCCTGGCTGCCTGCCTCCCACCCTAGTCCTGGAGTCTTCAGCTTCACTGGTAACCTCGTATGCCTGTGTCCTTAGGGATGGGGCACTACCTCCTCCCTGGGTTAGCAGTAGCACCTGGAGGAGTTCCCCTGTGCGAGGGATGCCCTTTTTCGGTTTCGCTGGCTAATGAGCACCCTGTGGTGAGAGGAGTTACTGGAGGGAAATTCTCTGAGCTGCCTGGTGTACAGGGGTGAGAGGCATTAGTGCCTTGCCATTTGCCTTAAACACACATTCCAGCACCTTCGATGACCCCTTAATGGCTCACTTACTGGAGGACACGGCATATGTATGTGTTCGACAGTTCCCCTGTGCCTAGTGATTCAACCACCTTAGGGGCTTGTTTTCCTGCATCAAGTACACTAGGTACACTAGGAGAAGTACACTAGGGTGTTGAGGGAGCCCGGGGGGGGGGGGGGGTAACAAACCAAACAAACCAAAAAAAACTACCAAAAAAAGCCCCACCTGCCCAACCAAACCCAAAGCGAACCAATAAAAACACCAACTGTGCAGAAAAACACATGCAGAAGAAATTTGTCTGGGTGGAAATAGAGGGGTTTCTTCCACTTTTGAGTAAGTTCTGTCAGTCCACCCAGCACCACATACCAGAAGTAGAAACTGCTTCTGTTTTTTTGACTCCTGGGGCTCAGGACTGTTGCCATAATCAACTGGTTTTGACAGCACAGGAAAGGTCAAGATCTGTCAAATTACTTTTGTAGGCAAGGGACAGACTTATCTTCTGCAGCTGAATGTGTCTCCTCTTCCTCAGAAGGTCTATTACTGGGACAGTGTCAGCAAAGAAAGAGGTAGCAGCAGTGGTGTGAATCAGAGGATCCAAAAGACACCAAAGGTGAGATCTGTGGAGAGACATGAATGGACAAAACATAGCGATTTAGGGATACAGCAGATACCGGATAGAAAGGAGGGCTGGGAATACCTAGAACATCACACCAACAGTCTCTACCAGGATCAACCTGAGTATCAACATGTTTGCACTTTTTTTGTAAACTCAGCAATTTCCCATGAAAATATATTTTGCCCAGAGCAGGAGGGAGGGAAAACCAGGAATTTTTTTAGATGAAAATGTTGAAATGCTTTACTGCTGTTGTTAGCTTTGATGAGAGAAAACCCCCTCCTGTTTTTTGCTGTTTTACTTTCTCTCTCCCCTCTGTCGAAGAAAAGGTAGATACTAAAAAGCCCATTTATTAACTTTTTGAATAAGAATCTGACAGTGTCCTGAAGGTAGGGGTGTAATCACAGCCCTTTTGACATCTCTCATGAAACATTTTCTTTGCAACTGGTTTGAAGTGCAACCATGTAAGCACTGAGAACTGACAGGACCTAACTCAGAGTGCACCGGAGTGGGGTCACTGCTCCCTGCACTCACTGGGCAGGCGATGAAGCCTGATGCTGCTGGGATGGGTGGGCCAGGCCTGGAGCAGCCCTTTCTGGGGCAGAGACCTCCTGCCTTTCTGCTATGTGTCTCTCACCCTTAGAAAGGAAGGGCTTTGAACAGAGTGATAGGTTGCTCGTGTGCTGGCTGTTGAAAGTGGATTCCCAATTTCAGCCGGGAAATGGACAGTGAAGATTGGCAGAAAGACCTCTCCCATTCTCTGAGCCTCAAGTCTGTCTCCTCTCAGCACAAGGCATCTCCTTTGTTCTTCATATGTTTCCCTCTCATGGTGCTGCCTTCCCTGCTGCCCAGTGTCCAGAGGAGCAGTGGCCTTGTACTGCATCATGAGCTCACCTTAACTGAAGGGTCACAGCTCTCAGCTCCAAGCCAAGCATTTGCCTCCACTGGCAGCTGCTCCTGGACTGCTGACCCCAGTTGCTTCTCAGGCTTTTGTTTAAAACTTGGACAGTTTTTCATCTTTGTTCTAGCACTGGTGCAGCTCCAGAGAAAGTAACAGTGGTGGAAACAATGGCTTATTCATTTTTATCACTTTCCTATAGCTGTGTAGTGTTATCCTTCATTTTTGCCTATAGGCAAGATAAAATGCTTACAGGTCAACTCTGAGGGGAGCCAAAAGGCTGTGCTGTGCTTGGTGGCTAGAAAAGCCCAGTCTATAGTGGTGTTCCCCACAGGAACCTGTTGTTCTCTAGCTGAGGTGTAAGGGAGCAGGATTGAATCAGGAGAAGCCTATGACACACTGTCCAAACCCAGCCCAGCATGGCCAGGTTGAGAGGTTGTATTCTTTCTACCAAAATCCTCCTGAGAAGGAGGTGGCTGTGCCAGGGATTGGATGTCAACCTCTGTTGTAAGGATGAAGGAAAAGAAAAGATGTTCAGCTCTTTTCCTATCACTCACTTGTGTGCAAGGGAAAGGGAGATGCAGCCCCAACAGGCCAATCCTGCAATTGCCTCTGCTTGCCAGTAGCCTGGCAGTGGCACTGTCTTCTGCCAAGGCCACTGGGTTCCTCCCATGGGAGGGAGCAATCTCAGCCCCCTGAGTCTAAATGATAAATTGCAAAGTTAAACAAATCTGAGGAAGTGATCTGGTTACAGACCATATTTGCATATATGACCATATCAGGTATTATTTTAGGGAATGTCAGTATTTTCCATTGAACAGATTAACTAGAGAAGGGAAATAGAATAAGCAAAATAAAAAAGACTTTTACAGCATTTCTAGTGAAAGAACAGAAAGAAAGAGGCCCGGGGCAACCTTCAGATGCAGTTAAGTAAATGTGGGAATGTCATGCTCTCCTTGGTGGCAGATTGCAATGACAGGCCACCCATAACCCTTCCCTTTACCAGTTACAGCTCCAAGTGAAGTATATTGTCTCATTGGGGCAGAGGCACTCACCACTGCAGCACTTGCAAGGATCAGTCCAGCAATTAAATGCAACAGCCTCTGCTGCCCTTGGTCAGAAGGCAAAATCTTCTAGTGGCATTGAACTTGCTCCCCTTTCATACCTGTACACTATGAAGAAAAAAATGGCTCTATTTAAATAAACCTTGCTTAAATTATTATTTTTAATTAGAGGAGGAGTGGGCACTACAAAAACAATCCAACATAATAAAAATTAAAGAGTTGGGTAAGCCCTGCTCTCGTAAATGGGCACAGAGGAGGGAGGAAAGAGGTCCATGGTCTTGAAATCTAGCTTGTGATATGGTCCTGAATGCAGAATGTGAATAGATTTTGTGTGGGTGCAGCCCTAATAGGAAATGGGTGTGCTTGCCCACATTTGGCTACCTGGAAAGTGGTGGCCATTCGGAGCTCACCCTGCTCCAGCTCGGCCACAGCTGCCTGATTGTACGTGGCATTTGAAGCTGTGCCTTGGGCTTTGATGCTGCCCAAACATTTACGATTTTCCTTTCTGCATCTCTTCTTTCAGGAGCCTGCAGGCTGCTTCATTGCTCTTTTTCTTAGGCAGGGGTGCTGCAATCAGCATGGTTCAGACCTGTTCATTCACAGTGGAAGTAGAGTTGTGCTCCAGAGTGGCACTAGCTTCTGCTCTTTTCTGATGACAGTATTTGCATTTTAGGGCCATGCAGGGTTATATGGCATCACTTAACAGTATATGCCTATATGATTTTCAAGAGTATGCTCATGGTCTTACTTCCTACACTCATTCATTTAAAGATCAAGTAAGCTTAATTATCTCTTGGCACCTCTGCGCTCTTCCTGCCTGTAAAGCTAACTTGTGAGACATTTTCATCTCCACTGGTAGATCTGACAACTTATCCTTCTATCTATTTTGACGGATTTGGTGATTCAAATATGCTCTCTTTTGTGCTTTAGAATTTCTCCTTGAAACAAATTTCTTCCTTTCACCATTGCTACAAATCATGAGAATTTGCAGTCTAGAGCTCATTAATACTGCCTGCCCATTCCCACAGACAGACAGTCCTAGCTGATGGCAGGGAGGCTACTTAGGAGAGAAAAATAAACAGAAATGCCTCCAAATATAAGCAAGCTGACACTGGGCACAGAGGAAGCGCTGTGGGAATGGAAAGGACCTTGGTGCTTCAGGGATGAGGGTTTGCAGGGAAAGCTTGGTGTGGACCACAGGAGGGCCAGAACATACAGCTGGACCATGGTAACACAGCTGCCTCTGAACTTCATTTCGCACCTCCCCTTTCGCAGTAAAATGCTGCCAAAAGAGACATTTTTGGTGGTTATTCTCTGTACCTCAAGGCAGGGCCTGCAGCAATCCTTGCAGCCAGCTCCAGCAAAGGCGGGTTGGGATGTGTTGACATGTCTCCTTTCTCTCATGTGTCCAACAGCAGGTGAACCGGGTGAAGCCAAGAGGCAAGTGGACAGGCCCCAGCTGGCTTAGCCTGATTATAGTTTGGAAAGGGATTAAACCAACCTGGCCTATGCCAAAGGAGCAACAGACTCTGGGTCATGATTATTATATACTGATTATATATATATATATATACACACATGATTATATATATACTCATCTCTGAGTATAGACATGCAAAACCTCCTTAATAGTGCTCTATAGTTGCTCTCAGTGTTAGTAAGCCAAACTCAAGAAATCATGAGGTCCTCTTTCTGTCCTTCAACGTATTTATTTTGTTTTCAGTTAAGTGTTTCTTTGATGCTGCTTAAAACATGTGGGAACCATTTTTTTCTACTTCCTACCACCTTGTAATTTA
Source organism: Manacus vitellinus (assembly GCF_001715985.3). Taxonomy (NCBI): domain Eukaryota; kingdom Metazoa; phylum Chordata; class Aves; order Passeriformes; family Pipridae; genus Manacus; species Manacus vitellinus. The sequence continues at coordinate 7,667,243 of NW_021939471.1, read as the reverse complement.
CACTTTAACAACATTGTTCCTACCAGTCGTTTTTGGAAAGATCTCTTTTTGTTAACTGTCTTTTTTTTTTTTTTTTTTTTTTGAGAAGAAAACTCATTGGGAGATTTCCCAAGCCCTGTTTATTTAAATCACAAATCTTGGTCACTATGGGAGCTGCATCTGTTTCTTTGATGAAATGGTAAACTAGGATTGTGGCCAACGCCTATAAAAGTGGCATTAGTAGAGTTGTAAGAGTCTAATGGCTGTGAGTTTAAACTCCACGTATGATGCAGTAAATTTTACAATCTACATTTTCAATGTAAAAATAAAAATGAGATACAATAAGCAGCTCCCCCGAGGTAGCAGTATAAAATCTACAGTAAATTCTTACAGCACTGCAAAAGAGAAATCACTGCTAGTTGCTAGCTACTGTACTAGGAGGAGTTTCCTGCTCACTTTACTTGGGGTTGTCTCTCTGTGTTTCTGGCCCTTCTGCTTTGTAGGTAGTTGTTAAACACAGCTTTGCCAGTTTTGCGTAAAAATGCACAATCCAGAAGTGTGTCTTTTCTGAAGAGCTGGAGTCAGGTCTTCTTGCCAGAAAGAGGGGGGATGCTGTGCAACAGAGCAGAGTAGGAAGTCACCTCTCAGCTTAGGCATCAGCAGAGTCTGCTATCTCAATGACAACCTGCGGTGATAGTTTTGGGAAGCAGTGGTACCCAGGGGAGGACAAGAGTAGGCTTGGCCAAATGCTGTAAGAACAGTACTGGGAGGTCCTGTTCTAGGTCTGCCTTTGTATGGCTCCCCTTGCGCAGGGGGAATTTCTGTTTTACTGAACTCACAAGTAAAACAGGCTAGTGTGGGTTGGGTTTTTTTCTGCGCAAAATTGAAAACTCTTTTTTCCTTAGAGATGGGATTGTTTTACTGACTGTAAGATAGATAGTACTGTATTGATTGTCAATTCAGAGAAACCTTGTCTGGTAATGACAACCTGACTGGATTTGTGAAATAGTGTGTTAAAATATTCGGCAGGAAAGTTAGTATGCTCTTTTGGCAGCTACAAAGAAAAGTTGCTTCTGTTTGGTTTTTCCTCTGGGAACGAAGTCATTCTACGTGGGATGCTTTTCCTTTGTATCTGCCCTGCCACCCTCCAGGGCTTCTGGGGAATTGCTTATAGGTGCATAGATCTGAGAAGACGTGTGAGTTGGTTCCCCACCTGCCAAGAAGTGGGGAACTGGAGGCTGCAGATGCCCACTCTGCAGCCAGCATAGCCTTTGGCAGCCTTGCATTGCCCTTTCTGCCATGTCCCCTCAGCAGGCTTTTCCCACCTGCTGCCCTGTCCCACTCTGGGTGTAGATAGCACAAGGTGCCTGCCCAAGCTGTCAGCAGAGATGCCCATGCTTTCCATGCCCCAGTCTTGCATGGGCATGACAGACAGTGCAACATCTACTCACAAATATCTAGATGAATGATTATAAAAAGTGCTATTTTTGAAGACATAGCAGTCGATTATGCATTTGACAGAAGGTTTTAGGAAATAGGCAATGTGGGATGTACTGGGAGGAAAAAAAATCAATCTGTGTATTTGTCTTTTAACTAGTTGGAGACACATTGGCACATATTTTTGGCACATTAATGAATTCTGCCTTATTTAATCTCTGCTACTCTTATAATATGAATTTGTGTTCCATTTGGGTGTTAAAAATCAGAAAGTCAGAGAGTTAAGTTTCTAGAGGAAGTTATAATCACTTCAAGCTCCCGAGCTGGAATGAGGAGGCAGCCACAGTTGCTGTGAAGGAGAGCAACCAGACAAAAGACTTCGTAGCGCAGTTTGTAGCACATCCCCATAGCTGTGTGTCGGTGCGAGGGAAGGCTCCGAGAAGCAGCGTAGCTCCCTGCAACTTGCTGGCAAACACGACGGCTCAGCCCCGCGCTCCAGCCCAAGCTGCCGGCTGTGCCGGAGTGCACAGGCCAGGGAGCGCTGACAGCCTCAGCAAGCGTGCTGGGGGTTGCCCTTTTGCAGAATAAACTTTGCCAGTTTTTTTTTTTTTTCCATCTGACTCCCTCCTTGCTTTAAAATTGCGAGCGCTCCGGGCTTCTCATCGACGGCTTATTTTCAGGACGTGTCATTCTTTTTCGTTCTTCCCTCGTTGTATGTCCACTTCAACTTTTTTTTCTGTATTTGAATGCGTAGACAACTGCCACGTACAGAAGATCCTGCAGTTTGACAAAAAACGGCTTAAATAAGAAAGCATTGTATCTTCTGTGGAATAAGGATCAGTTAAATATTCCCCCCCCCCCCTTTAAGAAGACAAAAGGGGAAGATTTTAGAGAAACCAGCACTGTTTTGTGCACGAGTAACAGCTGGCCTCAACAGCAGTGCTATGAGCAGCCCCAGAGAAGCTGGAGAACTAGCTCAGTTTGTGCAGTGTTACACTTGCTTCCACAGTGTTAGGGAGGATGGCCGGGGTGGAAGCTGACTGCACTGTTCTAGCTGGGTAGTATGGGCAAACAGCACATTTTAGAGTTTCAACTAAAGGTGGCCTACATTTTTCCGTAGTATATTTTCATTGAAATCAAAACATTTCATGAAAGCAGGTAAATCGTTGATATTTGTGAGGTGAAAAAATGATGAATTTTTTTTCTCCCGTGCTTGAGAAAACAATTTTGTTTTGACAACATCAAAATAACAGGCTTTCAGAGAATTGTTTAGAAAACTCAAAAAAGTGATTTTGACAAAGCCATTTTTTTTCAGTGTGAAATTGTCAGTTCATTAAATGTTTGATCTAAAGTTGCTAGAAAAAGTAGAGTTAAATGGGGGTGTTTAATTCTGAGTAATTTTGTCTGATTTCCAATGTTTTTTTTGCGGTTCCCCACACCATTTTTTCATCTCACAACTCCCTTCCTCTACCTGTTCGTCCTCAATAAGGTTGAATCATAAAAGCACATAGATTTTAGATTTATTTTACAGGAAACACTGAAAATTTGGTATTTGTTTTGCCCCTTCTGAGACAAAATATTTTGAAAACATTATCAGCAGCAATGTTAGACACATAAATTGTTTTTATTTTTATATCTTATTTTCTGACTGACAACAAAGCCAAATTCCAAAATCAGATTGGATTTTTTTTATGAAATGTAAATGTTGAGGTCTGGTCTGCCTTAGGGTTTTTGGGTTTTTTCTCCCTATATTTCTGAAGGAAAAGGATTTAGCAATACAGTTATGAATGATTCCATTAGTGCTAAGCTGAAGTGAAAGTAGTTTTTAATCTATCAGAAAATCCATATCTTTTTCAGGCTTGCAAGGGCATAGAGGAAGGTGTGAATTCCAGTTTCCAGCTACATACAGTGTCAAATACAGAAATGCAGCTGATCCCCAGGCTGAGCAGTTTTTCACGAGTGGGGAAGAAGGAGGGGAGGACACCAAGTTTACACCACAGAAAATTTAAACACCGTCCAGGTGGGCTCTCATGCCCGAGGGAGTGCTCCCCTGGGTATAGCGGAGCAGCTGGGGGTTTGCAGGCCTGATGGAGAAGGGCTTGTGCCACTCTCCCTGCGGAGTCACCTTGTCCACGGCAGGGCGGATCCGTTTCTGGTCCAGCTATTGGGAGCCCGTGTGCCCCACTTGCAGCCTCATGCATAAGCACTTAGCGATTTCATTTTATGTGAAGTCCAGCTGTCCTCATTCTTTGAAGTACCTTCTCTAGCATTAACAGATGTTCAGTATCACTTCGCTGCTGTAATCAGGGTGTCCTTGATCTTCATTACAATGCACAGAACCTCTGTGTGTGACTCAGTGTGTATGTGTGTGTATTTTCTACCTGGTCCTCTGGAAGATCACAGGTATGGAGGCAGTTCACTGTAGTCCCTGGGCAGATTTGGATGTCTGGTTGAACATTGCAGTCAAACGAGGCAGAACAGCAAGTGGCTGCTCAAGTTCATCGCAAATGTACCCTAGATAAAAATTAATTTCATTTGCAGAGCTATTTGGAAAAGCCTGAGGGTCTGTATTGTTTTGTTCCATCTAATGTCTGAATTGTTGTGCTGTCCATTTCTCACTATTATGTCACTTAAATTCCTCCTTATTTTGTGATATCTTTTTAAGGAATGATTGATATTTCTGGAGGTTGGTGAAGTGGCACAGATCAGTTTATGTACAGGACACTGGTTTCAGTCTGGTCTAGGTCACCAGAAACAATTGCACCATTTAATGACTATTCAGTGTATTTAAAATGAGCAAATTCTGTCATCCCATTTCCCAGTGGAAAACCATTTTATCAAAACTCCCTGAGAGGAAACTCTATTCCATACGCAGCATCCTTTGGCAGTGGGAGCAGTGCCTGCCTACCAGTGCTGTTTCCATCCCCATTGGTACCTTATTGGCAGTCTAATCACTTCTGCACCTCAAGTGTCCTATTTCTCCCACAGCAGTCACTCTTCCCATTAAATGAGATATGTACCTTTTGGCTTCTGTTTGCCTTTTCACTGAGGCAGGCTATGCTACTAATAAATAATGATAGATGTCCTACTAGTGATGGGGAGGGTAATGCTTTAGTGCAAACCTAGTAATAAGGAAAGTATGTATTTAATTTACTGCAGTTTATTACCTATTAAATTAATGTCCCATGCATGTGGAACATGGTAAGTTTATCCGAGTTGCTTGCTAGACAGGTTTTCCTGAGTTCACCTCCTATATCTGTTAGTGTAACATGGATAATGGACATGCACTTTCTAACACCAGTGGAAGCTGTCCTTGTCTTCCTTCATTATTTCAGTTCTCTGTTGCTGTCTTTTTATGGGGTACCTGCTGCGATGGGTGCTAAAGGGCCTGCAGTGGCTGCAGACTAACTCCTGGCACAGCCTAAGCCCTTTCCTGCATCAGTTTGCTTTTTCGATGAAAATAGAGGCTTCTTCTAAATGTGCTGTTTTTCTTGGGATATGGGATGAATTTTGTGAATTGTACAAGTGAATCTATTAGTTTGATAAAACCAATCAAAACCAGGTTCCTTGCTAAATGACAGATTGTCATTCTGTTCTGCCATTAGTGTATCAGAGCAAACATTTCAACTGTCTATATTGTCAGATGGTCAGTGTTGGCTGTATTGAAGAAACTCTCATGACTGTGGTATATTGATGATTGTTACCTAATTCCTGCTATGAAATTGTTGAGGAAAGTAGTGCCCTCCAAACCCTTCAGCTGTTGCACAAAGGAGCTGTGGTACTGGGACTGCAGTATAGGGACTCCACCTCAGTATAGGATTGGCACTGAGACAGAGGGACATCATACGTCCGTGAAAGGCTATGTTGGGAGATTTTTACCCTCTTGTTCTTGAAATACTTTGTGGTCTGTGGCTGCCAGTACCTGGAAGGTTTGCAGGCATGCCACTTGCTTCCTTGAGACAGGGTATGGCAAAGTATTGTGGGAAGAAGTGGGGTAGCCCTAAAGCTACTGGATGTAGGGGTTTTGACTGGTGTTCTCAACTCAGGCAATGCCAGCCTTGCTAATGCAACTTGTCAACAGCAGAAAAAGAGGGGGCACATCTGCTCTAGACAAGCCATGACTTTTTGAGTGTGTCCTTTGTTCTTTGCTCACAAGGCAAAGCTACTCTGGCAAAAGAGTACTTAGATATGCAGTGTGCTGTGCATTAGGGTGATTAAGCCCATGACCCAAGGCACACTGGTAAAATGAGGCATCATCCACAGCAGTGAACTGGGGATGGTTGTCCCTCCTGGAAGCCTGGCTGTGCTGATGGTTACCTTTTTTTGACTCATTTGGGTCTGGAATGAAGCTCTTGGTTCCAAGACAGTTATTAAGGAAAGTCTGTCCAGTTGCCAAGGTTTTCAGAAAATTTGTTTGGAGATTAGTTATACATGGAAGACTTCATGTGAGGTGAGAGTCCTACAGCTATGAGATTACCCTTAGATTTGTGGTCTGAGCGGGTATGGTTGTTGTCTTCTTCTGGGCATTTCCCTCCCCCTATTTAAAATCTTTGCCATCTTTTCTGTGTACGATTCAGAAATGTTTTCTGAGACACAGGGGCATGCAAATGATACAAATCTGGTTGCTTCAGGGCAAAATTGAAGGGGAGGATGGGATCAAGCAATAAACCCCCAATGAACACTAAGCTAATAGATCTTTAAAATCAATATTCATCAACTGAGAGATCACAACTACTAGTCATATGGTTATTGGCTGGCATGAGGACTGTACAACTTTACAGTTCTGGGTTGGAGCAGGATATACCCAGAGCTTTTGGAGACCTGGTTTACTTTCATTTGACTTTTTAACTCTGTAGTTGCTGATTCTGTGTACTCCTGAAAGCAGTACCATGTGTTCAATTAATGTTCTCATGCTCAGAGTACTAAAATAATTTCTGGTTTGGGATCAACCAAACAGCTAACAGCAGGTGGAGATGTTGGAGAACCCCTTGTAATAGCAATATAAAGAACAGCTGATGGAATAGGAGGCTGTAGTTGCTGATCTCCGCTGTATTTTCTGGACTGAAGTTTGTAACATCTTTGTAAAGGTTTTTTTCTGTAAAGTACTGATAGGTACTTTCATTCTTCATTTTCAACTTATTTATCATAAATACGTATGTATGATGTCTTGAAGCATTTAAGGCACTTGTTGATCAGGCAGCAGTGATTTTCTTGTGCCAGGGAATTGCCTCCAAAATAAAGTGTAGCTTTTAAAATACTGCCTCTTGGGATTAATTCTTCTGTTTTCATGCATGATTTGTGCTGAAGTCAGTGGGAATTGCTATCATAGAACAATGAAAACCAAAACCATAGACCCTGAAGCAGGAAAATGGTTTGTCCTGTGCAAGACATCAGTCAGAAGGGCTGTTCTTGCCTTATTTCATGGTGGTCAAAATACAAATGCTAGTTAGATTTGATGTGGACCACAAAAAATTATTTGCTCAACTACAAGCCCAGCTTCTTCTGACAGCTGAGGCAGAGACCCAGCTTCCAAAACTCTGTTACAGTGATCTCTTTGAGATGCAAGGTTTGTTGAGTGTAACATAGAAATATAACCCCAACTGTTGATTTAGAAAGTTGTAGGTATGTGTTTGTGAAGAGTGAATTTCAAAATGGCAACTTGGCCTGGTAAAGAGCAACCTCTGGTAGGCAGAAGCCTAGTCTGGAAGTATGGGTTGTGCCAGGAATGGAATTATTCATTCTTTAAATAAAAATTCACATAAGATTATGCCTTCTGGAGTCAGATCTGTGATAGTGACAAGGAGCCTGGGGTGTGCTCACACAGTGGTAAGAAGCCAGTGCTTGGGACTGGAAATGTATTTAGGCTCATCTTAAGTAGACCATTGTGTCAGTTCATGCTAGAGCAGTCTTTTACACAGTTGTTACTTATTATTATTTTCCAGATTGAATTAGATGCTGTACAAGCACAGAACATAAAGACAGGCCCTGCCCAGAAAAACTTAATATGGATGTGACTGCTTAAGCTATTTTTTTTTCATTATTTGAAAATAAATACATAACAGCTGCTGCCATTCCAGGGGAAGGAATGAGCCTATGAAATATCTGGCTTACATAAAAGTTAACAGTTCTTTTAAGCTAGAGTCAAGTGATGGAGTGGGTGTGAAGGAGTGGGAAAGTACTCAAATTGCCCACAGCCCTGGACTAGCTGGGTTTTCCTGCTAATCAGATCAGCAGTGAAACTGTTAACAATGTTGACATTGACATTGTCACCATTAGGCTGCAGCCTAAACACTCCCTTTTGATTAAAGGCAGCATCTTAAATCTCTCCTCACTATTGTTGGAGCATTCCAGCGGCTTGAGCCAGCAGCCTGTCCTTACATCCCTTCTTGGAAGGTTTCCCTCCTAACCAGAGAACTAAGAAACTTCACTGTCACTGAAAATAGCTGAGAACTTGCTTTCCTTTGTATGGGGCAGGGCACATCTTGCCAGCTGTAACTGCAATATTTTTTCCCCTCTGTTGAGAGGATGTGGCAGCCTATTCTGTGACTTGGCTGCACACAAAGGCAATGACAGACAGAGGTTACTTGACTTTTGCCCACAGTTCAAACGTGGGTTTAAAATTACAGGTGCAAGTTTTGTGGTTATAAATTACAGTTGCAAAAAGGGGAACTGGCCCTGGAAAAACTGTGCCATCCACTTTAGCAGTGGGAAACTGAACATGCATGAGGGATGTTGCTGGAGAAAAGTTAGCATCTTGTAACCACCTGTCCCACTGCAGTGGGATCCTTGGAGATAATTAAAGACAAATATACATTCAACAAAAGGCAGGGCTTCTCCCTCTCTACTCCTTCATCTTCATTTAATCAAAATCAGGCGGTATGTTTTTGTACGGGTTTGTTTCCTTTAATAATGTGGAGGGAAGTGAATTTGCCCCAGTGTGTGAAACAAAGCCCAGTTAAATCCAAAGCCATGCTCTAGGACACCCATCCAGAGCAGGGTTTGAATGGAAACATTGAGATAGCCTGACCTGCAGTGGTAGTGCAGTGCCTCATTACAGTAATCGCAGAAAGCCTGGGAAGCTGGAAGGCAGCCCTGGGCGGGGTGCAGCAGTGGTAGGTTTTATAGGCTGCCACGTGTATTGGAAACGTGGTCATAAATGGGCATAAAAATTATCATCTTCGACTTACTTAATAAAATGACTCAGAGCAAATAGGGAAATGTAAAAACACATTCTCTGCTTGTTTTATTGAATAGGGGTTTGGCTTTAGAGCTATGGTCATTCTTTTTGTGGAAGGCTTTTCCCCCCCCCTTTTTCTCAGGATATGCGTGTGAGAGTGAGGATACATTAAAAAAAAAAAAAAAGGAAAGGAAAGGAAAGAAACTCAGTCCATTTATATCCTTCCTAAACAGCCTAACTGTATTGCCTTGTGTTCTGCCTAGTCTCTCTCTTCACTGGGCAAGAGTTTGTAAATGTTTTTTTCCCCTCACTGCAGTGCAACTTCTAGAAGGCTACGAGTGCAGGAGAACGTGGGTCACATCTAACTGCAAACCCATGTGCAGACCCATGGGCTTGGATACATGACAATGTTGGAGACATCTCTCTCCCCTCAGTGCTGTGATAAATCTGAGTGCCAGAGGACAGGAACATAAGCCTAGTTAAAAAAAGTTAGAATGGAGAAGGTTAGAAAATCTTCATAGGAAACTGCTGGATCTGCTCACCTCATGGTATCTTGATTGGTTGTGTGGAGGTGTCTTAGGCCTGTTGGCTGCTAATAGTCCCCAGAAGCTGTGAAGGAATGTTTATGTGTGGCAGTGCTCTGTATACTCTGTACTAGGGAAACGACAAGGGCCAAGTCCTGTCTTCTGCAACACAGCAGTAGATGGTGAGGACTTTTCTTGGGCTGGGTGCTGGAGCCCTGAAGCTGTGACAGTGCCTGATTCCTTTACTAATTGGACCCTCCTTTGCTCTTTGAAGTCCAAAATAACACCTTCTTGTAAAGGGAAAAATGGGGGAAATACTTTCTCATTTGTCCAAAAAGTAATGTGGTCCCAGTGGTGTCCTGGGGAGGTTTGGCTCTCCATATGCCACTCCTGCCTTCTGTGGCATGACAGATGCAAAAGGTCCTTTCACGTTTACCATGGTGGCATGACAACAATGCGTGTCCCTGATTATCAGCAGTGTGTCACTCCCAAGGTTATGGAGTGCAAATGGTTCTGTAACCATAAAAAATTAATCTCTATGTTCTCTGGTTTGTCAGTCTGTACATAATTGGCTACGTTCAAATTTCGGTCAGGTCGGTGAAAATTAAGAATAATCCAACTGAGTTTATAATTGCTCAATCTGGTATATTGTTTAGCCAAATAAAGTGTCTGCCTTCCTCTCTCTGTGCTTATATTTTTATATATACATAAATATATATGTCCGTATAAATGTGTGTATATCTGTTTATATGTATGTGTTATGAAAATGCTCCATACCCCAAAACACCTTTTTTTCAAAGATGGAAAGATACCAAGGTCATACTGGAGGGACAGTAACCACGGCAGGGGGAGAGAGGGAGAAGAACTGTATTATTATGAGCAGTATGGATGAAAGAGGGAGATAAATAAGATTTTTGTCTGTCTGCATTCTAGTCCTTGTGTGTGCCTGCACCATTTTATTTGGAGCATACTGTCATGGCAGAAATAAAAGCAAAGTTCATTTACTCAGAGGAAATGAAATAAACCCATGAAGACTTAAACTAGCAAAATGTAAAACATGCTGGTGGCATTGACCTCCTCCTGCTTTACCTTGACAAAAAAATAAATTAAAATGGTAATGTTTCTGGAAGGAAAGTAGTGCTGTGACCTGCGCTAATTAATCTGCCCATCAGATCTGATTAAGCACTTTCAAATCTGGCAAATTGCCACTCTTCTTGAGACACAAATGTAAATAAACATGAAGGTGGTAAAACATAGCCCTCCAGTGATACCTCTGTCAGCAGCCCTGAGCAAAGAGCAGAAGATATTGAGCCTCCAAACACTTTGTGCCTGATAATAAAAATGTTTTTTCTGCACGGGGATGAAGCAGAGCAAATCACCATCTGCTCAGACCTCTCTGATGTTGGGCAGCTCATGAACCTGCTGAAAGGCTGTCTCTCCTGGATGCAGCCCCCAGTCAAACAACAGGTACAGAGCCAGAGGGCAGGACAGTGCCCTCCCTCAGTGTGGGCTTTCCCACATGCGTTTTCACGGAGGTTTGAGGCAGAATTCACATGCAGAAGTTGGTTGTTGCTGGGAGAGCAGATGAGCCACTGAAGGGGCTGTGCTTCCATGGGGAGAGGACTTGCAGGTGTTTTCCAGAGTTGCTTTTGCAGCCGACTCACTGTTCCTTTGCGCTATTAGGCAAAGGGGGGCAAACCCTGTGAGGGCAGCTGCAGAGCACCTTCCCCTCCTGGCAGCAACCTAATGCTGCTTCCCATGCTCGGGCTCCTGACCTGGCCTGACCCTGTGTAGCTCTGGGAGCTGGAACTACACTTTATTCTAATAAAGTGCCTACCGTGGCACTAGTGTCATCCCTCAGTTTATAACCCTTTCTCTGCTTTGGGACTGTCTGGTGCAGCAGAGACTTCTAAATAACATGTACTGAAATTGGTGAAATACTTTGATTTGATCCTTTGGTCTGAACCATAAAATTATTTCCATGAATTGTTGGCCTCTGTGTATGTACCATTAAGCATTTAAGAGTTTGAATGTCTTTATTACAAAGGACTGAAGTCATTTCAGGTAAGGTAATATTATCTTCAGTTACTCAGTGTACTGCAGGCGTTGATGGATCAGTCCCGCCTATTCTGCCTATGTACATACAATAAAAAATTAACAAAATATAGATAAAAGTGAGATCTGACTGTTCAGGAGCTCTGACTGTGCCTATAAAACAGTGAAGTCCTAAAAGTTTATAAATACCAGCCTTACTTTGGAACACTTTGTTATAGGCAGTTAATTATAACAAAGGGCTTTAAAGTATGTAAAAGAGGAGAAGGTTGATGAAAGTGAGGGAGAGGGTAGTATGTCAAAGGCCCTCTTTCTGAGCGTTCAGATTTCTGAAAGCTGTAACTTCCCCGTATCGGAGCTGTAAAATGGCTGTAAGTAACAGCAACCCCCATAGCCCCTGGTGCAGTTGATGCAATGAAAGCTGGCTGGCTCCTGCAGGGATGGTGGTTTCTCCCTTTTCACACGGACTTTGAAAGGAAAGGTGAGTTGACGATGTTGAGGAATGTAGTCTCAGCCCCAAAGAGGCTAGTATTGAAATCTAAGCTCTTTTAAGGCATTTAGGTCACAGTTTTCTGAGACTTGAGTGAAACAGTTTGAGGGTGGTTTAAATAAAGATCTCATGTCTTCATGTACCTGAGAAACGGCCTGGTTTTTAGAGGTGCTGAACCCACACTTGACGAATGATTGATTGATTTCTTTACAGAAATCCTTTTCTTTGTGTAACTGTCTCTGAAGTTTAATCCTGGGTTGTAGGTGGTGCGAAAGCCTGTTCAGGGGAAAAGAAAAGGGTTTCTTTTTCTCCCTCTGTATTACACAATAGCACTGAAATTACTCTAAGAGAGCAAAGTGATTTACAGTTTTAAAAGACTATCTCAGTTTCCAGGATGGAGTACTTTTCCCTGATCCGATATCCACGTGGAGCTTTGCTGGTACAGAAGTAGGGGGTGCCCACAGCTGGCAGGAGGGCTCCCTGGGGTCAGCAGGACTCTGTGTTTCCTTGTGCATGGCCAGGCTTGCAGGTCTGTGTATTTATCTTCGCCCAAAAAGTCTGCCCTCCTGTAGACAGGAGTCTTATTGCTGGGCACCTTGCTGCCATGGCATGGTCCCTTTTGCAGGCAATCTGTGCCTGTTACTGTTCACTTACACGTATGTTTTCTGTATCCCTGCCCCGTGAGATCACACGACCTGCACTTCCTTCCACTACTCCTTTTGAGCCAAGAGCTGAAGAATAAAATAGGGCAGTGCTGAAATAGGGAGGGCTAAGAAGCTTACAGCAAATGTAGCTGGATGAGTCTGCTGCAGTATTTTCCCTGCATGTCTAGTTCAGGACAATGCAGTCCCTTGGCTGTCTTAAGGGAGCAAGTGCAGACAGAGGCCACTGGAAGGAGGGAGGGGCAATGTGCTGCCAGAGTAGAAGTGAGTGGTTAGGTCATGAAGGGTGCGTCCTTCAGAGGTGAGGCTGTACTGGGAAATGGGTTCTTGAGCCTCCATGTGTGGTCACTTTGATCTGTACCCTGTGTGACTGGTAGCTGCAGGGTGAATGAAGTGCATGAGCACAGGCAATGCACATAACCTGGCAGGTACCAAATTCATGTGTGGAAGGAGTCAGTTGTGGTGATTTGCTTGGGGATGTACAGATTGGATTTGGATGAATGCTTGACTGCATTTTCTCCTAGGCACTGCTCTCTCACCTGTGGGCTGCTGGGTTTCTGGGGTGTCAGCCCTGCTTTACACTTCAGAACAGAACCAGGTACCACGGGAGCTTCCAGTATCTGTGCCACGGCAGTGGAAGGGCTGGCAGCCTGGCATGATGTGTGGTTCAGCTTTGATTAGTGTGATAGAGCACCCTGAGGCTTGAAAACAGCATAGCAATAAGGAATTTTGGACAAGAGCTACAAGCCCTGTTTTTGGGTCTCCCTACTCATCCAAGGCAAGTACAGCACGTTGCAGCCATTAAACAATATTAATTCAAGGGCTTATGTTCCTAGGCAGAGTTTGATCCAAAAAAGTAGAAAAGGCCTCTTCTATCCTTCAAACTGCTCTGTGGTTTGAAAATGCTCCTGTTCTGCACTGCATTGTGTGGGAGATGGCTTGAAGTGCACTGCAGAGTCTGAACCAACGACCTGTGAACTTGTCCGTGCCACGGCAAGTCTTTGGTCTGCTGATTGTCTGTTTTCATGAATCATCACAAAAGGATTCCTTGGCTAGTGCACCTCCTCCTCCCATAACTTCACAATGCTCTGAGCAAATAATCTTTTCTTAAATACAACTAAACAATAGTATCTTACACAATAGGGGGATGTTTGTTGATTCATTGATTCATGGGGAAAGCAAGCCTTGAATACATCATACATCCTCTGTATAAAATATGTGTTATGGAATGCAGGCTCTGGAAAAATATAATTCATTAGCCTTGTAGGAATGATTTAAAAAGAAATCCACACCAATCCCAGCCAAACCACATAAAACTGACACCTCATGTTTCATAAACGAATTAAGCAAAGTAGAGCAATTGTCCTTGGCTGCAGGTCCATGTTCTTATGTGACAGTGCCTTCCACACAAATATTTCATCATAAAGGTGTTTACTGACATTATTTTCCTTGCAACAGTTTTTAATAACATTCTTTGGGGAACACTTAAGAGTCTTAAGAGTCTGAAATTACTAGCTTTTTTCAGACACATACATATTGGCACTTGTGTTTATGAATGCATTTTACTGTTTCTTTTTGTTTGAAATGTGGATTGGTAGATTACGTGAGACTCAAAAGAGAATAAGTATGGTTTTAGCCTCCAGAGCTGATAGTAAAGAAAATCTATTTTCATGAACATCTACAGTGTTTTTGAAGTTGTTTTTTTAATGAAAGTTAAAAATGAATCAGTTCCCTGTCTGTTCACCCTATTTGTTTTTAAATGATATCAATATGTTTGAGAATTTTCTGTATCTTCTCCCAGTTCAACAAGTACTACTACAATGACAGTTTAAATAGGGTTTTTGACTTACGAAAGGAAACATTTATTTTCCCCATGAAACCCATATTTTGGTGAAGTTCATTACCATTTTCTGTAAAAGCTTTTTTTCCCCCAAAGGCTGTATTTAGTAAAAGGAAAAAAACATCTATAAATATGAAGAGTGCCACAGATTTCAAGAAGAGGGATGGGGAAAAGCTAGAAGGAATAGAGACTCTTAACCTCTTGCTTCCAAGCTTTAAACGTTCCATAGATGTTAACACCACCTGGAAAAGGGGAAGACAGGTGCTCTGCCACTGGGTTAACTTCAGTCTGGTACCTGTAAGTTTTTGTGCAACTACCTCAATGAGAAATGCTGTGCTGCTTCTGCTCCTCTCTCCATTGAGGCTGCTTGTTCAGGTTGGCAATCTCGAGCACTGTCATCTCCCTAAGTGGTGCCAGTCTGTGTGTAGCATTTATTGCACCTACTCTTTCCTGAGCATGGCTCTTCCAGGGAGGTAGAGAGCACTAGCTTGGCTTCAGTGGGGACAAACTTGAAGCTCTAATTGTCCCTTGAGAATGAATTTACCTCATCTCAAGGGTAAGAAGAAATGCAGCAAGTGCCATTTGTGCATTTGCCTAAGTTACCATCCACAAATTGCCCACCTTCTGGGTTCAGCTCTCCAGAGAAAAACCATCCCAAGCAGAGAATTTCATATTCAAATGAGCAGACAACAGCATTTGTGTTTTATCTTGCTTGGAGTTGCCAGGTGCCATTAACATGGATTTTCTCTCTCTTTCTTTGCCTTTTTTACTTCTTTTTATTCTCACAAATTTAAATTTATATTATGGAAAAATTGTCACCAGGAAAAAACTACCCAGACTCAGTATCAGTGATATCAATTAAAAATCAGACAAAATGTTACAAGTGGGTACAAATTTTATTCTGTGTGGCATGAAAAGCCATACTAAAGATAAGTTATCTATTGCAAAGTTTCAGCTTATTATTTACATGACTCATTTGCACAATGTTTGAAAAGAGAGCAAAGATTATTAAAATTTCTTCTTTATCTAAATGTACATGTTTTGCTTGGTCTAAAATAACAGCAAAAAGCTTTAGGAACTCAAGAAATAAAGAACAAGAGCTAAACTCTCTTCTTGTTTGCACCTGCCAAGCCACACAGAAATCAGCAAGCTGGTATGGGTGTAAACCCAGAGAGAATGTCAATCTTTAGGTTTTCTGCTGTAGAGCTCACACTTGCTGCTTGAGAGAGCCACAAAAGTCTGAATCCTGTTTTCTAGGTCTAGATGCTCTGTCCTGTCAAATTGGGCGAGCACTTGGCAGCTCTGAGTTTGACAAGAGCCCCAGAATGTTTTGGAATTTAGAGAAGTTGTTCAATGGCTAAATATTATTTTTGAGCCTAAAGTGATCTTCTACTTGTGTAAAATGTGATTGTATCAGTGGTTAGATAACCATTTCTATTTTGTTGGCCCCTTCTAAAATTTGAGTTTGTGTGCTGGTTTGGGATCTGATCAGTAGATCAGACTCTAGCTACCCTCCAAAATACATGATCAGCTGTCTCAGGCTTCTCAAAATCGAGTAGTTTGTCTTCCTAACAGCAAAAATCTTCTGCTGTTGAGATACACATGCAAATTAAAGTTAGAGTTCATGCATGGCTACAGACATGGTACTGCACTTGGATGGTTCATAGTACAGGCCTGTGATGGATTTGAAGAATGAAGGGAGAAATACTTAGATGTTTGAGTCTGAAGCTCAAAAGATATGAAGACTTTAAGGCAAAATCTCTATTTCTTCTTCTCTAAATGTTACCCTTTTCAGAAATCGTAGGAGGAAAAAAATTGGTAGACTTCACTATCTACAAATTTCCTTCTTTGCCCAAAGAAGGTTTTTAATGTTCAGCCAATCTCCTATGGTGCTTAACCTTGAAAATACATAGCAGTTGGAAGTCTTATGTAGTGGAAACCTTTACTGTATCACATTTCAATTCCTTAAAGTCAAGATAAGAGAACACTTCTTTTAATGATCAAGTCATTCAATTCCCAATTGATGTTAATGCTGGATGAAAATAGAAGTGGTGGCAGAGAAGTGGCTTTTGTTTAAGTGTGTTGATAGGAAGAACTGCCATATGCCTATGTCCCAACACATGGCTGGTTCCCATGGAGAGAGGACTCTCCTTATCTCAGAATAACGCCAGTGCGATAAATGGGGACATGGGGGTTGCTATTTGGTGGGACATGAATGCTGTCTGAGAGAGTTAATGGGCTGAGTTGAACTGTTGGCATATATTATTCACTGCAGTCTAACTCTGAGTCTTGGCACCACAGTACAGTAGCAGCTTTACACAGCGAACAAGAGAAAAAGTGTGTCTGAATTTTTCCATCAACAGTCAAAAGCCTTTGTGTCTGAAACTCTTACAGAGATACTAATTCAGAAGAACTTTGGCATTGATTAAACAGGTCACATCTGATGTATTATGCATAAATGAGCCTAAAAAGTGCTAGTCTTCACAAATAAAGCAAATACATTTCTTTTTGAAAACCAGCAATCACTTGGACTCAACAAAGAGTAATTAATACAATTTTAAAAGATACACTATATAATTCATGAATATTTAAGGCTAGGATGAAATAATACCCTATATTGGTCTTGAACCACAATGAATAATATGATTATTTTTACTTTGCAAGAGGTCACAACAAATGTTTGAGATTTAAGCTGCCATAGCTACAAATTTAGCAGAAAGTAGGCATTTAATGATAGATTTCATTGCTGTGGTTTAGGTTTTATTTTAAATGTTTGTTTTGTCTTAAAAACACTAATGCTAAAATGTTGTCTCAAATCTTTATTTTAAAATTACTTATTATATCACCATAAATTACAGGGTGCAGTAAAAGCCAGATTTAAAAGGAGGCATACTTTACTTTCTCATATTGCTAAAAATAGTGCCATGCTTATGAAACAGGAATCATCATTAAAAAAGTGCTTTTTATACAGCTGAAGTTGCTAGTGCTGAACTAGCGGCTTTCCTCCAAGTGGCACAATGGACTGCTCCAAATTTAGGTCTGTAATGGTAGAGGTTAACTTTAGGAAGTCCGAGTAAAACTGTAATCTATAATCCTACCACAATTACAATGTTTTCTGTCAAATGATAGTGAAGTCCCTGGGGTGAATGCTAGCAAATACCTTGTAAAGATGTTCTTATGGCTTTCATTGTTTTGATGCTTTTGCAATTTCAGCACATGTTACTGGATTCATCAAGAGACCTGGGCTGCAACCCAGGACTGTTTAGAGGCTGTGGGTTGCAGTCAGCACTCAGCCAGACGCAAAGGGTGGAGCACATAGTTGATAGCTAAGAGATGCATATGCCACGTTGACAAGATGACGGGTAAACAAAGCTTAAGGGACACTTGTTAAACTCCACATAGCCAAAAATGAATCTTTTTCATGATATTTTTAGAAGGCTTCAGCCTAAGGAAAACATTCACCTGTGTGACCTGAGTTAAAGTCTAGAGAACTGGTTGCTGTTTAGCCATCAAAAAAAACATATGTGCATCTTTTTCAGATGCCCTCATCAGTTCTTTCCTTCCGGGCATATTTTTGGAATAGTCGCACGTCTCCCTGTGTGAATCACAGTATCCTGCTGGTTTGTCAAAGTGAGGTGGGACCAACACACGTCAACCCTGAACCTAAATCATATCTAATAGGTGGAACATGAGGGCTGCCAGCAGCCAGTGCGCCTTTACCAGGCCACTGAAGGAACTCTGCATTACTGCTGCAAGTGCTGGTGCTTGTTCCCTCAGCTCATGGTACAATCTCTGTAAGGGGGAACCTAAAGGATGTGGCCATTATAGTGATTCCTCTGTCTGGAAATTAAAAAAGCTGGGTGCGTACCAGCATTTAAACGAAGAGCTCCAGTGCAAGCAGGATGACTCTGGAGAAGCAGGGGTAGCAATCCAGTTAGGAAACAGTGAGGCTGGGGGGCTGTCAGTACCATCAGGGCTTGGCCCAGACAATATAAAGGTTCAGAATCAGATGTTGAAAGCAGGTGTGTTGTCAGTGGGAGGCTCCCGGGTCAGCACGAGGCAGTGACATCCTGGCTGGGGAGAGCTGCAGAGGGACCAAATGTGGGGCCACTTCCCTGTGCAGGGGAACAGCTCCTGGTGAAATGGGATCTCTGAGCAGGCATTTATTAACAAGTTCATGCAAGGATACCCCAAATAAATGAAAACGTAGGGGAAATCTTTCTTAGTTAGCTTCACCAAAGCTTTTGGCCTAACGTGCTGCAGGCATTAGCGCAGCAAGTAGGTGGCCTGTGCTGCTGCCCATACTCTGTCAGGAAGACAAAGAATCCGGGAGAAGCATCAATCTGTTTCTCTTCACAGGGCTGTCTCTTCCCCCCTTTGTCAGTCAAAGGTGTCAATGTCTCTCCCCTCTATCCTCCCCCCTCCCTGAGTTGAGTAGTGTCAGTCATTCCTGTTTTTTTCTTTTTATTAATGATTTTGCAAGGCTATGTCATTACTGTGCTATACATTTTTATACAGATGGCACGACTGTGCATTTTAATGGCAAATCTGTTTCTCACATAACGCCTGAACTGCAAAAAGACTTTGACAGACTGGTTCAAGGAAAACAAACTGGTTTTAAATGTAGCAAAAACTAAAACAATGCCTTTTGGCTCTCCTAATCATCTGAACTCAAAGGATGATTTTATTTGAAAGTCAGAAATTTTAAGGAGTGGACTAAACTTGTGTGTTGAAAGAAACCCAGAGGAAAGAGAAGTTCATCATTCATGGGATGCATGCTTTGTTAGCAAGACACAGAGGATTCATCCTTGATCCTCAGCCTAACTGTGTTTGACCAGAACTGAATTTGGCCTTTAGCTCTAGGGACTTTGGACACTGCAGGGTTTTGAATTTCAGGAAGAACGGAGGTATTAAGCTTATAAATGTGAAAAGTAGATTGCAGGAGGGGTAAAAAAACAACCAGAAAATTAAAAATATGTGTATATTAAGTACCATTTAAAACAAAGAGCAGAATACATATTTGTTCTTTTTTGGACAAGTCTATTTCTTCTTTGATCATCTTCTTTGTATTTTATGTCATTTTAAGCATATATAAGTACAAACAGTTCTCAGTGGTTCTGTCATCACCGTTCTCTGAAGTAACACATCCATTTCTGTTTATGTCTATATTTATGTATCTGCTTAATATTTTACCTTGCAATTGATACATGGACACAGTTCACAGCTGCCCTGATCCTTCATTGGCTTCTGGGCTGTGTAGTTAACTGTCTCTGTTAATAATATGAATTGGCTGGGGTCAGTAGAAAGGTATGCTGGTATCTCACAGATCTTGCATGTCTGAATTATCACATCCTTGATACCTTTATTTCCAAAACTTGGGGGCTTGGCAATTCATTGCTTTGACACACATATTCGTAGTGAATAAAGTTCAGTGGCTCTATTGGAAAGGATGACCCGGAGAAAGGGGGGAGGGGGGGCAGAATTCATTCTTACTATAAGCACTGCAAACCCAAATAATTTCTGAGGGTCCCAGGTAGGAAAAAATTCTTCGGCTGTGTTCTTGCCTATGCTGACTGCAGTGAAGTGTAAGAGTAGTCATTTTTGAAAGTATGAATATTAACTTTAACAATATTTGAGGAGCTAGGAAACATGAATATGAGATGGAAAGCATAGAGAGACCTAGCTGCTATTATTGGCACCTCAGTCTCTTGAGACAACCTGAAAGTCCCTCTCTGGGTAGGAGGGATCAGTCAGTGCTAATGATGCTCTGAGATACTGGAAAGACAATATAACATACAAGTATTCTCCAAATTCTCAGTAGAAATTAGGATTTTCTGCTCTTGTTCTTCATCTCCTGGAGAGATCCATCAGTTTTCACATTTGGCTCCCAGGATATTCTCCTTTTTTTGTAGCCTGACTGACGGTAGACATCTAGCTTTTGGTAGGCCAGTGCTTCAATAACATTGCAAAAACTGAGAAGGGGGCAAAGCACTTGTTGGAGAGTTTGCTTCCTCTTTCTTCTTCCAGGTCTAATGTTGAACTAGTGTCAGACTGAAATCACATGGTTGTTGACCACAACTGCATTTTATTCTGCAGCATGCGTAGGACTATAAACATAAATTATTGGAGAGTTGTTTAAAGAACAACAGTGTATATAATTAAAAAATCTTCATTTACAGCATTCTTTCACGACAAAGTGTTATGTCACTTTTGTTTCATCATAAATAAAAGGGGCGTTGGATAAATTCTTGGCATGATGAGAAAGCTGCCAAACATGAATGTGGCTTGAATTTATCACGAATCATTATTACTTTTATTCACCATCCTATATTTGTGTGGTGCAAGTAACTTCCTCTCCCCACCCTAAAAATGTGACAGGTGAAAACCATTGCACTGAGATGTCCCAATGTTAATTTTTTTAAAAGCTATTCCAGATTTTTTTCCCCTGAAATGTTTTTCCTTCACGAAGACTCTTCTCTAGTACTGTTGCCTGTTTTTTCAAATTTGACTATTCCATCAGGCTTCCAGTACTGTTAGCTAGCAACTAGTAAACTTGGACGAGGTTGTAGGTACATGTAGACACAGGTAAGCTTTTCAAACCCATCTTTAATGGCTCTTAACAACAGCATTACAGGATTGTAAGAGTTTAGCCAGCATCTTGCTTTCTTTTGAAATTTTCACTCCTTATTCCATAGCTCTTGTGAACATACTTGTCCAGATGCTCACCCACGTGAATTTGTACTTGATGTAAAAAGATGAGCACAGGCTAGCAGTTTGAGCCGTGGCAGCATGCTAATGACTGCCTTCATGGCAACAAGGAGGCATAACATCTTTTAGAGAGTGAGATATATAGTATCTGCGGGGGTGGGGTCAACTGGATAACAGGCACTTATTCTGTGAGGGGCTGAGAGAAGGTGGCGAGCAAAGCTGATTTGTGGTGGGCGTTTTAATGGGACTGTTTGGTACTAAAATAGTTGAGTGTAGGAACTGGAAAATTTGCAAGGGCTCCTGTCTTTATGGATCAGGGTAGTAAAAGACTTCAATCCATTCCCTGCCTTTGCCCAGAAGGTAGTGGCATTTGAGGTGTAAGAATTTATTTAATGTTTATTCTCTGTTTCTCCAACAGGTAACCCCTTACTCTGTGAAACGCCCCTGAGCACATAAGTTGTGTTTATTTGATAATGTTTTCTACACATTTTGTTGTAACTCTGGTTTGCTAGTTGTTTCTCAGTGGAAGTGTATGTAATTTTGGTTACTGTGGGACTGTCACAAGTCACCTGCTATTAGAGATAAAAATAGGATTTCGGTCCAGTGATAAATTCCTCAGGGCAAATACCTGTGAAAGTATCCAGTCCAAAGGGGATCATAGTGGGACTTGTTGCAACTCTCTCCTGAGAACTGTTTGTCAGTGTGTCTGAGCACCCACTCTGGGTGCAGCAGGGCTCCTTTCTAGACCAAATCTTAGATTTTCTCTTTGTGGAAACCAGAGGTAGGGCACTGATGCAATAATGAGTCCTCACCCTGAGGTGGAGGCAAATGTGGCCAGGAACTCAGCTCCAGGCTGCACGTGGTCATTGCTGCTCTCCACAAACAGTGGCAATTGGATCCTCCTGCTGAAGGGAAACCCCTGGAGAAGATCCACGTTTTGGCCATGGAATTTATTCTCTAAGTAACGCTCGTGGAATATCCTACCTCTTATGACAAATGGCAACAAAGCTGTTGTTCACACGATAAGATGTGTTTCCCCTTTTTATTAACAGTGCATTAGGAGAACTAATTAGTGGCACCTTGGAGATTTCCCTTCTGGGAATCCAGGCTATAAATATCTTCACTGCTCAGCAAGGCGCTCTGCAGAGTGGGACTGTATAGGAGATGCTACAGCTGGTTAAACAATGCAGCCTCTATGTGGGTGTCTCTGGAAGATTAAGGGAAGCTATAAAGCCACTTCACTGAAAAGTGGTTGTAATTTTTCATCAAAACATTTTTTTAATTGAAAAAAATGGCTTTGATTTGCTGGAAAAAATTATGTGGTGAGCTTCTGCTTTGGTTTAATTTCTCTGCTTTCCTTCTGTTAGAAAACCAAAATAATTTCACTTTTATCAGCAGAAAAAAAAAAGGCAAGGGATTGGAAGGATGTGGATAGAAAGAGAATAGTGATCTTTGTACTGTTTGGCTTCAGAAATTGACCCCTCCATTTCCATTTGTTTAGTAAAGATGCAAGTAAGAAATTAAAAACAAAGCTGTGTGTGAGTTTGGGGAGCTTCACAGTGACTGACTTCAAACATTTCTTAGGAGGCTGAAGGAAAGCATAGACCTTCCCCAAGGATATTTCAGAGTGAGAGCCTGGTTTAAGCACTTTGTGTTTCCACCCAGTGTGCAGCCTGGGCAGACTGGTGCCTAATTTCAATTTGGGCAGCACAAACATTGCCAAATGTTCATTTTGTTCATTTTGTGTGCCTTTGTATGACTGTGAATAATTGAGGAATTTTTAACCAGCTTCTTGTCTTAGTTGTATTCACAGAAACATGACTAGAGGTGAGTTTTGATCCTGACTGTTAATAAATGTTAAAATGAGAGAAACTAATAAAAAGCTGTGATAAAGGTCCCGAGGAGGTGATGTCTATAAAGTTATGACTGGCACTGGGAGGGTGGATATGGACTGCTTGTGCATTGGGTTTTACTTCTGTTGTAAGGGCTGGAGGACAACATATGAAGGTTGTATTTACTCCCATGATGTGCGGTACCTCAGTGTGCTCCCTTCCCCTTGCATTGTGCCATTGGCAGCTGCTTGGCTGCCTGTTTGGACACTGAGCACAGAAGCACTTTTGAGGTGACCGTGGGTGGTGAACAGGAACATGGGACAGTGGGCAGCTTGCCTTCTGCTTCTCTGAGCACAGCGAGTGACTTATGCTATTTTCCCCCTCTTTTTGTGTTTCTCCCCCCTCCTCCTTTTTCACTGGTCACAGGTCCTCAGAGCAGTGGGTGTTGCTTTGTGTGCTCCATGGCTGCCCTGAGAGCGGCATGGGATGGGCATTGGCAGACTTTGGAGGCTGGATGCTGCATTCAGACAGCCCCCAGCTGTCCCCTGTGGCAGCTTCTACTTGCTCATGTCTAGCCCACCTGCTTATCTGACAAAGTTAACCTGATCCTTGTTGCATGAAGTCAGGGGGTTGAGACAGGAGCTTTGCACTTGTGCTGTGTTTGCAATTTCCCACCCAGCGTGACTTCAGCTGAAATCAGCACTGGGCATTTTCACCATGCCTAGCAGAAAGCAGAATGGTAGCAGAAAGCTCTGCCCTGGCAGAGCCACATCTCTGTCCAGCCATGTTCTTCCTGGGACTGCACCCTTGCATCTTTCAGAGAGTTTAACTGGGGTTGTGTTGCAGGGAAGCAGAAAGGGCAGTCCCCGAGGAAGAGTTTGCAAGCCTCAGTAATTCCAGAGGTGGGGCCATTGCAGTCTGAATAAGGAGTACTCAGTAGTCCAAGAAGTTTAGCTTGGTGTGCGTATGTTTGGGTGGGAACATCAGGAGCAAACAGTACCATCAGGAGGTGGTGCTGAGAGAGGGGTGGTGCTGGGATTTCTGCAGAAAAGGAGGAGGACATTGCAGAGACTAGAAATGAGACTGTGAATTTGAAAGAAGATGAAGAGAAAGAGAGCATGGGACAGGTAGAGGTGTGGAAGAGAAGATCCCTAATGGAAAAACTTTCAGTGACTTCCTTGGAACTTCTGATTAATTGCTGTCACTCAGGAAAGGATTGGAGAGGGAAAGGGGCCGTATCACTGGGGGGTGCATTTGGCTACTCAGGCAGTCTGTGCTCAGGTAACACACTTGTGTGGTCAGCTAAGTTCCTCATAGCCAACAGAAAGCTCCAGTTTGTTGATCTGTGTGACATTGCTTGCAAACAGAAACATACCTTGATGGGAAGCTGTGGCCTTCAGATGACATGAACCCAAAAGCTGCTCAGCAGTAGAAATGCAAAATATTTTAAGGAAAGGTTTAGTCTGTACTTGAATTTCCATGTTGGCAGTTTTCTGTCCTTCACTGTCTCCAGAGTTTTGTATCTTTGCAGCTAATAAAAAAAATATAAAATCTCCTTATTTTAGAATAATTAGTAGAGTTCTGAAAAACTTCCTCCATTGTTGTTTGCAGAAGTACAAACTTCTGAGGTCAGGAGAACTGCAGAACCCAGAGAGAATAAACTACATTAACATTTTAGCAGTTGTGTGACCCTCATGCATGCATATTTGCTATTATTTCTAGGAGCTCCCTGATGATAAGCATGATATAAAAAATTTAACCACAAAGAAAAAAAATGTATAAAGGACCATTATGGGTCTCACTAATCCCAGAAAAGCAAGGAAGATCAGAATTCAGCTGATTCCATCTGTAGTGCTTATTATGCTGGTATTCAGTACTGTGATCAGAATGTCAGATGATGCAATTTGCCACCAGCTCTGTATCACCCAGAACATTTATGCTGATGGGTTTTAAAGTCCTTGAAATGTAAGGCAGGAAGGACCTTGAGAGGTCTTCTCATCCTCTGCAAGAACGTGGAATCGAATGTGTGTCCCCATCACTGGCATGTGCTTGTTGAGGTTTTTACAAAAACTTCTGGAGAAGTACAGCCTGCAGTTTTTCCCCCTTCAGTATTTCTTAATCTGTGGCCAGAAACTCAACTTGAATCACATTTACACTTGAGGTGGTTCATTCTTCTTGCTTGCTAAGTTGGTCCCTGGACCTTCAGGCTGGTTTTGAGCACAGTCTTATTTTCAACATTAAAACACTGTGCCTCTGGTATGCGAGGGAGAACCAAGTCCTCAGAGAAGAGAGACAAGAATGCAGTGGCAGCCCAACTGAGCAAAGGTTGGAGATGCTGTCATTCCCACCAGTCCAGCTGGAATACTGTTTCTAGGCTGGGCTTCAGGCAGAGAGTGAAGTTTCATGTATGACCATTCATTTAGATGCTCATCCTTGTGCTCTGAAAGAACTGTCAGGCTCCCTCCTCTTCTCTTTCTTTCTGCTGCTGTAGACTGCTCCAGCCTGTGGAGCTGGGAAGTGGGAAGCAGCAGGAATCGGCTCTGGCCTGTGCAAACCCCTCCTGGGAGAGGAACACTAAGATAGGTCAGACGATATCAGGTTGGGTTGCTACAAAATAAATTACTTTCCCTTCATCTTCTTCCACCTTCTTCTTGTTGCTAAATGCAACTTGAAACAAGCATAGAAAACAACTATATATTGTTGTGGTACCTCAGACGGAGTATGAAAATGTAACATGTTTTACCTTCTCAGTGAACAAAAGGGAGCAATTGCTGGGGAGCCAAGCAAATAATCCGGCACTGACAGTAGAGTCAGCTGACCACTACATGCATCTGAACCGAAAATGGACTGTATTGGCCAAAGCTGCACTCATTCCCCTTTTTGAATTTGCTTCCCACAGAAATTCTAGTGGACCAAGAATCATAGATGTTTCCAAGAATAATGAATAAAACCAAATTGTAAGGTGCTTGCGGGCATAGTCAGAAGGAGATCTAATTTTCCAGATTATTCAATGTGAATTATTAATTCTGCTTGACTAGTGTTGAGCAGTCTCCTGGTGTTTAAGAGGAAAGGCAGTCTGCTTTATCAGTTCATTGCTGCTACCTCCCTGTATTTTTCACGTCACATTATATTTAACTTATTCTGCTTTCCTGAATCAAACCTAACACCAAGGGAGGGAGTAGAAGTGCTCTGGCTTGAACAGCTCTAGGAGACATGAGCTATTTGACAACTTTATTTTCATGAGGGCCCTTCAGTCCACAAACGCACATGAACATGTCCCTTCTACGGCAGTGGAATCTCTGAGGCTGCATAAAAAAACCCCAACAAACAAAAATCGCTTGTATAAAGCGATTTACAATAAAACCAAGACAACAAAAGACACCCTCTGCTCTGTGTTCCTCAGGTATAATTATTTGTTGCCTTTTTGCTGTGATCATTCTAGCAAACTGTGCCAGAGAGGCCCAGTGCTCTGCTACCTATGAGTTGCTGGGTTTGTGTGGGTACACACAGGTGGCTGCTCTAACTGATGGGCTGAGAAGGGACTGGGACTTAGCTTGTCTGCAAGGAAAGCCTGTTGCAATTTCAAGGTCAAATCCTACATGTGTTATAATTTTGTAGAAATTTCAGGGATTTACTAGAGTTGCTTGGGATTTACTCAGGATTTACACCAGGATGAATTTCATCTGATGGATAAAATGTAGCTCAGAGCATCTGTGCCAAAACTGAAAAAAGTGTAAACACTTTAGTCCCTCAAGGACGCTCACCCCAAGTGATGATGGAAAAAAAAAAAAGGAACTTTGCATTCTGGCAGGTAACTCTCAAGACCTAATAAGCTGAGGGAGATGAGAAAAAAATAAGGGCACAAGTGAACGAAGCCATTGTAAGTACTTTAGAACTGACCCATTTTAAATGGTTTTTAAAAAAAGGTCAGAAAACTCAGATCTCGCTTTCCCTGCAAAGCCAGGAGGCAGTAAGATGTGGTGGTGCCTGTGTGCTGTAGGAGTAGGCAGGACAAACAGTGCTCAGTCAGCTGGAAGGTGAGCTGCAGTGTGGGATGGTCCAGGTGCCACGCCTCTGGAGCCTCACTTGAATAACACCCCAGTAAGTGTTTTACAACCTTCTCTGATCTAGTTTGTAGCAAGCATGAGAAATGCCACAAGAATGAAGATCTTAACAGTCAGCTCTTACTCATCACACAGAGACATTCTCCTTTGTATAGTATAATATATTCTAGCTGAAAGCAGCCTTTTCCTAACTTTCCCCTAGTCCTGTGTACTCTGGTATGTAGCTGGGCTTCTGTGGCTTCAGCCGATTTCTAGCTAAAGAACTATGCTCAAAGTAAAGGGATAAATCCAGGGAGAGTGTGTTTGTGTCACAACTACAGATGGTACAATGGGACCGATCCTGGTCTCCAGGTCAGTACCAGCAACTTTTATCACAAGATTTTATTTTTTTTAAAAAAAAGTAAAATAAAATAAGAAAAAAAGACATTTTTTTTTTCTCAAAAAGCTTGTTACTCATTTTCTCGTGCCCTATCCTGCTTTTGCTTTTCAGGCTTCTTGATGTATAAGTTACAGTTGCTTAATGACGTATAACTCATAAAACATTTTCATGAATTGGACTCAAAATTTCTATAACTGCTTATTTTAGATAGGAACCATACATTTTGAAGTATACAGCATCCCTCTTCTGTAAAATACACAGTTCTGTCCACTGCATTGTATTTTAGTCACTCTTTATCAAAAGAGCCATTAATGAGACTTTACGATTCTCTTTCCATGAGCACATAATATGCTCTATGTCTTTAATTAGCACCTTCATTCCTCTCCCCCTTCCCCCTCTCCCAGAAAAAAGCCAAACCTTCTTCACTACCAAAATGGCCTGTCAAAACCTGACAACTGAAGTTCTGCCTTGTCAATATAAAATTGTCTGTACCACTATGCAAGCTGAATATTTGGGGCTGGTGTAAAATAGCGCACCAGCTGCATTGTCTGTTTTCCTACTTTGTTCCATTTCTGCTTAATTTTTTCAGGGCTACTGAAGGATTTCTGGACTCCCCTGAGCATTTGCTGTAGAAAACAGATCATATTTCCTTGGGGGCTGTGTGGAGAATTGCTCTAAGAGAGTATTTGTGGATGCATACGGGAGTTGTACATGCATATCCATTTCTATACGCTTTCCTATGTGTATTAGTATATTCAGAAGTGCTGAGAACTCTTCTGTCAAAGGGTACGTGAATTCAAGAATTGTTTTCCTTTCAGAAGTGGGATTTTACTGGGAATGCTGGCAGGCCCCTCACAACAGAAGGACGGGTGGGTGCAGCTACTGTATGTATCTGTTGTCACATTGGATTTTGTGCAATAAAAATAAAACCCTTGGTCAGAAGTGTCATAAAAGTTTGATTGACTTTCCTCTTTAATTGCTTATCATCTTTGAAGAGACTTCTTGGCATTTAGAAACCAGTGAATCTGTTTCCCATTTCTTCAGGCTTTATAAATACACCCTGTTTATATTAAAATGATAGACAAATATACATAAAGCTGGAAAACATGACCACAAACTCTTTTCCTCTCTCTATGCATTTAAAAAACAAAACCCTAAAGACACTTTTATTGTTGCTAAACTTTTGCCCTTGGCTGGTAGGGCCTTCTTTATGCTTTAACAGATCCAGACATCCTTTTCATGTGGTCTTTGGATGTTCTATATTTTATATCTTCTGTGGCTTTATAAAAAGGGAAGAATGAGTTTGCTGCACAAACATATCTGATGGTAATTTTTTGTTTTTTCTGCACGTCAGAAGTATTGTGACGTTTCCATTTTAAAAAGAAACTTGTTTCTCCCTGCTCTGAGAAGTTGTGTTAAAGAGTTTCGGTAAGCCAATGGAAACTGAATAGATTTTGAAGTATTTTGGAGGTGGATGCTGGGGGCAGCCAGGCAAGTGCAGAGACCTTGCTTTTGCTGTCATCTCCCACCGTCGGAGATGTGGCCTGTGCTGCCTGCAGCCTGGTGTTGGTAGAGCTGAGAGCTTCCTGAGGCCTTTGGCACTAGGATAACACCCTTTGTTGCCATAAAGGTTTATTAGCTCATTTCATATGGGTTTTTCCCCTGCTGTAGCATGCTTCTTGATGCAGGACAGCATCATCCCCCAGCCGTGCTTGAGTCCTGCAGAAATTGAATTCTAGGCTCTGCTCCAGGGGCAGACAGGGAAAGGGGCCTTGTCTGCACTGCTTCAAGGTGTGGGTGAATGAGATGCCCTCAAGTTGTTCAAAACAGTGGAGTGTAATCCAAATGGGGAAAGAAAATGGAAATGAGGAGCCACTGAAGTGCCCTGTGTGGGCATGTGGCTCTGGAATAGCTCTGGTGGGCCCTTTCACTGCTCAGGTTGGTAGTGAGCAGGGAGAGGGGTTCATGGAGAAAAGGAAAGGTCAGGGACTGGATGAAGGGCCATGGACCTCACTGTGCCATGGGAGTGAGAAGTCCCTGAAGCACGGAGGTGCTTGGTCCTTGTGCAAGGAGATGTTTCATAGATCAGAAATGAACAGATTTAAAAGTGCCCAAATGTGTCAGCACTACAAGGCAGTTTTATATCAGAAAAGAAAATTTGGTTTAATAATATCAGTCTTTGTTTCAGAGGAACGGAGCCCCCAGATAATTCACTGACAAAATACAACAGCCCCCAAATATTTCTAGAGTAATTTCTAGAGTAATTTCTTCTGTGATAAAGAAAGAGCAGCTCAACCATGAGAAGATGCACAACAGACATATGAGAACAAGTTTAATGGACAGCAGTTTCAGATGCTCTCTGTCTTCTCTTATAAAGCATGACTTCAGTGCAGCTCTGTATCTTCATGGGGATGTGGCTGCTGTGGGCTTGGGGCTAGAGAGGCTGGAGCAGAGAAGCAAACTCCCTGATTGTCTTCTTGAGGCACTGCATGCTTGTGTTACAGCTTTCAGGGCCTGAGAAATTCAACCCTTAGAATGAAATGCTTTTAAGTGCTGGCAGAAGGTGTCTCCTTTTACTGAATTAAAAAATTTAAGCTTATTTAAATAGACAGCATAGCAAGCCACATGCCCCAGAGGGCTAATTTTGATCTTTCTTCTTTTCAGGGCTCCTGTGTGTGTTTGCTAGCCTTGTGGTCCAAGCTGCAGTAGTTCTCATGGAGTGTTAACCTCATGGAGTGTTGACTTCGTTCTTTGTGTAGTTAACTCTTTTCTTGCACAGCTTTGTAAAACAGCATATCTCTATGCAACCGTACTGCTCTTGTAGACATGAAGGAAATTGTTCTTGATCAGAAATTGTTCTTGATCAGAACCTTCTGCTGTGTGTGACAGGCAGTGAAGTTCACAAGTTCGGTGATATATATGAAACACACATAAGTTTCTGCAGCAGAAGGATCACACCTTCATGCCTGTGGCTGGGGTTAAATCTCCACCTGCAGCCCTGCTCACGTAACACATAACTGCTGCTTCAGGAAAGCCTCTCACCTTATTGTCCTGTCTCTTTTACAGAAAGGTAGTTCCTCCAGTTTGAATAAGTGACTTCCTTGTACTTTGGCACTTTAATTCTGAGATTAAAAGGATATGACATCTTTCATCACTCAAATGACTACAGAAGAAGTCAAATCCAAGCTGCAGGTTTGCAGATTCTGAAAGATCAGTCCTCTGAAAAACAAAGGCTGGTATATATATATATATATGAGATATATATGTATATGTATCTCCAGATACCAAAGTCAGCAGCTCATTGGCTACCTTCAGTATCTTAGAACTTTACAGAAACAGGAAAATACATTTGGAGAACAGAAATGATTTTACGGTAGGCTTCAACAGTGAGATACTCAGGTTTTACTGGTTCGCAGGATTTAAAAGGTGTATTAGGAGAAGTCTTACATGCCACATGAGAGAGATAAAGGACAGACACGCTAGACAAGAAGTGTCTTCTCTGGGATATTTCTGCCCAAGAATATTCTTAAAGTTTAATGTAAGAAAAGGTTTTTCTGCTAATGGCTGACCCCAAGCTTTCTCCTTTCAAAGATGTTTCCTTATCTGCTTACTCGACCAAAATCACATTATTCTGCTACCTCAGGCCTGCCTAGGTACCAGGGATTCCTTGATGTAGGGATTTCATCCTGGAAAACGCCACTCACTGCTTTTATATAAGACTATCAGGTGCCTTCTTTGAGCACCCAGCAGCACGTGCTACCAAGGGCTGTACTGATGACTAGCAGACCCAGCTCATGTATCCCTGGGTCCTGCTGTTTAGAAGATAAGGGGTCTCAGGATATCCATGTGTGCCATTAAAGGGTCTGGTATGCAGCACCTAGGAAGAAGTCACACGAGTCCCAGTGTTCACAGTATGTGAGAAGCTAGGTGGGTCTGTCACTTAGAAGCAGAAGATGGATTTTGTGACTCTAGACTGTTCCACATCAGTATTCTTTTAACTGTAGGCAATATAAACATACTCTGGAAGTTTTAAGCGCAAGAAATGTTGGAACATGTTTCTCTTCAGCCAAGGGAACTCTGCATGGAGTAGGAGTATTGTAGAAGCAAGCCACTTCTTCCACTGTTCCCTTTCCTATTGAGAAGGGAAGCCTGGAGGTAGTTCACTGATCTGGCAGCCTTAACAAGGCTTTTGATCTTACTCTTTTTCTGGAAATTTACTATGTGTTGACGTGATATCAAAGGGTTTGGGGGTTTTTTGTTGTTTTGTTGGGGGTTTTTTTGTGAAGTTTGCTTAGACTGTGGTGAGCCCTTTTGTATCCCGCAGTGAACTACTAGGAGCAGCCCTGGAAGTTTGGTAAAGAGACTTGATCACTGAAATTTCCAATCTGCAGGATGTTTAGTGCAGCACCTCCCCAGCTTGCAGTTTGTTTGGACTGTAAATAACCCAGTTGTTTACCAACAAGGGCATTTTTTAACTATATTCCATCTTTGTGGCCTTACATGTATTTTCCTCTGGCATGTTTTCCATTGACTTTCTTTGCAGATCACTTGTTCAAACCCTGTAAATTGTCAAACCCAATGATAAAAGAAAGTAGGAAAGAGTTTAAATGGATTTTTCAGCATGAAGACAGTAGGAAAATAAGTAATGTTGGAGTGGAAACATTTTAGGTAGATTTTGTCAGTACTCAGCTGACAGAAAAATGAAACCAAATCTGCCATTATCATAGATAACACAAATGATACATATCCCAAGTTGGCACTGGCAGGGCATCACAGGGAATCTCTGGGAAATATTAACCGAGGGGATACCAAGTGGTTTTTGTCAATAAATAAGTACTATGGGTAGAAAGATCAAGTTAATTACTTTATTAGGTAGAGAAACTTAAAAAAGAAACTTTGTTACAGTTTTTTAGGTAGCTCTGTTGACCTGTGTTATTACTATACACTTCTGATTACCCTTTTTTTCTGTGATGGAGCCATGAGAGAACCTCTGTGGCCCAGTCTCAAACTTGATTTTCACTCTAGTCAGACTATAACTTGCTTAAATCAGATCTTTGGGGGTTTTTTTTCAGTCTGTTAGTGTTTAATGGTGGTGTTTTTTAGAAGGAGGAGAAAAATCTTGAGAAAGGCATCTTTTGAAATCTCTCTTTGTAAAATGGCCTAGTCAAGAAGATCCTATTTGATTTGTTCTTTAAATCCAAAGCACTGAATGGAGACGTTCAAAACCATTTAGCACTAGGGTAACATAGTGCTCATTGACATTCGTTAGCACTGAGTCTGACTGGTAGCAGATCATGTTTTATATCCTAGGAAATTTGCTGTTAAAATTAGACATAAATAGAGGTAGGGTATAATTAGTTATTCCTTCCAGATGGACTAGACTGTGCTACTCAGCCAGATGATCCCAAGCAGTACAACGTACAGCTGCCCTCCCCCTCCCAATTCAAGCTACCCTCTCAGAGGAGATCCCCTGAGTGCTGTCTCTGTATTGCCCTGGTCCGAGCACTGGGACCTCGGCAAGGGTCTTTGCATTCCTCCATCACCTGCACAATCCCACATGTACAGTGTTGGGATTTTCTTTGTTAGCCTCAAGGAAATTTTTTAAACCTCACTGTAAGTCTGGAAGCACACACACTGTCTTCTCTGCTGTGCTTTTACTCCCAGTAGAATTGGTTCCAGAGCTTTAAATGCTATCCATTAACTAATTTTTATTTCCGGGGAATCACATGACTCCAGAATAGCAGGTTTAAGAGAAACGGATGGTACAGTGAAACCATAGATGAACTTGAGAGCGTTTCCAGCTCTGTTTCTGGTCTTTCTGCTCATGGAGATGTACTGCTGATTGGGGTGTGCTTAGATAAGGAGCAGGCGGAGGCCGTGTGCCCTACGTACCATGGTCAGCTCAAGCTTGTAGATGTGCCATTGCACCACATAGCTAATGTATGTGTCTGCCTGATAGAAAGCTCAGATGAATTTGTATGTCTGCTTTTTGTTTGGTCTTTTGAAGCTTTGAAATATCGAAGCTGTGCTTTTTGCCACAGATGCTGCTGTAACTCATATTCTTCTCCCTGTCCCTGCTCTTTTACTCCATCTGATCTTTCCCTGTTTTCCTTCTCTGTAGAAGAGACGGGAAGTGTTGGCAGGACCCTTGAACCCTGTTAATGAGCATTAAATAGAATTAATTTTTTCTGTGTCTTAAAATACCTGTATTTAGCACCTTGATCTCACTGTGAATGCTCTTATTTTTATAGTTATTTTAGAAAAAAAAAATTCCCATTGTAAATATAGTTATTATATATATAAAAATAAAAGCTCTACTCAGCAAACAAAGGTTCATCTATGCATTTCTTTAGTCCCAGTTTTTATTAGCAGCACTAGAGGTATTTTTAAAGTGTTTATTTAATTCAGCTATTCAGTAGTCTCTGGAGTCCAGGCTACTGCTTCAGTGCTGAATCAATGCTTGGTCAAGCTTTAAACTTTATGGGTTTTGGCACAGTGTTGAAACAGAAGCTTTGATGCTTGAGACTGCTGGCTGCACAGAGCAAATATAAATTTTGATCAGTATAGTAAGTGTTTGCCATTTAAAACGCCAGTGGCCATCCTCTAACAATCCCCTGGCCCCAGAGCTGCCAGGCTGTGTGGTGTGCCTGGGCCACAGGCACGGGATGGTAAAGGCTGCAGTGCGTTCCTGGGTGCTGCCTCAGCCCCAGCCCATGTCCCCTGTGTCAAAATAGCATTGTTGTCTGATGGCAGTTCAGGATGAAATTACTATTTCTAAATTTCTAAACTCCTACTGGGCAGTTAGTCTTGCAGAGGGTTACAAAGCTGTCCTCTCCAGAAGCTGTGGGTCAAGGTCAGGTGCGAGGAACTTTGTGCTGTGACCCATGAGCCAAAGCTGCAACTCTTAATGCTGTCATTCAAGTGTGCTTCAAGTCTGTTGCAGTACAAGGAAGGCTTTGTCTTCTACAATCTGGGCTGATTCTAGTGCTTTAACATGTACCCAGATCTCATTTGGATAATGTATGTAGATAAGTCTCTGATGCAGAGGAAAGCCAAAATTTCATCCTTTCAGAGCTCCATGGCTAAGACATATTTTTCACTTGGTAATCTTGGTGCATTCTTCAAGGTAACATACAGTGGACAAAAGCTTAATTACAAAGACTCACCTCCGGCTCCCTGCCATGGCTCTCTGGGAGACAACCTGTGTATGCCAGCTGTCCTGCCTCTGTCCTGAGCCAGCAGGACTGCCTGCAACAACAGCACCATGTGCCAAGCAGAAGCAGGTTGTGGACGCCCACTCTCCAGTGCACTCAGGAACTGAGATCCTCCCTCCCCACAGTCTCGGCCTCCCTGACTCAGGCTGTGGCAGACAAGGAAGCACAGTCCCGTTCAGCATCCTACAGTGGGGGGTCATCACTGCCTAGCATGCAGCGGTGGTTCTAATGTGACAATTCCTCTCTCAGTTTCTTTATACCACAAATTTTTTTGCAATTGCAACCTGGGCTCTAAGTCCTGCAGTGCCAATGCATGTTACCAGTATATGATGGAACAATATTGTTTCAGTACTTTACTTGTGACCCAAGGAATTGTGTTAATTTCTTCCTTTATGTGGCTATGCAAAGTGTATGGTGGAATTTGGTGCTGTAGAGATTTCACTGACATACAAGCATATTTTATCTCCTCGATGGGAGGAGATATTTGATATTTCTCATTAATTTTTGTGTGCAATTTGGAGCGTACAAGGGGCCTGCCTGGGTCCCTGTGCACCCCTCGTTCAATGCTTACTTCTTTCTCACCTCCTGGCACTTTGTGCCATGGCTTCTTACCATAGCTTCTTCCCCCTATGCTGGGGGAAGCTGGCATCGCTTTCTGGGTAATACCAAAATGCCAAAGGTCCCACTAATGTTAACCTGTGCCACCACACAGCATTTTTTGCAGAGTCAGAGTCTGTGTCACTCTGTGCTTTGGTCAGTTGTTTCCGTCAGGGGCCAAAAAGGCTGTCCAGTTGGAGGGCAGAGACAGCCCCTGCTAGATAGCAATGACTGAGTGCTGCTATGGAGAGCAAATGCTTTCCTTTGTGGTGTTGTTTAATAGACAATCACACAGTCAGCTACTGAGAACTTTATTAGCATGCTTGACAGACACTGTGAAGTCTCAGAATTGACTGCACAGGGAAAGGACCCTGTGCAACTTCACTGGACTGGGGTACTGGCTTCCTTGGCACATCCCACAGAGCAGAACTGGGAGTGGGGGTGAGGGTGCGACCAGAATGGAGAATTGCCAGAGGAGCTTCTCCTTATGTAAGTTAAATTGTGGTCTTCTCCTAATACATTTCCAACACTACATTTAAGAAAAAGAAAAAGTAAAATATGTGTTCTGGGAGCACTGTTAGGCTCCAGATATGCATTAAGGAAAGCAGAAAGGTTTTCCAGCTTCATTTAACAACCCCAAGAATGCATGGCCTGCTCATAAGCCTTTAATGGGATGTTGAGGCAAAAGAGGGACTTCCTTTCCCCTTCTGCAATAAAGGGATCTCAGCAGTCTGTTGCCTTTTCTCAGCCACACTGGCTCTCTGCACAGACACTGATAGACTTGGTGCTCTCTTCCCTCTGCTCCATTGTGTCTGTTGGGAGTACTTAAGGATGAGGACTTACCTGAATGGCACCACAAGCAAGCCCTGATCTTAGCGGGCACCACGTGGCACAAGTACGACACCAACAGGTAACGATACCTAGAAATGCTCCCTATTATTTGTTCCGCAAAGCTACCCTCTGCACTTCCTTGGAGTGGAAGAAGCTGGACAACTGAGCAGTCTGCTACAGCAGCATGTGACAGCTGGATCAAGAATACTTGGGCCCTGAAGCCCTTGGCTGTCGCCAGGCACTCCCACTTGCTGGAGGGTGGTGTGCCTTTCCTCTCTGAGGTGCTGGCTGTCATGAGAGCAGTTACAGGTTTCATAGTTTCAGAACACAGCTGCCACAGCAAAGGGGGAGGACTGACACAGCTGAGGTGGCTGAGCCATGATGTGCCCATGTCTGCATCCTAGGAAGCTGGCTATGGATGCATTCAGCTTTTGTGCTGGTGGGAGGCTGGGCAGGGGCCACAGGTGAGCTTCCTCCCTCCTCCCCTCGCTTTTACAGGTCCCTGGAGCTTCATATGATCTCTCTGCTTCCTGCCTCAGGAGAAGGGGCAGATCATAGCACCCAATACTTGTCTCGTCATTCAGCTTTTTATATGAAGGGAAGTAATTGCCATCTTGGTGACAACTTGCATCTGACTTGCTTTCAGTGGAGATTTCATGCATTATATTGTCTAAATTAGGAAACTTTAATAAGGTATGCAATTTGTCATAAGGCTTATGGTGGAAACTGACATAAAATGAAGAATTTATAATGCTGGATTAGTCTTATGAAACAGTGGTGTACCTTCATAAAGAGTCCAAAGAGCAATTATTATATGTGTTTGACTGGCACTGTAAAGTCGTTAGTTCAATCATCATTGACCAATTACTGCTTTATTATATTTTCTTTTTATTTTTATGGTCAGAGAATGGCATTTTTCCCACAATCAGTCCTTGAGCACAAAGACAATAACAATTAAAAGAAATATTTTAAATCTGGGTTTTATCTGCACAGAGGGACCCATCCATCACTATAAAGATCAGTTTTGCATGCAGCTGTATTTCAATCCAATAGCCCCCAAATACTCAGTTTTCCAGAATCAGAAGTTTTAATTTTAAATATTCTTCAAAAAATAAGTAGTTTATGCTTCTCAAACTTGCTCAAAATATTAGGGTTCCTTATGACCTTACACTTGTTCAAATACTGCATGTTTACAAAGAGGTGTGCGTGATAAGGTTACATATGACACTGATTAGAGTCCAGATAAGAACGATTATTGTGGTCATTAGGGACAGACTTGGGCAGTATCCAATATTACCAGCCAAAAGAAATAGAGAAATGTAATACTGTGTGAAAATGCTTATTTATCCTGACAGAGTACTGACCCACAAATAGGGTTTTGGTCTGTAATTAAGCTGAAGGTATTACTTACAGTAGCGTAGTAATTGTACCTGTCCTTAGCTGTGGCTGCCTGATCTGAAACTCAGGAGTACAGGAGCAAACTGGCCTGTGGTTTGGAGTGAGGTGCCTCAGTGACAGGTTGGGAGATGACCTTGACTTCAGCAGGGCTGCATAGAGAACATGATTTTGGATTGTGTTTAGAGCCAGGAGTACTGTGTGAAAACCAGCTCTTGACGTCTAACACAGTGTGTGTCCCTTTAATTGTGCCTCTGTGCTGTGTTGCCATCCAGACACCCTGGGAACACCTGCCTGAGGCTGCCTGGGTTCAGGGAGCACCTTGCCATGGCTTTCCCTTGGGTGGCCAGGTACCCC
Organism: Manacus vitellinus; assembly: GCF_001715985.3. Taxonomy (NCBI): domain Eukaryota; kingdom Metazoa; phylum Chordata; class Aves; order Passeriformes; family Pipridae; genus Manacus; species Manacus vitellinus. The sequence continues at coordinate 7,629,705 of NW_021939471.1, read as the reverse complement.
AGGGAGCTCCGGGGAGAGTCTGCCTGTCTGTACATCAGTAGAAGGCGCTTAGCTGAAGTGAGACCCAGTGTTGTTTGGCGTCCCTAAATGAAAATAAACACAAGGCCAGCATTTTTCTGCCTGGTCCTCCCCTGCACAGCTCCTAGCACTGCCCAGAGGGATGTCTGCTGCTGCCGTACTGCTTGTGCTCAGCCTTTCCCTTCTCCAGCTGCTTCCCTGCAGTGCCTGTCTGTGCTTGGGCCAGAGGAGGCTCTCTTGGGTGTGCTGTTCTACCTTCATCCTGTGAGGAGAAACAGCACGTGGCACCACACATCCTCAGATAAGAACACTTGGCCTCATACACACAGCTCAGTCTTGTGCTGTCTAGTGGGAGCCATCAGCTGTGCTCTGCATGGCAACAGGTAGAACACCTACTCTTTTTTCAAAGCCCTTCCCAGTCCAGTGGAGAGTGGAGGAATTCATATGCGTGTGGTGATTGCATCATGGCTGCTGCAGGTTTTCACAGGCTCAGCATTAGCAAGGCACTAAAACAGTTTTGGGAGAAGATTTTTAAGGAGTGCGTCCATCCCCATTTGCTGGTGTGATAGAGACAGTCGCTGCTCTCCTGGCAAGGTGCTGAGCACCTGTGCCAGTGGTCCTGTGCAGGCTGCAGCTTCCAGACAGGACTGTGACCAGGGCTCAGCATCAACTGGTCATTGACTGGACAGAGCTGCTTACTTGGGAGATGCTAGTAAACCTGCCTTGTCCTTCCTTGTCCTCCTTGGAGTATATTTATATTTTGAGCTTGAGGCTAGCTTTTGAATTAGGAGAAGCTTTTTGAAGTATGTAAAAAGCCATGTTGGGGGATGGGGAGAGGCAGGAAAAGGGAGCAAGTCAGGAGCTTGAAGCTTTGGCCCAGTCCCAGAGATTTGACGTCACTGGCATAAGTGAAACTGGTGGGATGAGACCTTTAACTGTTCCACAGGGCATTCCAGTCACAGGTTGTTTAGGAAGGATAGGTAGGGCAGAAGAGGTGAAGGGCTGGCACTGTGTGTAACAGAAGGTGTAGAATGTATGGAGCTCATAATTGGCACTGGCACAGTTGAGAACCTCCGGGTAAGAATCAAGGGGCAAACAAATAACGCAGATGTCATCGTGGGAGTCTGTTATAGACCTCCCAGCCAGGACAATGACGCTGAGAAACTATTCTTTGAGGAACCAAGGGACACTTCCAAGTCAGCTGCCCTTGTCCTTATGGGGGACTTCAACTTGCCAGAAATCAACTAGGAACATCACACAGCTGGTACAGTCTGGTCCAGAAGACTCCTAAAAAAACTAGCTGACAACTTTATGGAACAGGTCCTAAGAGAGCCAACTAGGAAAGATGCTTTCCTTGATCTGCTGCTTGTCAACAGACTGGATCTTACAAGCGAAGTGGGGATTGGTGGTCATTTTGGCCACAGCGACCGTGAAGTGATTGAGTTTAAAATATCTGTTGACAGGAAGAAAAGTTCCAGCAAAGCCTCAACTCCAGACATGAGGAGAGCAGACTTCAGGCTGTTCAGGGAATTAATAAGTAAGGTCCCCTGGGAAAATGTTTTTGCAGGTGCTGGGGTCCATCAGTGCTGGTTACTTTTCAAACATCGCCTCCTTAAGGGCAGAGGAACAGCAATTCCCAAATGTCGGAAGTCAAGCAGGTGAGGCAGAAGGCCAGTTTGGCAGAACAGGAATCTTCTCTTGGAAATAAGGCAAAAAAGGAAGGTGTATGCCCAGTGGAAGCAAGGTCAAGTGACGTGGAAAGAATTCAGAGATGCTACTTGCCACTGTAGGGAGAAAATTGATGTGGCCAAAACTCAGCTACAGTTGAAGTTGGACAGAAATGATGACAATAAAAAGAGTTTCTTCAAATATATCAATGGCAATAGGCAGTATAGAAATATCATTAGCCTGTTACAGGATGAGGATGGTCATCTCTGAAACAGGGATAGAGAGAAGGCAGAGGTGTTTAATGCTTTCTTTGCCTCTGTCTTCAACACGGATGACAGACCAAGGGGGCCTCAGTGCCCTGACCTGGAGGACCATGACTGTGAGAATGATCAACTCCCAGTTGACTCTGAATTTGTGTGGGATCAGCTGCTCCAGCTAGATCCCTACAAATCTATGGAGCCTGATGGGATTCATCACAGAATCCTCAAAGAGCTGTTGATGTCATCACAAAACCTCTCTCGATGATTTTTGAGCAGTCTTGGGAATCCGAAGAGGTCCCAGCTGACTGAAAGCTGGCGAACATTGTCCCAGTTTTCAAGAAGGGCAAGAAGCAGGACCCTGGAAAGTACAGGCCTGTCAGTCTCACTTCAGGGTCTGGTAAAGTTATGGAGAAGATTATTCTGGGAAGTATTGAAAAAACACAAAAACATACAAAAATTTAATTTCATTCCCAATTGGACAAAATATCTACAAGTCCCTCATCCCTACAGTTAGCTGTAATTAAATGGTGAGAAAATCAGATTGGCTGAAGAGGTCAGCCAGATCTCCTGACAAAACTTTTTTCTGCCTGTTTAGAGGTGCACCAGGCAGGCTTTCAACCAAATCCATGGGTGATTTGCCCTGAGATCATCAATTGAGTTCCTCAGTCCTCACAGTCCAGTTTTGAAATAATTTGTTTTACTTAAATGTGGAAGCAATGAGACAAACCCCATAGTTAAGCCTGCAGAAAGCTGGTGTTGTGTGTTCCCATCTGCTTTCAGCTGACTTTCTGTGCATAACCTCTGCACTGTCTCTGGCTACAGAGGCCAAAGCAATGATGGCATTGGAGATAAAATACCTATCGTGGCTCTTTCTGTGGGACCCTCTGTCACAACTACTGACTTGGCTGTGGTGGATGAGGAATTTCTCCTTGGCTGCAGTCTTGCTTCATCCAGCTCTGGGGAATTTGACAAGCTACACCCATCTCCTTCCACTCCTGTCCCAGTGATTTTATCCACGAGGGTGGTTTTACTAAGCCAGACCCTCCTTTCCCTCCCCCTCACTTTATTTTCTTAAGAGACTTAATCAAAGGTAATTTGAGTTCCCATTGCTCTATCAATGGTTGTATTTAAAAGGGGCTTATCTGATTTCCATCACCAATTATAGGCTCCCATTTCTTGTTTATATCCACCTCAAATCTGACCAGGTCCCTGTTTGATTTTGATAGGAAGTCAGGGCTTCGTAAAAAGCTAAGGAGAGTCTGAAGCACATTTGTTCGGGTAAAATAATATCTTGAGAATTACTTCACTTGTACTGCATGAGAAGGGGGTGGAATAGGGTGGTCCCTGCCACTTCTGTTGAAAAATAAATTCTGAAGCCAAGATAGTAAATATATCCCTGAGCCAACACAGTGGGAGGGAAATCACAGTGCCCAGGAATATTGCTATTAAGGAGACTTGAGGTCAGAGGTTAATGTAACAGGAGTTGGTCTAGCCAGAAAGGTCAGGAAAGGTTGGCCTTGTAAGTACAGAGCTGTTTGATGACTTAACTCTTTTGGGCAAGAAAAACATCTCTGCCCGTGTCATTGGGAGATAGCTGGCAAAAGCTGAGGTCTGTTAGGGAAGTGGCTGCTAAAAATCAGTGGGGCAAATTCATGCACAAAATGAGGTGTTCCTGGACTATTAATGCTTTTTCAGCTTTGACATAGCAGCTTTTAACCTGCTCCAGTGCCTTGCTGTGCTTGCTTTTAAAAATTCATTTATTTGAGGCATATGAATCCCTAGGATGCCACTGTAACTCACTCAGAGCTTTGGTAGCACATATCAAAGTATGTGATGTCATTTCCAAACCAATTTATCTAGCATGCTTCTGGAAGAGATAGTGACCATACCAACACAGGTGGTTGGACTGGAGCAAGGACAGAGTGAGCTTATGCCTACTTAAAAGGCAGTCAGGGATTCTACATGCTAACATGCATCTTTTCCTGGGAGAGAATGAATATCAGGGTTTTTTTGGTTTTGGCTCTTTCCAAAGCTATGGATATTCCTCAAATACACAAGATCCCCACTGTGTGATGGAGAGGGAGGCAGGGCACCTGAAAGCTCAGCACATTGTGCAGCAGTCAGTTGGAAAAGCCACTTACCACGCTGCCCTTGCTGTCTGCTAAAGGCTGCACGATCCCCCTGTGATAACGTGAGCAGGGGCAGCACGTGGACTGAGGGAAGGTACTGCAAGTTGGATGCTCCATAGACTGAGGAAGATAAATCTGTACTTGTTAAGTCTTTTTGCTGGGCCTTATACTCTGAAGGGAGTGATGGAGTAAAGCATAATATGCTTTGGGAAAGGTGCATATCTACTGTGTAATGAGGAGTTCAGTTGCCTGCAGGAGGAGTCAGGAGCATGTGGAACCAGGAATCCTTCAGGAAACTCGCAGAAGGCTCCCAGCAGTGTACTCCAGCCACGTGCATACATGTCAGTATGCAGAGCATTAGTGCAGTAGACCATGTGCTGGGATTAACCAGTGATAAGTGCAATTATGAGGCATTTTGAAATGTCAGTTGCATGGAACCAACACACAAAGTATCCTTGGTCTGTCAGGCTGTATCTTCGTGGTTCTCTGCTATCTCTTTGGGCTGGTTGAGTATTTCTTGCTAAAAAAAAAAATAAAAATCTACCAGTCTGTTTTCTGACTGAGGTGATTTATTTTCTTGTGTGGAGAACCCTAAACTGAGTAAAAGCTATTGAGCCAACTATGCAAGCTTGTGCTGTCGTAGGCACTGAAGTATTTCAGAGGCAAGTTCCTCTGAAAGTGGGTGATATGCATGTTTTGACACTCCTGTTATTTCTCTTTTGGGGGTAATGTCATGCCTCTTTCTCAGAGGACATCAGCTTGGAGGTATGTCTAATTGTTTTGACTGGTATAAAATGTGGAAGAGCTGCCCTGGAAAGCCAGTCTGCCCACGCCTTGATGTGAAAGCCTGTAGAACTCACAAAAGTTCAATATTAATCGCAATAACTGGTTGCAGACTTTTAATTCCTATTGGCACCTGTCTCTCATTACGAAAGGAGAAGCCCCTTCACTGGAGCTTTTTAATCCTCTGGTATTGTTGATTGCTTCTCCACAGTGATACATACTTTCCCGATGAAGCGGCCACATCACACGTAACGTGGGGTTATAGCGTCGTTCCACATTTTCCTCTCTCTTCCTGTGAGATGCGCGTTGGCCCCGTTCCATTCTGCCTACTATTGAAAAACTCAGCACACTTGATTTACTGTGTGCACCGTGCTTGTTGGTTGTGTCTTTCCTTTCCTGCAGCGTCACGTAGGCTTCAGCTCTACAATGAAGGGTCTGTACAACACACAGCAGGATAATGGGACAGATATTGGCAGGGCACCGCATCAGTGCCAAGTCAATTAAACCATTAAACCTGATACAGTAAGCTTGATTGCAACTGGCTGTCTGAGGTCCTCACCAAATATGCTCCTGAGAAGGGGGATATGAACAGAATGTGCAGAAGGGGGCCCTGCAGGAGGAGCTGAGAAGCTTTGACATCCATGCTTTTGAGTAATTACATCGGTTTGGACCGTAGTGCAGGAAAGATTTTTTTAGTGCACGTATTAAGAAACAACTCAAATTCTTTATGATATGACATTAAATTTTTTCATCCCAGGTAAAATTTAAGACCAGCAAAAGTCCTAATGCTTGATTGCTCTTGAGGTAATATTTCAAGACTTGAATCATTCTGTTTTAAAATACCTCAAGTTTACAATGATAAATCTACGAAGCACTAAAAATCCTACTCAATCAACTCTGGTTCTTGAAATGGCATCTGCCTTTGAGCTATAAAAATAACAGATGATTTTTTGATAGCTTATCAGTTAACAGACTGCTTAGTTAGGATAGCACATTTTTATGCTAATCTTAGGGCTGTGATGAGCGAGAGAGAGAAAGAAAATCTATAGTATTATTTTGTATCTACTTTAAGTTCAGCCTAGCTTTTGGAAAAGATCCGTCCTCTTCTAGGAATTGCCAGCCACACGGGGGTTTCAACACTTAACTGAATGGAGGTGGAATTAATTTAAACATGTTAAAATGGTAGTATATGTGGCTGTTTAATGGTGTCTCTTCTGCACCACAGAGCAGACAGAGAAGGCAAGCAAAACAGGCGCTGAGTGCTTCCCGGCATGGCTGCTGGAGCATCTCTGTCAGCCCGGAAGAACAGGTAGCATCACTGTCTCTCAGGGTATGGGTACCCTTGTCTCTGAGAGCTGGTGAGGCAGAGGGCAGAAGTAGAGACTTTCCAAGCCCATGATCCTGCTCTCTCCCCTCAACCCTTCTCCTCTGTATGTCCTCCAAGGGAGGGGGAGGAGACATGCAGTCAGTGCTGGTGGTAGCAGAGTGGACGGCACAATGGGGAAGCACCTGGGCTTTCCTGTCTCAGTGTCAGATATGCATGCTGTAGTCTTGTTGGAGGGGTGCAGTGGAGAAATGGTTCCTTCCATTTATTTGATTTCTTGATTCCTTAAGGCGGTGACCAGTTTAGTAAAAAAATTTATTGTGACAAATTTGAGGCCGATTTGGCATTTTGCTGGCATGAGTTAGAATTGATGGTGTCTCAGTGGCCAGGCAGTGGTACAAATTGAGTCCTTTTTGGTCACTCAGAAGAATTCTCACATTCTTCAAACAGATATGGTACTAACTTGGCTTGGTATCCACTACCAGTTCCCCTGGGAGATGAAGTGACAAACTAGATGGACCTTGATTTGACCTACAGTGTCACTCTTGCATTCTTGTGTCTTTGATCTCTGATTTTGGATGTATTCCTTTTTCCAATTTCTGTTTTATGAAAAGCTCAAAGTGTTTTATTTTTTTTAAATAATAAATTGAATCCACATTCAGACCTGATTTTCCTTGAACTTAAGGTGGGCAGGGATAAGGTCATAGGGGTTTGAGTCTGATGCTCCTTACTGAGATTGTTTCCTACACAATTCTATATGTTTAGAATGGAGATTACTTTAACTGAAAATTAGTATGAGCATTAAAAATACGTCTCATATAGTCAGCTTTCCTTATGTCTGTCCTCTGCTATGATGACAATGACTTCTTTCTCTTTTGTCTCATGAAAAATCATTTCAGATCGGTATAAAAGTGTCTCATGAAGCATGAGAGCTGCCCATGGAGGTAAAGCTTATTCCTTTTGTCTGATAAACATGCCAACAGCAGTCAGTCTCCTTGATCTCTCTGACAGGGACAAATAACAAGCTAAAACTAAATGAGGAGGCATGTAAAATCTTTGTCTGCATTTGATTCAACCAGAGATTCATACTTTAGAGCTGGGGTAAATCAAGGTGACACTCAGACCTTGACTGGCCAGTAGCAACAACGTGTTCACGGTCAAGTTGTCCTGAGATCTAGAGAGGAATTTTGTCACCCATGTGCCAGAAATGGGTTCTTTTGCTCTAGATTTGATCCAAAATCAAAACTGCAAAGAGTACCTGGAGATAAAAACTAAAACCTGAAGATATGAAAGGCTATTAATATGTGTAGACCACAAAATTAAGGATTTTTTTTCCTTTTAGGGTTAAAGCCAAAGAAACATACTTGGTCCCCCAAGCTTGAGTGCATGCAGTAATGAGAAAGGAATGAGACTGCTACCTTCCGTACAGTTTGGAGATTTCCTCAGGTTCCCATTTTCCTTCAGACTTGCCACTAGGCTCCAAGTATGGGAAGGAGGAGGAATGGTGTCTACCTTGGTCTGCTGTAGCTTTGTACTGAGGAAATCAACCAACGTGCATTTGTAGAGGAGCAAGCCACCCCTCCCTCTTTTGTCTATCTGAGTTGGTTAGAGTTTGTAAACATGGTGTCTGAAATGCAGAAGGACTGGAATCTGTGCTTTCATGGGGTTGCCTCTCTTAAACTTGCTTATTTCTTTACAGTAAACTTTTGTTGAAGACTGCTGTACACAGAGAGCATCTTTATCAGTGACACAGTTGTTAGGAAGAGTCAATGTAACCACAATCAACTGACAGTGCTGTGTTCCCACAGACCCCCAAAATGCTCCTCTGTGTAGGAGCATTAAAAGAAAATATGCCTCCTGTGACTCTTTTAGTTTTTTATACTCCTGGGTTAAGTTAAAGCCTGTAGAGATGAGCCTTTCAGTTGTCTGCATCTTCATCCAGACATACTTATCAAGTAAAGAGAAAGCTGAATTACTTTCTCCTTGTATAAACCAAAGTTCTGATGAATTTGGAGCTCATGGTTGGACAAGGCAGGGAAAAGGGTTCCTTCAGTAGTCCAGTCTCCATGCTGGCTAAGTTGCTAGTGGATTTCCATGTAGATTAATCCAATTTCTCGGATCTTCTGCGTGTTGCATATTACTTGATGCAGCACTACAATGGGAGACTGGCTCATCTGTATGCCCCCACCCTCCCTGCTTCCAGAGCAAGGTACTCTGTTACTTATACACACAGAAATTTACTAAGCCCTCTCTACTAATAAGAGGACCTTGAAAAGGATGAAATTTTGAAAAAGCCTGATCTTTAAAAGCATTTGCTGAATAGCACGTGAAAAACGGTGATAGAAAATCTCTTTTACAACTTCACACTCTGAAATTGCTTAAGTGGATGCAAGCTGAAGACAGAGGAAAAGTGTTTGGTTTTGTTTCTGAAAGGAAGGAAGTCACTTAGGTTTCAAAACACCTGTAATACAATGAGTCTGAGCAGCATTAAAATGAATTTACTACAAGAGTGTACAAAACTTTTTGTGGAGACTTAACGAAATCCAGTGCTGAAAATTTATGATAGCAAATAACAAGGCTTTCATTAGGCTGATGGGAATGAAAGTTCTTGGAGAGATTGGATTAAGATTAAATGGAAATTAGCAGTACCTGCTGGAGACAGCTGAAATAAATATCATGATCAGGGCTCGTGGTGACTTTTTCACATGCGGCTCGTTGGTTACTTGAGCTAGGTAAGCAAAACACATGGTAGTCTTAAGTTGCCTTGACAAGTTTTCCAGGTATGGTTAGACCTAAATATTTTACAGTTGCTGTATGTCATTCTGGTCTATTATTTCCTTCTTTCTAATGCTTCTTCATCTTATTTTCCCCCTCTGGACAGTGTGATATTGTGCAAAGAAGGCTGTGTGGGTTTGGGTTTTGTGCATGTGTGAGTGAGAGGGAAGAGAGAAGTGTAACAGTGGCTGATTTGGGTCCCACCTCTGCCATGCACTAAGCTCCAATGCTTAGACACAGTCGTGCTGCAGGGATGGTCTGAGGCATTGGCTGGGGTTGTGATATCCCAGGAGCTCTGCTTTTCTACCCAGGTCCTTTAATTTGGTACAAATTCTCTGTGTAGGTGAGAGAGGTGTGGGAATTGGATCGGCTTACAGGAGGCTTGGATGAGTGTGGACAAGGAGAAGGAAACTGTCCTCCTCTTCAGTCAGTATTGAGTGTGTAAAAAATATCTGGTGGAAGGAGAGCAGCCCAACCCCTGTCACCTGTCCAGGGCTTTTCCCAGCTTCCTCATCCAAACTATTTTGACTGATGGGAACCATCATGGAGCAGGAAGGAGAAGGGGTGGGAAGGTGTGGAAATCACTTCTGACTAAAACACTCTTAGCACCTGGAAAACTAAGTTTTCTTTTCCTTCCCTTCATTGCTGGTTGGGTGCACATGTCCTCCCCTCAGTGGTCACAGCAGATCCCATCACCATCACTACTGTTCAGGAGGCTCTTGGGTGCTGTTCATATTCAGTGCAGATGCTGGGCAATTTCTGCTCTCGTTTTGACAAATACTTAATTTGCAAAAGACATTTCAGAAGGCCCAAAATTGCTCACAGATTTCACTTGAATTTCCTGAATGGATAGTTTTAAAAAATGATGGGGTAATGTTCATAAGATTGAACAGAAAAATCCAGTTTGGATGCCTACCTCCCTTGCTTGCTCCTTCTTTAGGGGGCAACACTTAGGGAGAGGCAACCTTCCATTTATGCAAAGAAAATGTGAATACTTGGGCCACTGCCCAAAGATGGGTGTTCGTTTTGGCATGAATGGATTTTAGATTTTGTCCTATTAAAACCCTTTCATTTTTCTGTGGTTTAAATCTTAATTATGTCATGCACATTAATGTTGACTGTGCAAGATTTAAATTATTGGAGCAGCATCCTCAGCCTTGGTTACCTGGACAGTGTTCCATGCTCTGTGGTACAGGACACCTAGGGTGGATGTTTCTTTCTTTCCCATGCTGAAATTTTTCTCTTGATATATAATATTTACTTTCACCTCAAATACATATCAGAGATGATGGCAAAGTTGTTACTGGGTGGTCAGCCATTCTGATGTCAGTCATTCTCCTCTCCCTTGTTCTAATGATTATTGAAGTATTTTATGGAAAGCAGAACAAGTCCAAAATGATTGAGTGCCAGCATTTTGTCTTGAACACCCACATTGTCTCAGTTAAGTAACATCCCCTTGGATGTTTCTTCACCTGGGTGTAGGAAGATGACCTTCCCTTGGACGTTGCTGACCCTCACAGCAACCCATGAGTCAGTACCTTAGAAAAACTGAAAATAAAATGTTTTGGGGGGCTATTTTCGGCACAGTAAAATGAAGCTTAAGAAAAGTACTTCCATATCAATGTGAATCTTTTTTGCATTTTTTTTTTTTCTGATGCTGTAAGTCGAGCCGCAGAGCTGATAAGTGTGTTATTTGTGTGGCGCTATTCAAAGCCCTGTGATTCTGGGGCCAGGCCATGGCCACGGTATTTAGCCTGGATGTCAAGGTGCGGATCACACCGAGGTGGTTGCCAAATGCTTTGTGCTGAGACATTTTGAGAGCAACGACATTTCACTCTGCAGAAAGGCAAGAAAACAAGCCATTCCCCTTTCCCCTGCTGCAACGGTTTTTATTTTACACCACCAAGAGATGACATAAAATTTGATGAATTTCATCCTTTTTTTTTTTTATACCCACTTGAACTACTATATAAATATTAATAGCTAAACACATTGCAAACAGGTGGGACCCGTTCTGCCTCTGGAGAGCTGCCACCGCTAAGTGATATCTCAGATGGGGTGACAGAACTTTCCCATGTGGGCGCTGTCTCTCCCTGCCAGCCCCTCGGACATGCCTGGAGCTGAGAGCTCTTTGTTTTTTTGGGCTTTTTTTCTTTTTATGGTATCGCTGTAACAGTTTTTCTTGGTCTTTTAACAGCTCATTCAGAAGGAGAGGGACAGGGAATTAAATGACAATTTTTTCATTATTTTTCCTGGTTAGTGGGGTGTTTCAAAAGGGGGTTTGTTCCCGATGACAACCTGACCCAATGTTGTGTGTTTGTGTCTGAGGGCAGCATCTCTAAAACAGTAATAAAGAAGCTTTGATCTGCGAAATGTACGGTAAATTTGGCTTTCTACCACCTTGCCTGTTCCTCTAACCTGCCTTGCAGGTACTGTACAGGCAGTGGCTGTGAGGATCTACCCTGTGTGTGCAACTGCACCAGCAATGGCTGCATCTCTGATTTGTTCCCATGCCCCTGCAGCTGGGCTCTTTTGGGAAGGACTTTGGGCAGCAAAGGGGTGGTTGCAAAAGCTGCAAGTCTGAAAGGAAGCCTGAGAGGTGATAGAAAGCAGTTTGCACAGGGGAATGCCTGAATTACCCACTTATCTTACTTATTCTGTGATTATTTCCTCCACCCCATCCTGGTTATGCCATTCATTCATTCTTCACTGTAAAAATCTTAAAAAAGAAGTAATGCTTAGAGTTCATTTGTCACAGACTGTGTTGGGGGTCAGCTGGGTGCAGTGGTTGCCTCCAGCCTGATGGAGCTGTTGGAAGATTGCTGCTGCCTTCCCAGTGCACGTGAAGATTACTTGTTTTCACTGAGTGGTGACCTTCTTCCTGAGCAAAATCATGGGCAGAGTTCAAAGGGGTCATTTGGGTTTTGGGTTTTTTGCTCAAAATGATGTTTCCACAAAAGCTGTCAGCATATTTGTCTTTCAAACAATCACAAATCTAAAAATGCTGGGCTGTTTAAAAATCTATTTTTTTCCTAAAATAGTTTTTGATGAAAAATATACTATGTTCTTCATACCATTTACTTGCTTCTTTCCTGTTAGAGCTAGAGACATGCAGCATAGCCCCAGCCAAATCTGGGAGTCTGCGAATCTGTGGTTTGTAAGATATATTGTACTCAGAATAGTTTCAAGTGACATATTTCAATAATTTTTAATTCCTCTTTTTCTAAGAATTCAGAACAGAAGAGAAGGTTGTTTCAGTTGATGGTGTTTTGTTTGGTTTCTTTTTTCTCCAAAAGCTTGTAAAAAAAAAAATAAATTAAAGCTTCAAATTTTCCTCAGGGCCACGAACAGAAATATTAGTGATGTGCCACTTGCTTGGTGGCACCGTGGAGGGAATGGTACAGGCATGAATCAGGGACTGCTGGCAGAGTCACTTTCCAATATGTGCAAATAAAAATGCAGACCACATATTACATCTGGGGTCTGAAGATTTACCAGGCTGCCATAAGGCCATAAGTTTGGTTGTTTGCAGTTTTTGTTTTTTTGAACTATCTAAACAGGCTGCATGAAATGTTGCCTCCATTTTTTTATTAATACATTTTTAAAACTGATTCTAGCTGGGGAGACTCCGGCACTCCTATTTAATGTTCTGATTAATGAGCATAAGCAATGCTTTTAAGATATTTTTTACCTGTGTATAATCAAGCCATCTAGCCACCAGTAACTGCAAATGTCACAGATTTCAATGGTCTCTTTGGGACTTTTAATCTGTTTGCTTTTATAAAGGAGGTGATTTTATTTTTACATTAAGGAAGCATTAACATCATTAAATGGGCTCCCACTTTATGATAACTGCAAATGTCACATTGATCCAGAAAGATAAGAAAATGTGCTCGTCTTTGGAACAATATCCAAGGCAAGAGCAGGCAACCCACACTATTTGCATTAAAAAACAAATTGTATAAATGCAGAAGATTGATGTGCCATCTGTTCATGTCCTTCACTTTTCTGGCTCTTCTGTGTTGAGATATTTTTATGGAATAGTTACGTTTATTATTTTGAAAATGACTCACAGGTTAAAAAAGTTTACGATGGGCAATGTAAGTTGAAGATACTCATTTACAGTATCTCAGGTATAAAAACTGGTGTTAAAATTATCTTCCTTGCCTACTAACAAACTACAGTATTCTGCAGTCTGTATTACCTAGATCCTAGGATCAGAGAAAAAGACTTTACCAGCAACACCAACAGTTTATGAGGTGAATCTGAAATATCTGACTTGTACATTGTAATTCTCAAGTAGTGGAAAGGCATTCAGAAAGGTATAGGGTCTAGAAAAAGCTACTGAATGGGCTTTGTAACAAGAAGGTCAATGTGTCGTGGAACCTGTTTAAGGTCAGGCTGTATGTTTCCAGTGAAACACCTGCATTAGCTGAGGTGGATGTGGTGAGCAGAGTGCTGAATTGTCAGAAATCTTGTGTGAATGCTAAGCCCAAATCCCAGGCAATGACTGCTGCCAGACCTGCAAGCTCCAGAAAGGTACCATGAAGAGAACCTGTCCTCTTCACCACAGTCCCTCACTGTGACTTTTGTACCCCCTCCTGTTTGCCACACCAATCTTCTTGTTGCCTTGACTAATGACCATTGAGGCGTTCCTCTGCAGTACCAGCTTATTTCTTTGTACCAAGATCCATTTGGAAATTATCCTTGTCTCTGACTCTTCCTGAACTGAGGACAGGATGGTAGAAAGGCAGGGGAAGGCAAGAACATTTCTCTGATGCCCAGAGAGCAAGAACATGGGAGCTGGCGTGTGTGGCATGGTACATGGGAGGAAGAAGACTGAGGATCCCAAGAGTGAGAGACAGATGGGGAGAGAGGGAGAGAATCCAGCTGCATGGGCTGTTGAAACATCAGGTCTCCTGGTAATGGAGCCCATGCAGACTTTCAGAACAGCAGGCAGGAAATGGTGCCTGGGAGAAGGGGGCTGATACTTATTATACAGGGTCAGAGAAACCACCAGCCCTGAGAGGCCCTCCAAAGGTAAATCATGGCACCTTTGTGTAAATCACAAAGTTCGCATTTGGAAATGTGTATCAGGCTGGATTTAATGACAGTAAATCCTCTCCTCTCTCCTGATGTTCCTCCTGCTAAAAATGGAGTGCCTCAAAGACTTCATGAATGAAGAGGGTCTTACTAGTCAACAGAACCCATTTAACTTTTTATTTTCAGAGCATCCCACAGTGAGAAGTTCCCGGGTTAGCTATGCTTTGTGTGCCGACATATTGTTGCTGCTTTGCCTGCTTGGACTGTGCCACCCATTTGGCTTGTGTGGTACTCTTCCCACCTTCAGTTCTTGGCTTGGAAGAAACACCGAACCACTGGTTTCCTTGAGTGATTTGTCTTCTCCATGTTTTCATGTATTTATCAGTTTCTGATAATCTGTTAGTCACTAGTGGGAGCAGACTTCATATCAGAAAAACATGTTGCATGTTTTAAACCCAACTGAAAATTGGCATTGGTGGTGTGCTTGATAGCTCCAGCTGAAATGAAGATATTGTCCTACAGCCTGTGTTGGGTGGAGCCTGGAGTTCCATGATCTTTTCTGAGAGTCGTGGACTTATGCAGATGAAAAAATCCATTTTTAATCTGCATAAGTCAGTAGTAAGCAAGCCTGCATGTTCTCTACTGAACTTGTTTAAGTACTGGCCAGTTGAAATTCTTGAAAATCAGTGCAATACCAAGACATACTAAAAGTATCTCAGCTCAGAAATGTGCATCCAAAACATAGCAAAGCAGGAAATGGGTGCATGGGCAAAAGAAGTGATTAAATGTGCCCAGAAATAAAGTGAAGAGCTAATGACTCATAGTCAGCATGGTTTTATAACCTGTATTCAGAGTCTGACTCATCATGCCACCTAATCATACCCATGGGACAGGACTTGGTGAGTGCAAAGTGCTTCCCATCTTTTCAAGGTGTCTGCACTACCTTTAAAACAAACAGGTTTGGCACTGCCTCAGAAAATGCTGCATTTTACATAGCAAAGTCACATAGATGCCACTAGCTGTGATATTGGCAGTAATATGATGGTTGTTTCAGGTTTTGGCTGTTGGTGTTGATTAATGTAACTTCTCTCATGTCACCATACATGGCACCATAGCTGGAGTCACAGCATGGCCATAGGTGAGTCATATCTCAGTAAGTTCTGGACATGCATTGTGGTTCCATAATGGATCTTAAAGTCCTTATTGTTGAGTCTAATACTGCAGTCTGCCTCACAAAAATCAGCTACAGAAATTGAAGATGGAGCAAAAGAAACCACACTATTTCAGAACAAAGATAATTTTAGTTTTGCCGTTGGAATACCTTTTATCTGCTTCAAATCTTTTCTAGGAATGCTTATCTAAAAACTTGAGTTTTTAATTTTTGTATTAAACAATATGGCACACATAGTACCTAGAAATGACACATTTTTTCTTAAATAGATAAGCCCTGTCCTAAAAATTTTAAATGTTGTCCTTTATTAAAGAATCTTGCCTTTAAATTAGAGAAGACAGAAGTCTATCTTTCTCTTTGGAGAATCTGATGTTTCTGCTCTCAGGTTTACTGTCAGGGTCGCAAAATTATTTCTCAGAGTAAAGGACCTTTTCAAATAACTTGTGTGCTGAATAAGTTCACCTTGGAAAAGACCCAGCATTTACTTTTCACTTT
Organism: Manacus vitellinus; assembly: GCF_001715985.3. Taxonomy (NCBI): domain Eukaryota; kingdom Metazoa; phylum Chordata; class Aves; order Passeriformes; family Pipridae; genus Manacus; species Manacus vitellinus. The sequence continues at coordinate 7,614,039 of NW_021939471.1, read as the reverse complement.
GAGAGGGAAACCAGTTTTGATGGAGTCTGCATGTCTAAGACTTTTCAAACAACCTTTATCGCACTGCTCCAGCTAACTATGTGCACAAAGTGAATCGTACCCTGCAGATCAGTATGCTGTACAGCTAAAAAGCAAATAACATTTAAAAAGCTCCAGATGTTTCAGTTGATGAAAAGAAAGAAAGAGAGCGGTTCAGCACTGTACACACCAATCTTCACTCATCATTTTCTGTGCTCCCTCTCTCTGGATTTGTTTCTGTCTTTCACTCAAGATTTACACTGCAAACAGAGCAAGGCAAGGACAAGCTGCTGTGATGTTTCCTGGTACAGACACCAGCAAACTGACCTGGGTCTTGACTTGCAGCTGAAGCTCCTAGAACTGCTACTGCAGTTTAAACGAGGGCTATTAATTCCAGGTGCTCCAAAAATAGCTCTGGAATATCATGATAAAATGTGGAGTGTCCTATTAAGGAAAAGTTTGCTCCTTTTATCCATAATCTAAATTGTCACTTTCATTTACTTGAACCTTTCCCATTTTGATGGAATGGATTACTCGATTTTCATCTGAGCTTTCTGTAAACCCAGAAGCCACTGGTGCTAGCAAAACCAAAATGCAAATATTTGTTATGGAATAAAAGCAGTGACTCAGGTTCTGTGCAAGTTCATCCTGGTTTGAGATGGACACTGTGAATGTAGCAGAGTAGGACTGCCTGCAGTCAACACCACTCAAGCTGCAATCACTGTGAGCAGCAGGCAGCAAGCCTCATACCTTCTGTTGTGCTCAGGGCATTTGGGTACCTACCTCCTCTTTGGTTTCAGTGGGGTTAGAACAACTGACTCTATATAAATTGTTTTGTGGATCCTGAATGACAAGAAACACACCAGGAAATTACAGAAAATTGACAAAAGCCCAAATAAACAACTGAAACTATTGACCATTTTGTAGGCTATCCCCTCAATGCTTATTAAACACGCTGTGGTTGACTGTGCATCTTGCCAAATGTCAGGTAGAAAGTCCCTGATGGATTGCAGATAATTTTCTCCAAAGATTGTCAGTGTAATTGTCACAGTTCTTTAGTTTTGGGGGAAAGAAACGTCTACTTCTGTGCTTGTGGCAGTAGGAGAACAGACCGTGGTATGGTAATTTGGGAGCCTCGTGCGAGGCTGAATTCCCGGGTTGGTTTGGTCAGCTCTTCTCCATGTTGGCTTCAGTGCCTGTAGAAAGGCTGTGTGCTTATACTTAGCAGAGTTGTGAAATGCTTAGCCTTTTATATCCCTCTGACTGCTGTTATTATAGCTTGTAGCTCGGTTGTCTACGCTTTGTTTCCTTTCCAAAAGCTGCTTAAAAGCTGTCCTTAGTATGTCCCTGGCAGCAGCACCATGGCTGCATGGAATTGCATCCAAGCATTTGTTGGTGCGATCTGCATGCCCTTCTGCACACGTACTCCTCATTTCTGTCAAGGGTGTGACAGTAGAGCTCCGGACTAGGCAGGGAGGACTCAGGCCTCGCTGCTTTCTATGTGTAAAAAGACACAGACAGCGAGAGAGAGATTTACATCTCTGTGCGAATGGCTTGGGTTGCCACTCAGCAGCTTTGGTGGATGACCTTCGCACCAGGGAAGAGTCTGGTCTACGCGGAGTGCTTTTTACTCCTGTTTGTATAAAAACCACATAATGTTTTAGCTGCGTTTTGTCACAAAAATAGGTTGCAAAAAAGAAAGAGACCACTGAACTAGCTGCCTCAGAGAGGAGGAAAGCGGAGAAATTCAGCACTGGTTTTGTATTTGTCTGTGGGAAACCTCTAGAGCTTTGCTTTTTGAGATGGCCGGGGTGTGGTGGCAGAGTTTTTTTTGTAATGGAAACCATTATTTATGTGACACTTAGACCACAATGCTCATTTCACTCATTAACTCAGCAACATTAAGACTGCTCTTCAGACAATGGGAGTTAGACATTCAGCGTATTGTTATTGCTATTCCTATGCCATTTATGCAATGGAAGATGTTTGCATATTACATTTGTCACAGACAACTATGGGGTATCAGATGTAGTGGTATTATTTTAAAATAGAAATGTAAAATGCAACTAAATATGCTCAGCTGCAGATAGCTTTGGATTTTCTAAACTGAAAATTCCCATAATCTTATAAGAATGTGGTGGAATGTGAATGTTAATGGCTCAGGGGACTGGTGAAGGGAAACAAGGTTTCTTAACTCTTGATAAATAGCACAAATCAAACCCAGCTTGATCATGTCTGAAAGTCACTATTATTCTCAGATCTATTTGTGTTTTGTTTTGGTTTGGTTGTGGTTTGGCTATATGAATATATGATCCAGTTTCTCAAATAAAAAGGTGACTCATTCTGATTTAAAAAAAAAAATCAGAGTTGAAACTGAAGAGCAAACATTTTTTTAGATACTAACACAAAATGAGGGCTTACTCACCCTCATCTCCGTCTTGGAATGAATGCTCCTAAATGAATCCTCCCCAGGGGAAACCTTTCTGCCCTCCAGGATGAAGTGACTGTGCTGGAAGTCAAGTCTGTACTCATTTGCAGCTTGTGTGTGTTTGTAAAGGTTTAGTGCATCTTTGGCCTGAGAAGGGAGTGTTGGTAACCTGTTGGGAATAGCTCAGTGGGCACCTGGAGGGATGGGAAGTGGCGGGAGAGTATCCTGGGCTGCCCTACATCGTCATAGCAGAAACTGAGCTAGTTAAGTCCTAGGGCCACACTGTGCTTCAGGGGAATAGATTTTGAGAAATTATGTGTTTTAATGAAGAGGGTGGTGAATGTTAAAAAAAATCTGAGGAGGAGCAGTGGAAAAGTATGTAAAAATCCTCAAGTCTGGAAATGCAGCAGGTAATGCTAAAAGACAGTATGGTTGAGGTAAAATATACAGCAATTTTGTTCTGCTATGTAAAATAAGCTTTTGATTTATGGAGTGTCAAAAATGTAGATTTCTACGCCTTTCACGATGAATTTTTTTGGCAAATTTTTGGATGAAAATGATTATGGGAAAAATGTTCAGAATATAATTATGGGTTTGCTGAAGAATTGAGGGCTCTTTAAAGATGTTTTCTGCTTGTATCTGCCATTGCTGCTGTCAGAGTGCCTCGCTGAACTACTGGGTGGCCCCAGCTGTTCTGTATATTTTACCCCCACCCCTCCTCCAGGGAGTAAAAACACAATTTGGCCCAATACTTGCTAGAAATGAATTGATTCCACTGCAGACTCCATGCAGTACATGCTGAGATGATTAAATAAGGACTGTAAACTCTTTTAATAAAAGATCATGATTTGAAGTAGGGATAATCATCTTCATTTTGTGGTAGGACAGCACCTATGGGGTCCTGGCCCATAACACCAATAAAAATGGTAATACAGAACATCTTTCATGGATCTTTGCTTCTTTTGGGAGCCAAAGTCCAGCTGACAGCATTTTGAATGCTGGTTAGTTGAATGAAAGTATTTTTATTTCTAGCTTCTGCAATTAGAACAGTGAAATTTGAGTGGGAACATTTTTCTACCAGAGAAAAGCTTAGCCTACAATTTAGTCTCAATTTATTTGGTTAGAAGAGCTGAACAACAAGGCTTCAGGGGCATCCACTGGTTAGTAACCTCACAGTGAACTGTCTGCAGTACATCTATTTTTTTAGCACTTGGCACCCCTCTTGTAAATACACTATGGACCCCCTCAAGGACTTGCTGTTGCCTCCTCTGCTTTGAACACTAAGGGAGAAGGAACCCTGTTTATGAAACTACCACTAGCCTCACCCCACAGCCCCATGCTGGTCATTCCCTCCAGGGACCTGGGTTTGGTATCTGTTTGGTACCTGGGTACCAGGTGTATCCCTTCTCTTAAAACCTGACCTTTCTTACTATTTAAGTATTTCATACCCTTCATTATTAACAATGGCCCATTTAAAATAACCATTTCTCCATTGTCTTAAATTTGTTTGTAGTTTTCACAGAGGCCAGGGATGAATTAATATGAGCCATAAATACATTAAGGTTTGCATGCTTAGCTCTTCCTGGAAGCTATTGTGAAAGCCAGTCCCAGACCGAACAGGAACACATTTGTCTCTGTGAGGTGTGGGAGTGGGCAATGGCTGCAATCGAGTCTATATGCTGTGTCTGGGAAGATTTTATGTCCAGCAAGCCACTTATTCTTTTCTTGCTGTAGTATGTAACAATTAAAGATATTAATTAACACTTCCTTCAGCACTACATAAGGTCTGCATTATGGTGTGCATCTACAGCGCGGGCTTCTGAGGGAGAAGACATTAGTGCCAGGATGTTCTTTGGTGACCTGCAGGGAGAGTACCTAGTCTTCATTCTTTGTCAGCCAGTGGGCTTTTTTGCTTTATACAGCCACTGCATATTTGGTTCAGATCCTGATCTGGTAAAAATCCCTGTAGCCTGACTCCAGTGGACCTATTCCAGCTTGCACAAGCTGGGGAGCTGGGCCTGTGCACTCTCTGGCTTCTCTGAGCTAACACTGCTGGCTGTCTTCAGCGCTGTATTCTCCCCCTGCCATTAGTGGTACTATAATTAAGCTTCTGCCATCGTTTGCTGCCCTTTTCTACACATACACCCTCCTACATCTTTTGGAGGAATGTTCCCTTAGCAAAACAGTTTGCATGTCAATTGCTGATACAACATTGTGTTCTCGATGCCATGAGGTTGTATTAGCACTTATATTTGTGTTCACAAGGGTTGCTTGCATACATAAAGCCTGTCAGTGTTTCAGAATTGGGGCCATAGTATGCAGTGTTACTGGGCAATAATCTTATGATGTAACCATAAACCTCGATTGTCTGTTTAATATCTCAGATGTTTCAATTTGCATTTCGTTAAAACTTGGCAAAAGGTTATCAGCTCAGATCCAAAATTCTCACAAAAATTGTTCTAATATGTAAAGTAAGTTTTGATTTATGGAGTGACAAAAATGTAAATTTCTAAGCATTTCAGTTTATTTTTTTGCCAAACTTTAGACTAAAATGACTTTTTTAAAGTGAAATGATTTTGGATGTAGTTATTTTCATGCGGAGTAAAAGCAGTTGAAGATGTTAATTTAACTGCATTTACAAATAACTCTGTTAAAGAGCATTGCTTCCCAGGAAATGAATAAGACATCTATACTGAGCTTATTAAGAGGAAGATGTATATACAGAGTATGGTATTATTTTTTGCAGGGAATCAGAGTATAAAATAAACTATAAGTACATTTAATATTACCAAGATTATATATTGCTCTTGATGTCCTCATGAAAGCTGTTTACTCTTTTCAGAGCAGTTTTGCATTATAAAATATGACATATGATTGTTGGGTAACACTTGTGGTAAAAGAGCACAGTACAAATATGTAGTGTTTCAAAGAAGACTTGTTTTGCAATAGAAATACCTTTGACCATTGAGGAAAACACTCATTTCATGCTGTATTTACTGCTGGAATATCTCTCAAAGTAACACAGACTTCCAGTATATATACATAGATAGATTTTGTAGAAAAAATGTGTAACAGCAGATTGCCTTTGATGGTATAAAATTCGAACATTGTGATAGTCTCAGATTTGTAGTAGTACTTTGGAGAAGGAAAGAGCATCAACACCTCAAAAATCCTCAATTTAAATTCAGTTATCATATTTTCCTTTAAGATACACAGAAACATGATATTTCTTTCATAAATCCCTACTTTGTTGTTGTTTTATACATAAAACAGGCAATGGGGTCTCTCGTGTTTAACCATTTTAATTAAAAGTGTGAATTTTGCCAGTTGCATCAGCTGGTCTGTAATTTTCTATGGAAGGATTTCTGCAGTGAAATTGGTTTTAAATCTGGTTACCTTTTAACATTTGAAATCTCAGAAAAGTGTCTGGATTCAAGGAGAAAAATATAACCCATTAGCTTTGCTTTTAATATTGGAAGGTTATTATTTAAATTTGATATTTTCTAACAAGTCTTCCAAAATACTTGTGGGGTGGGGTGCAAGGAATTCAGTGTACTTGTAGGCACAACTTCTTTAGATAAAGCTTGAAATATCTCATGCAAGAAATGTCAGCATTTCCAAATTCTTTTCCCCCAGCAAAACAAATTAAAAAAAAAAAAAAAAACAGAAAAGGAACATTTTCACACAGCAGGGAAAGGATTCTGAGGAGTTTTGAATGGGAAATGTCAAAACAGAAAGTGTAACTGTTTCAGTTTTCCATTTCTTTTCATTTTGATTCAAGATGAGATTTTTCATTTTGATTATCTCCATCACAGGATGAAAGGCCTTTGTCAAAACTGCCATTTTCACATGAAAAAGTTTCAAGTTTTAAAAATTACCTTTTTCCGGTGAGAAATCTTGTTGACTGAGGCAGCTGGACCAGCTCTACTGTGATGCTGAACTGCAACCAACAGCTGTCCAGGACTCACATGTGGGTTTTGGGGAGGCTCTGCTGGCCATCACAGCCGGCTCTGCTTCTCAACCAGGGCAGTCTCCCAAAGGAGCCGGTGATTTGAAGGGACCATCTGGCTTTGGGTGGGTGTCAGGCAACGTCAGGTGGCAATGGGGCCCTGCAGCGTTTTGAAGGAGGATGCAGGAAAGGAGAGAGAGTGGGGCATGGGAAGGCATATGGCCCCAAGACATCCCCTTCATCAGGCCCACCCAAAGACAATGGGCAAGCAAGGCTTAATGTGCCGGTGTGCTCCATCCTGTGTCCACAAACCATCCCATTTGAGAGGCATCCAGGACTGAAGATTCCCAGGATGTAGTTGATCAGAGTTTCTCACAGACTTCTATGTCTGAAATGTCAGGCACTGTGCTGATGCTTTTGGGTTTGACACTTTGGTATGTTTCAGCCATGGTGTAGTCAGGGATGAAGAACAAATCTTTGGGTTCTCCCTTGCTCCCTCTGTCCCTTGCCTGCCCACACCCATGCACTCAGCAGGGCTGTCTCTCCTCACTGTATTGTAGGCACTTCTGGCAGAGCCAGGGCAGGCAGAGAAGTCTCGGGACAGACACTGCAGCTTCCTTCCCAGTGGGAAGGCTGGCACCCCTGCATGGTCCCCATCCTGGCTGCACCCATGAGAAAGGACCTCAGTCCTCCCTATGGGGACAGCTGCCCCATGCTTCTCTGGGGTGCCAGCAGTTTTTGGGGGTCTGAAGGGCTACTCTGGTGGTGACAACAGGACACCTTAGATTGCTTTCACCAGAAAGACTCATTCCTTCAAATCTTTCAAAGTGTGTGCATGTATGCAACGCACCTCCCTGAAAGAGAGATATGTCATGAGGAAACCAAAATCTGTACAAGAACAGGATGGGGTTTAAAGACACAAGAGGTGCTACAGTAAATAGACATGTAGGCTCTCGATCCTTTAGTTATCTATGTGTCTAATACCTCATTGATCTCAAGATGAATGACATGATTTTAGTAAAATATGTGAGTGCAATTTGCAGGATGCTCTATAAAAGCAAAATTCCGCTTTTGGTGACAGAAACCACAGCTAGAATGTTTTTTGTATGCAAGAGGAAAAAAACCACCTTAACCTCTCTCAGTCTCAAGTTCTGCTCAATCTTCCCCCTCATATAAACAGACCACTTTTTACTTTTCTTTTGCATTCCTGATACTGCGTGTACCATATGTACTTTGTCACTGTTATTTGCTTAGGAAAGAAGTATGTACTTAAATACATAATTTTTATATTTTTATATATTATTTAAATGTGTATATACATACTTAAAAGTAAAAATATGCTATTTTTTCAATTGCCTTCAGTCACAGCAGAGAGAAAACAGAGATTTGATTTTTAAATGTTTATAAGCCATACTTTCAGATCTCACGATAAAGCTTATTTTTCCATCTGAGTACCTGTGTCTGAAGTTGCTAATTTTGCAGAACTTTCATCCTGGCAAAGTTTGGATGAGTTCAGCAGGTCTCAGGAGTGTCCACCTAGGTTGTATTTGTATGTAGTTTTGAACATACCAAGGAAGTCTCAGTCTAAACAGCGTCATCATCATTCAGCCCCCAAACCTTTTCCTAAGGTCCATAAGCCTTAGCTCCTCTTTAATGCACGATTACATTTGATAATGCTCCTGCTTAACAACTGTCGAAACCTATAACCTCTGGGTAGAAATCTTTGTGTGATATTCAGCCATGCCTTTATCAGTCGTTGAAGCATGTGGCACACCAAATTATTCTTTGCATTAGCATAAACAAAAGAAATGCTGTTTAAGAAACATTAGTATGTTTTTCCTATATTTGTGTTAATTATAAGTACACCATACCCAAGTACTGATATAATTTTACTGTATAGAAGTAAAACAGTATTTATTGTGAAAGATGATTGCAGTTTCAATAACAACTCCTTCTTATTACTTAAAAAACATATATTTAGCCAGATACCATGAACACTAAGTTTAGTTCACTTGGCAGCACTTTAACCAATACTTTTATAATCTTTGTATTTAAAATCTCAAATAAGCCATAATTCACTGGCCATGCTGAGTAGTGACTGTATGCATCCTATGTTTTAGAATAAAAGTATAAAATTACAGAGATATGATCAATTATTTAAAAAATGTAAATGTAGTGAAATGGTGTAGAAGAGAACCACATTGGTCTTCATTACTCTGAAAACAGAAATTGCTGGGAAGCAGGGGAAAAAGCAATCTGGAAAGAAATGGTTCCTGGGGAGAAATGGCTTTTCTACAAATGGCACTGAGTGAATTCAAAAGAAAGTGGATAACAAGGCATTTGTTAATAACAAACCAAGGGTGTTTCATACCCTTTCATCTCTAAAATTACAAATGTAAAGTAAATGTACTCTGTCTTATCACAGGATTACTCACTGGAACCCATGTTTTTCTTTGAGACTGAGAGTAGTGTATGTTGAGTGAGAATCCCTCACTGCTGCAAGTGGCCACTTCTTCTGAATCACACAGGGAAACAACAGGGATCCACTTAGAGATCTTCTCTCACCTTCATCTCAAATATTCCTCTACAGCCAAGAGTTGGAGGAGTTTGGGAAAATATGTGATGATGTCTTGTTGAAATATGACCTTGAAGTTTTAGGTTCTTCCTTCTTGAAGGAAAGCACCTTTGAAGGAGTCCTTCTTCTTCAAGTTCCTGTAAAAAGGGAGATTTTACACATTGTGGTTGCAGGAGCCCTTGGATTCAAGTGGAGTTGGGACAGGTTGTCTGGGTGCTGGCAGTGACCCACTCCAGAAGGGAGCAGAGCTGGGTTCATTTAAAGCATCTTCTCTGAGTTGTCCTGACTAGTGCAATTCATTCTGGAGCAGAACAAGGAAGGATTCTACCTCCACTGAGCAAGAATTAACACCTTCTGTTAATAATAATTAGGGGTAAAGTCCCCCACAGAGCATTTAATCTGGATTTGTATATCCTGAGAGCAGAGAGTGGACGAGTGAAACTTTTTAACTTACCTTATCACACATTTAATTAGTTTCAGAAATGTGGCCATTTGGAATAAACCAAAGCTTTCTTCTAAAAGGGAAATACTAAACACGGGTCAAATAATAGCAGATACATGCACAGTCACCTCATAAATATAGGACTCTATAAAAATGAAACATTTTGAAATTTTGGTTAACTTGGTGAGAATTAGGAACAACATGAACAACTATAGATGATATTTTAAAGCTTGGTTATAGGAATGAGCTAATATTCCAATATTTTGGGTTTATGATGTGGGGTTTTTTTCCCCAAAATTTCTTAAAAAATTGCTCCAAAGAAGCTGGGGACCTTTTGAGAAAAGTGACTGCTGAAGACAAAGGCATTTTGGAGACAGTACCCTATGAGAGGTCTTCAAACACATTTCCCTTTAGCTTGGTGTTGCTTCCTTTTTTTTTTTCCCCTGTGTTGTTTCATTTCTTCTGTTGGATGATTTGTTAGGGATAGGGTACTACTTGGTAATGTTGTTTTGTGTATTTCTTGCCACATTCAAAGGCAATGGAAACTGTTGGCTGTCCTCAGCCAAATTGTTTGAAGCAGTAAAGACCTCAAGGATAATTAATTTCCCTTCAGCTTTTAGGAATATATGTGGCTGTTTAGAGCAGAAAGGCTCTGTCAGTTTAGACAGATGGAGAAGATATGGTGTGAACATGCATGTTACCAGCCAGCAGAAGATGAGCAGGCCTGGAGATGTCATGTTGTACAGCGCAGGTACCTGCAACACTTTCCTAGCCACCCACAGCCCAAGACCCTGTGAGCTCAGGCTTTGTTATTTCCAGTATTGGAAATGCATGGTAAATGTACACAGGCTGCACATTTGCTGTCACTTTGCTGCCAAAAGCGCTAGTCCTACTGTCCTTCCCAATACTGTCTTCCCAGTCCTGGCCATTGTGACAGCACCAGGATGCTCCCTGTGTGACAGCTGAGTGACCCACTCCGTCCAAAAAAGGATTTTTTTTGGCCAGGTTATTCTGTAGGTTGATGAGATTCTTGATCTAGTCCCTGAGACAGTTGTGTCAGTGTTGATGCAGGCCTGAGGGATGAGCAGGATCCTGTGCAAGGGTGGGGCTGCCCCTTTTGGTATTTTCAGCTGATTATGACAGTGAACACTGGGGCTCCCAATGAGCTATTTGTTTGTTGTGCAGTTGCCTTGCGTTATTTTCTGCTTCCATTTCGAGTGACTTATCAGTCCCATTGTGACTTACCAGGAAAGTCGCTCAGCATCTTTGTTGCAAGCCTTTTGGGTGAACAGCAGCAGTTTTGCACTTGTGAATTTTCTTCTGTTCCTCCTAACCATATTCTAATTTAGAGTTTTTTCATCTTTCTGTTTAACAAGAAAGATGCCTGCTCTAAAAATATAGAATATGGCTCCAGATCCCTGTTCTGAGAACAGCTGGTCACGTTCAAAATGAATGCCTAAAGAAAATAGCAAATTTGAAAAGAAATGTGAGTTTCTGAATTCTGGCAAGTGAAAGGCTGGCCTGAGGTAAGCCAGCCAATTCCTGGATGACTCCAGCGCCAGTGTGAGCGCCAGCACTTTTGCCTTCTCTCTTTCGCTGCAGAGCTGGTGCTAAGGTTTCGGTTTCACGTAAACTGTTCCCCAAATGGTTAGTTCTGGAAATAACAGCCCAGTTCCAATGATGACACAGGTGACATTTTCAAAATCAAAAACTGGGACAGTTCTGTAGTGACATTTTTAGGGTCTCAAAATATCTCTGCAAAAGACGAACGTATGCTTAAAAAAACATGCTGATGTCACTACTGCCAGTGTCTGCTTCAAGAGCAATACATACATACTTTCCTGAGCACAAGGTTTTTTCCAGTTGCTTTAGTTCAAAGTAAATTGTGTCATGAAACACCAAAAATGCTGCTAACATTCATTCTGATCTTGTCTGATTCATGAGGCTGAACCAATTTAACTCAAATTAGTTCAGTAAACCAGCAGGACAAGTATGCAGAATCTCTTGGATTGTGTAAACTCATTATCTTTTAGCCCATACGTTTGATTGGTATGTGATAGCTGGCCACAGCTTGGGTTTTAAATGTCATGGAGGCATTTGTGCACAAGGTTGCCTGGGTATGAAATCCTGGGACTGTACAAGCCACCGCGAGTGTGCGAACGCTGGCATGGAGAGGGAGCCGTGTGGGGGCTGTGCTCAGCAGGCATCCCAGCTCCTGGTGCGAGCTGAGCTCTGGGCTTTGCTCTCTGTAAACGTGCAGTAACTTTTGCTCACTTGGGAGGAATGTCTTGGTCATGTGTTTTGCACCTAGGAAGAAATCAAACATCTTTCAGTTTAGATTGAAAGTGGAAAAACTTGTGCACCTCAGGGGCTCAAAGAAGCTTCTGGGCTGCTGAGATGTTCTACAGGAGCAGGACAGTCTTACTAAAACAAATGTCAACGTTCCTTTTGTTTTAACTATTAGACGCTAAAATAGTTTTTCACACAGTTGCAAGTCTCACTAATTAAAAGTGGAGATTTCCTGTCTTGTCATCAAAATACAGTAAATCCTGGAGGCTCTGCTATGCATACAGTGTTTGGGACAACACGTTGGAGATAGATATCTCTGCTAATGAAGTACAGGACATATTCCCTCAGGGACTGCAAGGTGCTCTGTGAGTGGAGATAGTTGAACTGTTGGAACAGCTTTTTGAAAAAGGTGGGGTTTGCCCTAACTTGCAAGTAACCTCGGAGCTCAAAATTTTTGGTGTGAATTACCTGGCATCACATGAGGCATGTGGGAAGAATGGGAGGCACCTTACCAAAGCCCTAGCCCTCATTCCTTGGCAGGGCCGAGCATGTGGAGAGGCCAGGGCATAAGCAGCTGAGGAGGAGCCCATGTCACTCAGCAGTGCCCTGGAAGAAGCTGCAGGGTTCCCGGGCATCTGCAATTATTCTGAACTCATTTGTCCAGACCCTTAGCTTAAGGACAACTGCTCAAAGTACTTTACAGTGTTAAGTGTACACATCAAAAGGTGACAGGTACACAGAAGTAAATTGTAGGCATCTTAAACATACCGGCTCTACCCCTTGTTACAAAATGGCTTTTCTGCTGATGGGTATTGTGTTTGTCAAACAGTAGGTTCATGGCTTAGTCAGGGACAAAGTTATTAAGGACATAAAACGCCATCTGGATGATGCTAATAAACATAAAACCTAACCTTCAGATACACTGCAGCAGTGTCCAGACTGCACCAGACCAGATTACCCTTTGTGTTAAAATCTGGGGCCTGGGCTAACCCTCATGGCTGCCCAACCTCATATATTTTACTCTGAAAACTTAAATGTGGTTATTCCAGTGAGACAAGTGACCTATCCCTGACATCTTACTGCAACACTGTCTTAAAAGGACTGATTTCCTAGTAGAGTTTCTTTTTCAGTTTCTAAACAGTTGGTGGTTGCTTTTAAACTTTTATTTAGGATTTATGTTTCTCAGTTTAGTTGGCAGTTCACGTGGCAAGGAAAAAAAATTAAAACTCTCTTGCAAGCTGAAAACACTCAAACCTATCCTATAAATGCATTTTGTACTTGTTTTTACAAGAAAATGCTGGGATTTTCTATTCAAAATCTATTCTGTGCTATAGGAATAACTGAGCTATCACTTTACTCCCATACTGTCTTGCAGAGTATATCACCAAAAGGAAGAGAGAAGGCTATGCAGGCCTAACCCTAAGCTATTTAATATTAAAGGATTGTTTTCCTCTGCAGGAAGGATTTGATTTTCTTTTTTGTGACAGGACATGGTTTGTCAAATGAATTTGTGCTTATCACTAGCACTTGCTATTGAAAGCTGGTATTTGCTGACAAACGTACCACAGGCATTTTGATTTATTGTTCTAAATACAACTGCTTCTCAGATCACAGGTGAGAAGTGCTGGCAAAGGGCAGCCACTCCAGGTGCCCCCAACAGTGCTGTCCTCTACAAGGCTCGGGGTCAAGGTCCGGCGTCGGCTGTGATGAGCAGTCATGCTCTCTGAGGACTTGCACTCAAACCTGTGACTCAGCTTGCAGTCAGAATCTCACCCCTGTGGCAGCAGCACAAATAGATATCTGCCTCTTTACCCGCCCAGGCTGAACTGAGCAGACCTCTAGACAAATGTAACTTCATGTGTTATTCAGTGCTATGAGACTGTGAGGAAGATGCACACATTAAGGTGTCCAAATCTGATGCCAGAACTAGTCAGATGCTTCCCAAATGAGCATGCACATGTGCGAGAATTGGAAATGTTACACTTAAAAAGGACAGAAAGTGAAGTTTGCTGTCTAATCAGAGGCTTTTCCATGCTGTCAGGCTGATTTGCAGCTTTGTGTATGGGGCGTTAAAATAGACAGGACAATTGTAAGGTACCTGTAAGTCTAGTCTAAGCTTCCAGCACAACCCAGCAGTAGAGCAGTTAAATAGGTTTGCCACTGTCACTTGGTACTTGTCAAACAGTGTCATTTTTGGAAATAAATAAATCACAAAACACCATGAGCCCTGCTGTGCAGACAGCAGCAAAGCCTGACCACTTGGCAGCACCAGCATGTGTCCACAGGCCTGAGCAATAGCGCTGGCATGGGGAAATTGCAACTATGGGCACATGTGTTATCTTTTTCTCCCTTCTTTTAATAGGCTCAGTATTAGAAAAACATTTTCTACAGGAGTAAAAGGTATTTGCACTGTGCCTGTATGACGACTGTAGGGATAGTTCTGGGAGTAGGAGTGCGAGTAGCTGACTCTCACTTTGTGAAATGGTGTTGATGTTAATTATTCCTCTGAACCTTTACACCTCTTCTGTGATCATCATTTAATGCTTTACCGTAGCTGATACTTCTGTTATGTATGTTTAAAAGTATCCCCTCCATTCCCCTCAGAGAATTCAGCTGCTGGAGGTCTCCCCTCTCTGTCTCTTGCTAACAACACTGCTGTGACATGAGCACTCCTCCACAGAGTAGGCGAGCACAGGTGAAGTTCTTATGAGGTCTCCATCATTTTTTGGAGTCTCATAATAATGCACAGGAAGCACTTGCTGCCCCCAGCAGCATCCAGTCTCAAAGGAAAGAAAGAGTGGGAGAGTTTTAAGCAAGAGCAGTGTGGGAAAGTTCATGTTTTAGTGCAGGGCACAGGTTTCCATCAGGACAAGTGTTCGTGGCTCACCTCCACCACCCAGTGTTGATGAGCAATTTGGTTCATGCAGCAGCTAGGCACTGGGCTTCCCACCCCAGTGCAGTGACCCATGTGTGGAGAAAGAGCAATTGGTTTCTCCTATCCCAGACCCCTCTTCTCTATCCCTTACACTCTGCATTTGGGATGGGGGTTTTCTGAATATTTCTTGTCAGAGACACGAAGTGTAAATAGAGTGAAAATGCTCAGTCAGTGGCATGTACTCAACTAAACCAATTTCTACTCATGAACTTTTAATACTAGTAAGACATTTGGTAAAAATCTTAATTTGGCTGAAGCTGTTATAGATGTATGACACTCAAATGAAAGTAGCATTTCTGGTTTTCATCTGATATATACTTTGGCTCAGATTTTACATTCCTTTTCAAGAATATATTGCCTCTAGTTGTCTCCATGTGTAGTGGATTTAGCTTCAGGTGGAAGAAAGTAGCAATTTTTGCAAACAAAAAAATTCATCCTTATGAAAATTGGCTGCAATTTAATAATTCATAGAGTAATATTCAGAACAAGAAACATCAGAATAAAACTTAACTAAATATTCACAGTTTGGGAATATCCATGTTTACTTGCTAACGCTTTTTGCAAAATAGGAGCCCAAATATAGGAAATCTGTGCTATTATTCATTACAATTAAATGGGCTTGGGTTCTCAGAGACTTCTGCTAAAACTGCGCTGTGGTGAACAAGTCTGTACTAGATTATTTAGTGTCTGCTATTAATAAATATTTCATTGTGGTGATGGAAAATATTTCTTTTGCTTTGTGATACAAGCCCATTTTTTGCATCCTGAAGGAAATTTAAGGCCCTTTTTTTTACTTTCTTTTTCCCTGGGATAGGACTGCACAGGCAGCTGCTGATCTGATTTATCAGCTTATATTTGGGTTAGTTGGCTGGGTGTGATTGAGACAAAGTGGTAAGCTGGAAAGGCAAATAGAAGAAGTGATAAGGAGCCCAAATCATCCAACTATCTCTTCCTTCAGTGATACTGAGATGCTGCCTAATTCAGGCTCCTGATGTTAAACCAGGATTTCAGATGGAAAAGCCTTTTCAGTCAATGGTCTTTTTAAAGCCAGTGGAAAACAAGTGAGTTTTCCAAAAGCTATTTTTCAGTGGAAGTATTCTTTTGCCAGAGATACCATGAGGAATCAGTTCCTGCCACCAGAATGGGAATCTATTGTGTATGAAGGAGGAAACCCAGCCAAAGCATCTTTGCGTTTCACCATACAGGATTGAGAAACCAGGGAAATTTCTGACAAAAGCATCTTTTAAAATTTTTTTTCTCTTTTTTATCAAAACATCCATGGGAAGATAAAGAGGCAGGAGGGGAGATGCTGGGAAGGAAGGGGCAGGTAATGGGTTTCCTGACCAGGTCAGCTTCCTTGGCTATAGGACCAGAAGTCCTCTGTCCTGCAGGACTTGTTGACTTTCCCTTTCCTTGGCTGATGAATTCAATGGGCCACAGCAATCGTGGCACCCCAGGAGTCTTTCTGTGCCACAAGCATCAATGTGTATCCTGAGGTATTTGTGCATGCTCTTTTCTGGTCTTGGCAAGGAGGTTTCTCAGGAAGGCTTCTCTGACCATGCATCCCCCTCTGACGATATCTTTAAATAGGGGCTGTGCACTGTCTAGCATTAATGTAGCATGGGCATCAGATTCACCTCTGGATGATAATCCAGCATTTATCAAAACTGCTGAAAATTGTTTATTCTCCTCAGTAAGAGCAAGAGCAAGCTCACTTCAGTCAGCTGGCTGAGATTCCCACCCTCAGTGTCATCAACTTTCATGTTGAGTTTGGGCTTTTTTAAAAAAGATCAGTGGTAGTCAAAGGAGCAACTGCAAAGTAACAGTGCTCAGGGCACAGCAAAGATGTGTGTGCAAGTTCTGCACTTCCATACCTGCCTTGAGTGCTGGATGTGAGTTGGGTCCTTGCTGCAAGCACCATGACCTGGCACCCTTCTTAGGGGTCCCACAGAAGATACGGAGGAGGAAAGCACAGATGCAGGAAAACAAAAAGCCTCTTCCTGCTTCTCACAGCAGAGCTGACCAAAGCAATATTGCCTTTTGCTTCCTGGTCTGTTCTCTGCTTTGGGCTTTGCTGCTTCTTCAGTCCAGCATACAGTGTGTGTTTATGGCAGATATCTGGGGGGAAGAGGGGGCTACAGGCACTTCAGTTATTTTAGTACAGGGGTTTGTGGAAGAGATAGCAAAGTTCACACAATCTCTTCTTTTTAGGCAGTACTGTATTTTTTTTTATTTCCTTAAGTCCAGGTCTAGTAGCTGTTTAGGAATCCAAAACATAAAGATTGATGATATTTTCTAATTCCTCCGTTACTTCAGATGATTGATTCCATTTTCTAGCTGAAGAAGTTGGCTTTTTGTGTTGAATGAACCATGTTCCAATGTCCTTTCATTATTTATGTTCATTAATGAACAATCCCCTTCCCACTCTACCACCTCCCATTTGCCCATAATGTAGTGGCCATTATGTCCCTATACCAAAATCACACACCCTTAACTGTTTTTAATAATCTGCGTGTGGTCTGTCTGGCTGTTCTGTCTGTCTGGCACAAGTCTCCAAGGCTATTAAAAAGGAAAAATAGCATTGGCTCCTGTCAATGAGACTGGGGAAGATTTTCAAGGTCAAATCCTGCAGCAAACTGCTTTCTTTGTAAGAACCCCATTCACGTGATAAATATTTATGATTTGGGAGGAGGAATTCAAGAGTAAGCAAAATCTTCTGACATTGACTATCGTGGGAATTTGGAGCAGAGAGGGATGGGAACAAAATTAAGGGGAAAACCTTCAGCAATTTTAATCATTTCAATTGTATTTTCTCAGCAATTTACTTTTCACTTGGGAGAAATCCTTTTCCATTGGAAATAGTGAATGGGAGGGGAACTCTTTTCCTTTCCAGTCTAAGTTCCTTATATTAAGCCTGTAAATCCTGAAGTGGGGCTCTCTCAGTGCAAAATACTATTGTGGTAATGGATTTGTTGGCATCCCTCAAAGCTGAGGGACTACATGAATTTGCCAGTGTATGGATCTGCTTTCCTTCATTCCAGGTTTCTCAGCTGACTTGTAATTACATTGCATGGAAGGCATATATGCTTTCTTGAGGTAAACTGAGATTTTGACCCAGGGGAGGAGTAAATTTTTATTCGCTTTTCCTTTCTTCATATAGAAGTCTAAGGAGATGGAGACCACTCCCTTTAGACTTAAACATGTTTCTTTGCCAAGAGCATTATACCTTGGTTAAGGGATGAAGTGCATTGAGTAAATATCCCTTGCCCATTATTGGAGAGTTTAAACCCTGAGCATCCTAGAAGAGAATGGCCAAATTTTCTCATTAGTAGTTTGACATTTCTAGGAAAGTCTGGAAGCACTAGTCAGCATGATTCCTGTACAATCCAATTTATCTGTGGGATTCTGACTTTTTTCCCATCAAAACAGTTTCAGCTTTTTTTAGTGGGTCCTTGTGTGACTTGGACTTTTCCTTAAGAAATGAAATTCAATTAAATTTTAAAATCTGGCTATTCTGAAGCTTTGAGTAGAAAACATTGTCCCGCTAACAGAGACATTCCTTTGAGGATACTGAAACATCCACTCAGCCATGTTGGACAGAGACAGATAGGGAGATTTCATATTCCCAAGTAGTAATGTTTTCATTCTACCTCACTTTGACTTTGTGCTCTATTTGTGCATAATCCAAACATACTTCTGCATGGAGTTAGGTTGTTAGTCTAGCTACAGCCTCTAAGATGCACCTTTTGCAAAGTTTTCTGAGTATTTTAGCAGTTATAATAGTAAGTACAGGTATTTGTGTTCCTCTGGCAGGTGAAACTTTCTTTGAGCTGATGGGGGAAACAAAAGGAAAAAAAAGTAGTTTATACATAGAAGCAAATGCTTTCAAATATTTTTGTATGTAAAAGAAAAAAAAAAAAAAACAACAACCAAATCTACCCTGCTACCCTAAGAAACCTAGCCAGAAATTCATATATTAAAGCCCAGGAACTTCAGTTCTAGTACAGCATGTAAAAGGAAAATATTTTTCCACAGTTTGAGTAGCCCATCACTGTCATGTTACTCTGCAAAGTCCAGAGGAAAACAGGATAGAGCATGCAGGACATCATGCATGGCACCAGCAGGCTCCACAGATCCTCTTCCTCTGCTCATCTCAGACCTCCATGCCAACCCCTGACCCTCCTTTCTTCTCAGACCATATTTCTTTTCAATATTGTTCTTAAATCTCGCTGGCTCCCTGGCCTCCTTATACACCCCTCATGCCTTGGGTTTTGGCCACAGTCTCTGGCACCTGGAGGACCTGCGTGTTCTTCCAGAGACCTGACAGCAGGGCCAAACAGACAACTAAATCCCCAGGACAGCAGAGTACTTTACTCAGCCTCAGCCTTTCCAGTTTTGTAATATTTTCATGTAAAAAACAAAACTTTTCAGGCAGTGGTCTCAAAATATGGAAAAATCTCTTGTGCAGAGCATACAGAGGGTTCACCTGACCATGGTGTGTGGCATTTAGGAGCCTCAGAGTACCACTGATGATGACTTCTGTCCCGGGGAAAATATAAAACACAAGTTACTTGTGTCTATGCTGCAGAAAAAAATTCAAGTTGCCAAAAATCAAAAGGAAAAATTATGTCTTCTACTTACTTTATTTAATGATAGGTAAACAAATCAACTGGTTTGTTGAGAACAATGCCTTCAATTCTCAGAATCTTAGAAGAAAGAATTTGCAACAGGAGCTGCAGTCTGTAATATTGACAAAGTTAATAGTCGCTCTCTTCCCTACGCTCACAATGAGAGAGCTTTATAAGCCTTTGCTTGTTCCTCCGGAGTGGATGAGAGGGTGTTTTGTCAGTTACAAATAACGTTTGGCAACATTAAGGTAAATATGTTTCAACTTTGATTTATGCAGTGATAAGGTCGGTGATGTTATTTCACATTAACATTTACTTAATACCACTCTTTACTTGAGTAGTGCTTGCTCTCTGTACTACTCTGTAGAGGAAAAATGCTAAGCACCTGCCAAGGATAGGTAATGCAAAGTGAGTGAAACAGTAAGGAGGAAGCAGTGTGCTAGTGCTGATGCACTGCCCCGTCACTCTGCTCCACCATGAGAGGGGCTGGCTTCCAATGTGTCACCTTCTCCTGGCTTCTTCAAACCTGCCATGCAATGGGAGGTGAAGCACAGCACAGCATTTCCTGTCTGCATCATTACTTCCTCAAGAAATGCGACAAGAAGCAGGGGTACAATTTGTGACTCAGACTCATGTTTTCAAATTGTGGTAATTAGTCCTTTATTAGAAATGTATTTTTTACTTTTTAAATGTTTTTGGAAACTTTGCTTCTTTTATTCAGCTGGCAGAGAGTGCTGGCAGCTTCCTCATGAGCTGTACACTTCAGGACCTTCCCTGTGGAAATGCCTCTGGTTGTGTGTACAAGACCCAAATGCCAAGCAGGGGAAAGGAACAGGAAGGGAACTGCATTGCGGAACATAGACCTGACTGCTTTATGTCACTGTCTTGATACAGACCTGCCAGCAGCTTCCTTCTGCTCCCAGCACCTTCTCAGCTTTGCTTCCATTTCCTCAGGGCATGTCCTGCCATTGGCAGCAGGGGATGGTGGTACATCCCATCTGTGTCTCCCAGAGCTCACATTGAAACCACAGAATATTGCACTGTGAGCTTTGTTTTTCAGTGCTTAGAGACCAGAGCATGCATTCAGGCAATTTAGCATGAACTGTTTATTTTGAGATAGCTAAAAAGCCAGTTCAGTCCCACTCTCATAATAATTTTCCTACAACTCTGTTTCTGCCTGATGTAAGTCCTGGAGATGAAGCCTGCAACTCGAGGGCGAGCTCTGCTCTCAGGTCGGCAATGCTGCATGAAGACGTTACAGCCTCACCACAGCCCAGCTATCCTGGTCTCATGTGCCTAGTCCATGGTTAGAAAAACCTTTGGCTTTGTGTAGTTCATCTTTCACATTGTTTGAGTGATTGCTCGCCCACAAGATGATTAACCTGACAGTGCTGGTGGCTGCCTGATATGGAGCAGAGCAAACGCAAGAGTTTACGGTCCTGGGGGTGCTGGCAGCCAGGTTCACAGTTTGCAGAAGTTAAAAACTCTCACTTTGCAAATAATTTTTTCCAATTAATTTGTGTAGGACACTGAAATAAAAGTAACCTTTCCTCTGAAGGAAACTGTGCTAATAATTAAGCTGTGTACCACGACATTTAAGGAAGAGCAGATACCGAGCTGAATTCTAAACAAAAGTGTAACGGAAAGCGAATCTGTGTTTTCTGTCTAATTTTCTTAGATGTTAAGGCCTATTTATGATCTCCCTCATGCCTCAGAAACCTCTCTGAAATCAACACATATGTGCTGTCATGCAACCTGGTTATATTTAGCAGGGGATGAATTTTCATTTAGGACAACTGTTTGCTCAAAGATGATATTGTTTCAGTTTCAGGAGGAGCTCTGGGTTTAGTTGTTACTAATCTGCCGCCTGGAGAGCTGTGTGATCATCCAGATAATGTGTTCTGCAACTCCTTTGTATACAGTCACAGAGGGTTCCTGCTGCCCCATAGCCATGGTAGTGGGGGCCAAATTCTCAGCTGGCATGTCCAGACTGATCCTCCCCAGCACCAGTATGGCTTTGCCAGTTTGCAGCAGCTCAGGGTATGATCCTGCCTGCAAATGGCATCAGCAAGTTAAACAAAGAAGTTCCTGATTTTATTTCGAAGTGACCAAAGTGGGGGGTATAAGACAGCCAAAGTACATCAGGGAGCAGGCTTTTTTTTCCCCCTTGACATCATCACCACTGAGTGACTCCCTGTTTTCTAGGGGATAAGAGAAGTTACATGTCCCCACTTCCAAAGTCTGCAAGCTAAAGAAGCCTTAAATTTGCTTCCTCAGCCTGTACATGAGGAGAGGGTTCAAAAGCTGGAGCAAGTGCTGCTGAGCACAGGCACATGCTGCTCTCACCTCTAGTGCTGGTGCTGCAGCCCTGGACTCGTCCTCTGATCTGATGGCTTTTACTTGCTGCACAATCCTCTGCTGCACACATTTAATCCTGAGAAAAAGAGGATTAATGAGAAAGCCAAAGGGGCAGACATTCACCAGACCTGAGAGAGCAGCCTCACTCCACCCAATGGTGCTGTGCTGATATATGGACCCAAGAAACCAGTCTATTATTTTCCTGATTTTGCACTAGGCAGTATGGATTTCACAGCTTTCACTGTTGTCAGAAAACAGTTCTTAATAAGCTGACTCTTAGATTGGCAACCCTAGCAGCACTACCTTTTAATGAATAGTACTGTTTCGGTGTATGTGGATGTGTACTCATGAGAGACAGTGTATGAATAGTTGGTAATAGCTGGAATTTAATTTAATAAATGATCATAGAAAATGTACGGCTGACTAGTGAGGTGAATTATTGGCTTTTTCATCATTGAAATTATGAACCACAGCCAATACAGACTGGAGAATAAAAAAAATCCTTTTTGATTAAATGCAAGGAGCCTTAAAGGAAATTTGAGTACAAGCAGGTCATTTCTGTCTCGTGGGGTTGCCAAGCAGAGGCTGTGGGAGGTCCTGGTTCTGTTGCCAGCTGCTGATGAAACATTAGGGACCTGTGACAATTGGCTAACAGTTTGGACCCTACCTTTAAGGATACTGTCCCAGTACCCTGTATTAGGAGCCAGAATATGAAACAACCTTCTCGATAAACTTGCCTCACTCAAACTTACATAGCAGCATCTCCAGGAAACTGGGGCTTTGGGGGCAGGGGGAATGTTGTCAGGTTTTGGGTGTTGTTTTTTTTTTTTAAACCTAAAGTATCAGCAGGCTCCTAACCAAGGGCATTGGTTTTTGTAAGTTTGAGATTAAACAGAGATGGCAGTTTGGACATACTGAGGAATTTTTTTAAATAAGGGTATTTTCATTGTTTGCCATCAGTGCTTTCCCCTAAGAGAGGATGGTGTTACCATATGTGAGAACAACTTGGTCTGGAAATTTTGCATCTGTTTTATCTACTGGCTCTTGCTGTGAACTGGTGTGTTTGATTAAAGTTTTTAAGCTGTATGCTTACTGTTGGAGCTCTTCTGTTTGAAGTGTTAGGAGTCTGAAAACTTCATCGGGTACTTTAAATCTTATGTACCTAAACCCTGCAAGGAAGTTATTTTTGTTGGCCATTTCTCAAGCACCAGCAATGTGCTTGGTGATGTGTGAAATGCTAATATCAGGAAACTTTCTTTCTCAAGTAATTTACATTAGAGAAGAAACAGATTCACTGAGACAGGGTGAAACCCTCAGGCCTCTGCCATGAAGTCAACAGGAGATGTTTTCCTCCTTAACGTGGGGTGGTTTTTTGTTTCATATTAAGGTGTTTGGGAAGAAGTGATCCTCCAAAACATCGGGCTTGTGCAGAGCATTGCATGTATTCTAACGTGTCTGTGGTGGGAAGGGAGAGGAGCTGACAGGCAGGAGAGGGCCTGGCTGGGTGCAGTTTGGGGGCCCAGAGGCCGAAGCCTGAGTAGCCCCTGCTCCATTGCCCTGGTGCTGTGGGGTGCTGAGCACCTCCCGGCAGTGAGGCAGTGTTTGCACTGACTGCAGTGGCGTCTGCAGCTACTCACGGCACAGATGACAGGTTAGATCTGCTTCAAGTGTCCCAGAAGTGCCTGGACTTGTCATTTCTCCAAGTTTAAAGATATACCCGAGAATTCTAAAAATATTGCTTCTTCCCACGAAAAAGTAATAAATTGAAAACCATTAACATTTGTTAAGGGCACTCACCCTGCCCATGCCTAAAATCAAGGGAGTGTCCACTTAAGAGAGTACATATTCTTCCTATTTTAACCCACACAAATCGCACTTATAACTTCCCCTGACAGACACTGTCTCTATAAATAAGTCCCCGTCACCTCCCCCGGGTACAATAACACAGTATACTAGAGGTGTCAAACATACGGCCCATAGGCCAGATCAGCCCACATATGTACTCAGAACTGACAGAATCTAATCTCTCATCTGAAGAAAGCGAAATCTCTAGACCTCAGAGTTTAAAAAAAAAAAAAAGAAAGAAAGAAAAAAGGCAAAAAAAAAAAAAGGGCTTTGGCAACGGGTTGAAACTAAGGAGTTCAGTAACATCTGCTTGAATCCACGGGCAGCCAGACACAGGGATGGAGGACAGGAATTTGTCATTGACTTCATTTGGATGTCAATGCTTTGGAAGGCTTATCAAGCCTCACATTTTTTCTTTGTCTGAGAGATAATAGTTCAGTTTAACACCCTGAAGAAAAAATTAATGTCCATTTGTAGCCAATTAACCGCTTGCTATATATATCTTTTGCCAACAGTTATTGAAAAGAATTTTCCTCCATGACACCTATTCTTCCTTTTCCTTTTGCACTCCAATGACTCTGTAGCTGCCATCATGGTCTGCTTCTGGCTTCATTTTGCTGGGCTAAACCAGACAAGATCCTCATGATCCATGCCTCCCTGGTTGTCCTAATAGCCTTTCTCGCTACCTGTTTCATTTTTCCGGAACGTGGTTGATGATAAGAGTTCACTTGGTGAAGTCTCCTGACCTTGAACTGGGTGGTTACTGCTGCCTTACTTCTAGGGGAATTACTTTGCCTCACCTGCCACAGCAGATGCCTTATTTTCTCAAGGCCAAGTAGTGCTAGTTATGTTTGTCCTATGACCAGCCAGTACTTCCAGACCCTTCTCATCTACTGCCATTCTCAGATAATGAGCTCCCAGAGCACAGCAGTGATGCTGCTCTGACTCCTTACAGCTTGTGGTTGGGCATGCTGTGCTATTGAATCTCACCCCATTTCTGTCACTTCAGTCATCCAGCTCTTCCAGTTCTCCTGGTTCAGACCAGAAATATCCCTCCTATGTACTCTTTTTCTCTACCTTTGTTGTGTTGATCCAACTGTCAAAACCATTAAGAAAATAAGAACACTTGTTTAAAAAAGATGTTTAGGATTTTTTATGTCAGGTTTTTAAATGTAGGGGTTTTGACTCATTTCATTTTGTAAAAAACAAAACAATGGCAGAAAATGGAATTGCTTTCTCTTGCAAAATTATTTTGTGTTTATTATTCTGAAGGGTTGCCATTTTGACCTGGAAAACACAGTATGGATATTACTTTGATAAAGTGCAGTGGTTCATCTGGTGTCCCAGCTAAGTTAGAGGAAATCCTTTCACCTGGAATTCTGCTCCTTGCCCCAGTCAAGGGAGTGGTCACAGGACGTGGTAACAGGAAATTTGGGTAGGTGTAAGTAATGTTATCTGAAGAACACGGTTGGCCTCTGTTGATTCAGGACTTTACCTGTAACATTGTAAAAGCACTAAGATGTCTCCTCCTAGATGAGATATTTGTGAGATTGTGAGGATCTATAATTTTTTCTCAATCACGTCTCAAAGCCAATTAAAAGAACTCCTGCCTTCTTCCTTTCATGTACAAGGTTGATTTTGCCACTCAGCGCTCTCAATTCCTTATTCAATAGTGAGGGAGTCACACCATGCTTCATCAACTATCCTGAGGGGCTTTTATGGCATTTAAGCACTGCTTCTCTTTATGTAAGCCCTGCATTTCCAGGTACAGACATTTAAGGGACATATAACCTTTTCGGCAGTAAACCGGGAGAATCCTATTGGGGTGAAACCAGAAACCATCACACCCACACTGAAAACACCATCATAAAGTACCAATAGGAAAGTGAAGGTTGAAATTCTTGTTGTTCGTTCTCATTTAGGAGACAGAGACATTCAGCATTGACTCGCTGAAAACTTTACTAGGGGAAAAATCATCAAGATAGATCTATTTTCGACCACAATACTCAAGTTGTTCTGCATTTTTTCAGTCAGGTTATTTCTACAACGAGACTTTCGCACGAGGCATAGAGCACAGGCCAATATACCACATTCAGCAGGGCTGGGAAAAACCAAAATGGCTTTATTTTTGACCCTTGAAAGTTTCTGATATCTCCATTTGGTTTGGATTTTCTCAATCTCCAACATGATGCTGTAGCCGAGTAGAGCATATGGTCCTAATAGATATTCAGTCCAGATGTTAGTTGTCTAATATGTATCCTGAACGGCTGTGCCGAGCAGCATATAAGAAAAGCTGGTGGAGCAGTTAAATAAGGAACATGCACATTCCAGTATTCTCACCAGTTTACGAAAGTTAAGAGTTCCAGATTGCAATACCTCCGGTTCTGTCACTTTGAATTTCTGGGAAATGTTAAGAGCATGAAGCTTGCTGTACATGCTAAGAGCAGGCGGGGAACGGGCCCACCTGAAACCCAAGCAGAAATGCGAGGCTGGGAGCTGTGGCGTGTCCTGGCTCATGCGGGCCCTCTGCTCTGCACTCTGTGTGAGAAGTGCTCTGATGCCTGTGGTCTCCTGGTGCCACTGAAATTTGGATAGCAGCTTGCTGTCCAGACAGTCTTGGAAAGGAGGTTAGTCTGAGGGAAAGCTCATGCTTAATGAGGGAGGGGAAAAGTTTCCTCAGCACCTTTTGAACCCAGGGGTTGGTCTCTGCTAAGCTTGAGCAACATCTATGAGTGGTAGAGGTTTTAATTCTGGCAGACTAGATGGAACTGGTGATGGACAAAGAGAAAGAGCATTAATCCTGTTGCCAAGAGAGGGGTTGCTCTCATAGTGGCAGCCTGAATGCCCCCCACCAGTGGGAAGAGCTTCAGTCAGAGCTTGCATACTGCTCGGCACAAGAAAATCCCACCACAAATTACAAAGCCAAGGAAGCCTTCATGTTTTCCCTGCTGCTCAGAGAGCTATTTATATTTTAGTGTTCAACATAGCATGTAAGCTGAGAACAGACCTGCTTTTCTTCTCCCATACTGTGTCCTCTTCTTACTGAGGTGATGCTGGGACTTCTGGGGAGTCCCACGCTGCTGGTTTCTGTGCACAGAGCTTGTGCACGGCTGAACACAGCCAAACTGGTTCACAGCAACTTGAAGAAGTCTGAGGCATCTGGCATGTCCTTCATTCCCTTTTCTTTGGCTAGAGCTGAGGAAGGATAAATCTGTGTGACACCTAACTATTCTTTAGCTCTCACAGCTAGATTTTAATTCAAGAATAGGGACAGGACTGTATCCACTGGGTTCCTTAAAAAAAAAAGGGGTCAAAACCTCCCCTTCTCTCCTTACCCTTTCTATTAATGAGGAAGATTCATTCCCTGTAACAGCCCCCCATAAACTGTGACCAGATGAGAGTCCTGACCTTACTCCCTGAGTCTTCTCACCTCAAGCCTTGCTCTGATTTTCATGGAAGTAAGACTCCCTGTCAGAAGACAAAACAAATTGCTTTATAGTTTTAACTTGTGAGTGAAACTTACTCAGCAAGGAAATTAGCAGCTTCAACACATGCATAGGTACACACAAACCCTCTTATTACTCAAGGAAACCTGAAAGCAGTTTCAGAGCTACAAGTTTATTGACTGGGAAGTCAATAAAAAAGATTAGCTTTTAAGATTAACAGTAAAACTTGATTGCTGCTTTCAGCAGCTAACCTAATAATTTCAGGAACAGAGACTCTGTGAGCTGTGGATCACATACAAAAACTTAGTGAATATCTTTGAGAAGAAATGTTTTTTACACATGGCTGGAAATAATTTAAGTCACGTAAAGCAGCATAGATATGTGCTAACCCCTATGTGTGGGTTTTGTCCTTGTCAAATAGAGAAAAGAAGACTTTGACCTTTTTAGGAACAAAAGGATAGGGTTTTCTTTATGAGAAGTACTCTTTAGTGATTAAGTCTCTGTGTTAATTCTCAGGGCCTGTGCTTATTAATGTTCAGTTGTTGATTAAAGGCATTGTCTGTGATTAATGCCTGTCACTGATGTTTGCACATGATGATGGTATTTCATCAGAAAAGATAATACTGTTAATAAGTCGCAGCCCTGAGAAATAAGCAGAAGTGTAGGGGCCACACAGAGGCCATTGATCACACACATGCTATTGGGTACTAAGCTGGGCTCTTGCATATCATTCCTGTGCTTGCTCACAAAGGCTTTGTCTGCCCTGCAGATAGGCAACTTTCTGCTTTTGGATTAGCCCAGGGAGGTGATGGAAGAGATGCAAGGGGAAACAGGACAACAGAACTGGCTGGGTCCCAATAGCAGTATTCTGATGGTAGAACTTCTGGGGTGAACACCATGGTTACCTGATCTGAAAAACACGTGAGCAACTCTGAATTCCTTCTCAGTGGCCTTTAGAAAAATGTATTTGGTTTTTCCTCCCAGGTTTTCATGATTCTGCCTTATCACCTTTGAAAGATTTTTTAAGATATGGGATAGTTTGAGGCAGTACTGTCTCTGTGCATGCTTGTGTTTCAGTCTGAAGTGTAGCTGTGTGTCTTTCCTGTATTGTATTAACAGCTTGACTGTGGATCCCTGAATCCCAGAATGCTGGAGGGAATTTGCACTTCTCAAGTCCCTCAACCTCAAGCAAAATCAGAGGTTTGAGGTGAAGCTCTCCAAAAGCCTCCCATAAGAATAATGCAAAAGTGGGTTTGAATTCTCTTGTCTGAGATAGCTGCTACTTGGCCGTATGAGATGTAAAATATGTCTACTTTCCCAACCATCAAAGGAGTTAAGGGCAGGAAGTACCTACTCAGCAAAATAAAGAGTTGTCTTCAACAAGTCATCGGAGGAAAGGTGTTTAAAATAATAATAATAATAAAAGCAAATAGAAAAGAAATTTTAACTGGGGAAAATAATTCCAGTTCTACAGCATAATAGGTATATGTTCATATATTTTATTTTACTATTAGTTCATTACTCAGTGTTGTATCTGAAGCAAATCCTGACTTCAAGAGAGCTAAGTAATCTCAGTGACCTGGTCCTAGCTTTCAGGCTTAAACTTGTGCCAGGACTAATCCCTGGCAGGTCAGAGAGGGTCAAAGTTGCTCCCTTTTAAAGCTAAACTATTGCTGGTCCTATGTGGAATACAGAGGTGATCAGAAACCTGTAAAAGACTTGTATTCTTCCCAAAGGAGGTTTGAACTGCACACAGCATTTGTAGGAAGAAACAGATCCCTCCTGTTAACTCTGGAATCCACTTTTACTTCTCTTACTTAGTTTTGCAGACGAATAATTTTGCAAGAGTTAGTGGGCAAGAGGATCCCCCATAACAACTGGAAGGCTCAACGGGAGCCAAGGGGATGAGAGAACAGGAGCTAAGTATGATGGGAGAGGGAGCTTGGGCACAAACTGAGCATTTGTTTTATAATATGGAGCTTGGCTTCACTGTGAATTTCAAGTGACCTTGCATAGGAAGTAGTTGAAGTGGCCAAAAGCAGAGCAAGCAGGATTAGTGCAACAAGACCTCTGTTTCTGTGAAGAACCTTCTCATCCACCTGTACAGATGCTCTGTGGAAGTCCATTTATATAATTAGGAATCAGTCCTCTCTGAGGGCAGTTTAGTATTCAAAGCTCTTGTCTAAATGAAAATAGACCTTGAAAGGTCCAATGCAAGGTAGGTCTCTCTCATGGGGGAAAAGGATCCTTAGAAAACAATACTGAAAGTGTAGCACTTTTTCGGTTAGTCTTCAGTTCAGGCCACCCAGCCAAGGCCCTCTCAAATCTCTGGCTCCGATTTGTCCAACCACAGATAAGTTTATAAACTCCAGGATTTGAGTGTTTAGATAATTTTCAAATATTGCAAGTTCTCTGTGAGTAATCAATCTGCTCATTCCAGGATGAAATACCCTCTACCTATGGGAAGTGTGATGCCATGCTTACACCCAGGAAAATAAAACTTTCTGGCCTCCTGCCAGTCAAGTTGCTGTTGTAGCACTCTGCACAAAGCTGTGGCCAGCTCTGAGCCATTACAGAGGGATTCCACCAGAGTTTTCTGTCTTCATTTTTAAGAGGTTTTCAGAAAGAAGAAAGAGAATAGTTTCAAGCAGCTTTCATTTTTGCTTTTCCAGACCTTACCACTGAGATTTCAGTCGATGGCAGTTTTGTGAGTTATAAGTATTAAACATTCACTTCTTACTGCATGAGAAGTGGAGGTTTCCATCCTCACATTAATAGATCATTCTCAGAGTTCTGCTTTCCTGGGCAATCTGCATCAAAAGAAGCAGGGCAAAATCAGCCTGGTGTCACTAGAATTCTTGCCTTGTTTAGAGATTCTTAGTGCGCCTAATTTTGGCTTTGAGATCACCCTTTCAGTGTCTCTATTTTCTTTGATTTGACCCACCTCATTTGTGGTGTTCCAGATTCAGTCAGGTCCCAAGTTTATTCACAAGAAGGTGCCCCTTGGAGGCTTCATGCACTGCTCAGCTCAGTCAGTAAAAGGGTCCATGTTGACTTCAGCAGATGCTGGATGAGATCTTGAGCGTCTTTTGCTCCATTATCTTTGGCGTCTACTGCATAGGGTGCACAGCTTGCAGGCATTCCAGAGCTTCTGAATTTGCCCACCGTCTGCATTCCAGATAACCAAGTGCTTACTTCTTTAAAAAAGAAAAAAAAATGGTGCCTATAAACTGTCCTGGAAGTTTACATTACATCAAAGTTCAGAAGAATGCATAACTGTTTCGTTCTGCTTCCAATCTTTAGTGTGCAGTTCTAGGTTATCCTTTCTGTTTTAGGAAAACCTTTAAACATGATTTGGAGTGACACAAAACAACCTATCTGACTCTGACAAAGATAGTGTGCCCTTTCCAAAAAAAATCATTGTGTCTATTTAAATATTAGGCTTCAGCTTGTTAGTGAAAAATGTGTCGTGCACAGCATTTTATTTTTTTTTTGTGTGGGAAAATACAGTACAGATTTTGAAGTTTAAAAAAGTCTGGCGAATTACAAATTAGGATAATAATTCATGGGAGTAATAAAATATCAGACTTTTATTGCACAATTGAGAAGGGCATTAAAAAGCATCTGGGAACTTGAGGTTTGGAAAGATGGTCTTTGAAAGACTTGGTGGGTTAAATATTAATGTAGAAAATATGGCATCTGTAAATGCCTGGAAATATGCTAATAGAGCTTGATTCAGTGAAGGATTAAGCATTCCTTTGGGGTGCTGAGTGCCTCCAGGAGCTCCTGCTGACAAAAGGAGCTGAGGGATCTCAGTATCTCCTGAAAGCCTGTGGTGCCTGAGAGAGCTGTTTATAAGGAACATGCCAAGAGCTTTCGGTGTCAGCTGGGCCAGCTGAGGGGGGCATGGCAAAGTGAGAGTCACCCGTGCAGCTGAGGTGCCCCAGCACAGCATTTTCCCAGGCCAGCCTGGGCCCCAGCGAGCCAAGGGCAAGCAGCAGAGTCACCCCATGCAGCACTGGCTGGCATGGGACTGTGGGGCAGGTCACTAGGGAAGCTGGAGTGAGGGAGGAAACAAAGACCATGAATCCCCCTGCACCTGCGGTCTGGTAGTCTCTACTGCCAGGCTGGAGGCAATATCATCCCTGTTATCTGTGGTAAGCTGCAGGAACAGTGGCCAGAAACACTGCTGTGCCCTAGCATGGTGGAAATGGGAAACATCTTCTTCTGGGACCAGAAGAAAGAGATCCTCACATTCTCCCCATTTCTTCTAACTCTGGGTAGATAACTACAGTTATCCTTCCATAAAGTCTTCTTCTCTTTTTCCCTTAGTTTTAGTTTTATTCTTCAGTCTGTTGTTTGTTTAGATGTGCTGGTCTCGGGAGAACTGAAGTCCTCACTCATCAGCCTTTTATTGTTTATGCTGAGGAAACCAGCCCTTGTTAGCAATGGAAGCCTCTAGAGGCTTTTCGTGCTGTTTTTCAACACAGAGAACCAGCCTGTGTGACTTACTGTCCTTTTGAAGACACTGTGAGTGTGAGGGAGACTGGTGAACTGGGACAAGCCACCTTTCTGCTTCAGCCACCACTTCCTACCTGCAATGGGCTGCCACGGCTTTTCACCTTGCCCCAGCAGTGGCAAGTTGCCAACCCGATGATGAGGGCTGCACTCTGCTCTTCAAACACCTTGATTTTACTTACATTATTATTTTTAGTAATAACTCTTCTCTCACTCTGTCTCTCCACACACCTACAGGGTCTTTAGATCCCTGGAGGAGTTGCTGTACCATGTGCTCCACATAGTCTATGTGCCACAGCAGAACTGTGATGGTGCACAGGGTGATCGATCCTCGGGCTCCACTGGTCACCGAGGAGCCGGGAATGCAGTGCTATCCCTCACTCAGCCATCCAGGGATGCCAGCACTGTCAGTGCAAGGTGCTGGGAGAGCCTTGGTGGTACTGTGGGCCTTTGTTAGCACTTGTCACAGAGCAGAGCTGTAAGGGGTCTGCATGTTGCTTATTCTGAGACAGAACAAATATGTCTCAGCTTTCTGGCATTGATTTTTGACAAAGGATTCAAGAAGCTGCAGCTGTGTTGGCTCATACCCTCCCCCACTTTATTACAATGCGTGTTGTTCTGAAATACTCAATTCAGCTATAAACAATCTACTCTATCAACAACATGCTTTTGCACTTTTTGAAATGGTGCTTTGAGGCAGATAAATGAAAGTAAGTATGGCAGCTTGCCAGTAAAAATCCTGCAAACTGTATCATCACAGGGGCACTGACTAAGACAGCACATTATTTTATTTACTGTGGAAACTGAAAATCCATTTCTGCCCATACAATAGCTGTTTATTTCATCTTTGCTTCATGTTTGTTCTAATCCTTCTTGACACTTCTAGATAGTAATGGTTCACAAGCTGTTCAGATCAGTGCTCACAGGACTCCATCAACCAGCACTTTTTTCTAGTTTTAGAAGTCCAGCACCCTCTTCGCTGGTATGGGCCCACAGGCCAACAGCAAGGGAAACTGCTTAAGCCCTGGACACAGGCAAAGTACTGGGAAGGTCCTACAACTCCCTCTATCTGTCCCATGGGCTAAACTAGCATATTCGCCTCTACCAGCCAAGGGGCACACAGAAGCTTGTATTGTGAGTGCATTACAGCAGGCTGACCTGGACAAAGGAGTTCCTCAGGGCTTGAGTTTTTCTCTGTAGATACTCAGTCTATCAAGTGTTTACACTGCCAACTGTCTAAATTTCATCATGCATCCCATACTAGAAAAACCGATTTTGAAATGCAGAAAGATGAGGTGACAGAGTGGCCAGTACATTCCTGCTAAGACCTGCTGGATTCAGATTAGCCTTGGTGATTTCCTAATCTGGGCAATGTGTCCTGACAATGTGACGGCCTGTTCCTCAGCTCCCGCTCTAGTAGAGCATGTCCTCTGGCACCACTCATCACAATGGCTTGGAGCTGGGAGAAAACCAGGCTGGGGAAGAATGTTGAAACAATTTCAAAAACCTCTGGAGAGAAAATGAGTAATATTTTGTTTTCCTGGATGGTTTCACTGAAATTTAGGGTAAATAATTGCAGTTGAAAGATCTCAGTTTTTGTTGTTCTGTTCTTTCTTTTCTATTTGTTTTCACACGCTTCTTTGTGAATATACTTAATCCTTTTCATCTCCAGCCTCTCCTTTGTTACCCCTTATCCCATACCCCACTGCAGAAAGGTGCAAAAACAGTGGAAGGGAAAGAACAAATATAATAAAGAAAAGATAAAAAACATTTCAAATTTCCTTTTCCAGATCCAGAGAAAACAGTTTTTTGTTAACTTTCAGATCTTAGTGATGGGATTTTATGACCAAAAATCAGCTGAAAAATGTTCTAAGGAACTGTGTTTAAGTCATAATTGATTACCTAGCTATTTCTGGGGAATTCCATTTTATCCTTTTACATAGCCAAAGGGCCTACCAAATTCATTTTGCTCTGGGGATTTCTTCCCTCTGCATATCCATTGTAACCCATCACACTGAATGGTCAGAAAACTCATGAAGAGCCTTTGATGCTGTGTTGTTGACCATCTTTTATAAACTTATCCAGAGTACAGTCTCTTCCTATGTCCTCTTCTTGTCTTTGAGGGTGTTTGTTAAAGTATAATGGTGTTTCATGCATGAATATGTTCTTTTCAGTGATTCTGTGTATTCTACATTCACGGTTACTTAAGAAAGAGCACTTGTATGGAAGGAGATGCACCAGAGGTCAAATAGCAGCCAAAGCATCTCTGTGTACCAATGCAGGGGAAACACAGAACTTTGTGATACCTGGAAAATCTACTGAACGAAGAGAACAAAACACTTTTAAAGCCACCATCCATGGCCCACAGACAGAATCTCCTTGGTGCTTACACTAGAGCTGAGAGTCCCAATGAGAGAGAGCTAGTAACAGTCCTGTTGTGCCCCTGGGGCAGTGCTAATGAGCAGTTGGCAATGGGAAGACAAGAAAGCTGTGTATGGCATGAGACTAGGTTGCTGGGCTGCTGGCAGGACAGCTTTTAGCAAAAAAGGGATGGCTGAAGATGAATTATTAAGAGTTACTTTGTTTGGAGAGAGGTGTCCCTTTAAATCTGAGGATTTGACCCTGCTTTTACATGTTGCTTTCAAGTTCCGAGCAAAAATTGCTAATACAGTTTTCCATTTGAGAATAACCTGGAAGCTGAACATGCAGGATTGGTGAGCAATTTCAAATGGTTGCAGGCAGATAGGTAGGTGTTGTTCTTCATTCTGCCAAATTCAGAATATACCCAAGTGCCTGTATTTCTATCTGGTTTGTCTTACCTTGAATCTATTCCAAATATACTAGAACTGACAATTACATACATGCTCTGTATACTTGAGACCCACAGGTGTACTTGCAAATCAGCCTAGGGGACTGAATTATGTCTTTGAATAATTTTAGTGGTAAAATGTCCAAATCCCTTACTCAGTTTTCCAGTGCTCATCTATAAGTATCAGCCGTACTCCATATTGGTGGCCCTTCATATTTTTATTTCACAAAGAAATTGTACATCTCTGTTTTCAGCCCATCATGCCTCAGATCTAAAAGAGATGGCCCTTCCTTTCTGCATAAATGTTTTCCTGGAGTGGCCCTAATGGTAAAAGTTATGTGCAATATTTTGGGTATACTCATTTGTGAAAAATTGTGAGCCGCTAAAACATGAGTTTATTCTCAAATGACTGGTAATGTTTGACCACTGCAGAGCTGGGGGTAAAGCTATTGTGTGCACACAACTGTTTTGGCAGCAAATAGAAAATAATGATGTGAAAGTGTCTTGGTGAGTACAGCTTATTTCACTCCGGGGCACTTAGTTCTGTGGTCTAGTTGACATGGTAGTGTTTGGTCAAAGGTTGGGCTTGATGATCTTGGAGGTCTTTTCCAACCTTAGTGATTCTGTGCCAGGCAAATAGCAGCTTGGAAGAAGTCATCATCTTTGGAGCAATTCCTGTCTAGATAAGGTTCACATTGTTCTGGCATGGGAATGATTGTTTGCCACCTGTGTGATCCTCAGGTGTGTTCAGAGCTGGGGGGAATGGGACAGGTGGGGATAGGAAAAAAGTATGAAGGAAATCCCACCAAAAATGCTCCAGGCCAGAAATGCCTTCGTTTGTTTTCTTAGTGAAAAACAAATGTTTTAGAAGATTTTTCTTCTGGCCTCATATATCAAACATGACCACATTTTATCCTCTCGAATACTGACAGGATTTCCAGCTCTTTCCAGAGGTGCAGAGAGCTTCCACAGCAATGTGATCCTTAAAGAGATACAGAAATAGCAAAAAGCAGTGGATATTGTAAGGTGTCAATGTAATCAGCAAGCCAATGTCACCTCTGCCATGGCAGAGTATACCATGTCCCTTTGGATCAGAGCTGGTGAATGGCTACTGCTCATCCTTCTGTGTTCAAATATGCAGTAAACCACTGTTAGAAATTCCCATAAAGAAATATCTGTTTGACAGACATGTGAATGGGGTGATGTAAGGGGTGTGTTCTGGGTGCCCTTGGACACAAAAGAGGAGATCTGACCGCCCTTTGAGGGAATGACAGTCAACGGTACTAGTTAATATAAATCAGGGACCCAGGAAGAAGTTTTCTTGGGGAAAGCAAAGTAAATCTAACCCCATTGGCCCCCATTCCTCCAAAGAGTGATTGCTCCCTCAT
This sequence comes from Manacus vitellinus, assembly GCF_001715985.3. Classification (NCBI taxonomy): domain Eukaryota; kingdom Metazoa; phylum Chordata; class Aves; order Passeriformes; family Pipridae; genus Manacus; species Manacus vitellinus. Next base: position 7,578,411 of record NW_021939471.1, on the reverse strand, counting down.
CCTGAGTGGGAATTTCCTACTAAACAAAAAAAGAGTTGGATTTTCCATGCAACAGATGCCAAATGTAACTGCTGAGGGAGAAAGCAGGTGGAGAGATTAGACATGCCTGGTGCTGACAGATAGCATGTTTGTGTCTAATACATTGGAGAAATTGTTCAGGAACAATTCAGCCATGTGAAAATGCGACCCTTGTAATATTGCCAAGGTCAGAAAAACCTAAGGAGATCCGCTGAGTAAGTGCTGGTCCTGCAAGGAAAAACCATCTAAAGGCAGTGCAGTCATGTTGCAGAGGCAGTTTGCCCATAGGGGCAAAGAAAGGGAGAGGAGCTCCTGCTGCTTTTACCTGTTCTTCCTGCTCATGAGGAAAAGTCCTGCATCAATATCCAAACCTGCTCAAGCCCACCCGGCTGTTGGCTCTTTAGTCACTTCCAGCTAAATCTTAAAAACCACACTGATCCAGAGAGGTTGATGAAACCTGTGGGAGGGAGCTGAGTGTCCCGTGGGTCCTGTTTCCATGCTGTCTTCTTTTCCTTTTGCTCTGTTCTGAAACTAATGAGGTTTAGTAACCTGTTTCCTTCCTTCTCATCCAGGCCAGCTTGAGGGAGAGAGGGAACATGGCTCTCCTGTAAATGTGTCCCTGCCTGGAAAGTCCTTCTGCAAACACATAAGAGATGTGTGAGCATTTTGGGGCAATCCTGGGGTGCACCAGGTGCAGAGAAGATGACAGTTGCTTTTTAGAAACATCACAGACATACAGGCAAGAATATTGCTCCTCTGGAGTCCTCTCTTTCACTTCACTAAGGGTTTCATATGAAAGACCAGTCCTATATCTGCTAGAAGATTTAGCTGAAGGGAAGTAATAGCCAGATGCTCTTCTCAGGCAACTAAGAAATACTGTGAGTTAGACCTCCATCATGCCCTGGCCAAATGAGCTGGGCACAGACACTCAATGGGCCTCAGGCCTGTAAGCAGGGAGGAATGGAAGAGGTAAATAGTTTTGGGTTGGTGCAGGCAATTTTTGCAATGCCAGCTTGGCATTCCATCACTCTCTTGGTAGAATCTGAGGAGATGTTTTCAGGGAAGGCAGCTCTGGAGATGTCTGAGGCTCTGTGAAGGAAAGAAAATAAGATGAACTTGCAAAAAGTTAATTAAAACTCTTCTGATTATGAGGTAGAATTTAATACTTTAAAAAATGCAGTGTGACACAGTGCAGCACTGCAGCTGAATTAATCATGAATGAGGATAGTAATTTTTAATTTTTGTGTGCATGAGAAAAACACTCAACAGATTTGACAATTAGAGCAGGGTAACAGCATTGCATGGCACAATGTGAAGTAGTTTTTCCCAGTGGTTTTTGAGAGGGAGCTAAACAGATGTGCTCAAATATTTACAAGTGCACAATATTCACATGCTTTTCAAATGCTGACCCTGCTGATTCGTGGAAGTCTGCCTCAATCTGGAGACCAGCTACTGTGGTGACACAGGCTATTTATCATAGGTAACACAGCGGCACAGCCGCCAGCTCCCTGTGTACTTGTGTGCTCAGTTATCTCCTACTTTACTGACAGTGATACACCACCTCAGCAACTCACCTGTACCACCAGTTTGTCCCAGCACAGTCCTGGCAGCAAACTGGGCCCTGGTGGCTTAGCCCCCAGCATGTGGGATAGGAGTGGCTCCTGTGCCACACCACACCACACCAAAGAGAAGCAGCTTTGATTTCGGCCACAGCAATAAAACTCAGAGTAATTCAGTTGAAGTGTCACAAGGGCAAAGCACTCCTGTAAGGGTCTAATATTACATGTTTACACTGTGTAATTCAACAGGGTTAGCCATCAATTATCTGCATCAAAGTGACCACCCAGAGACCCAGTGTATTTGGCCTCGTCTGTCTCTTAGCTGTCCCCTGTCATGCTTCAATTAAGAGCTGAGAATGCCAGCTAATATTGTGCATATCACCAGCAGTGCAGGGTGTTTCATTGCCTTTTTTTCCTCAAAAGGAGCCCAAAGAAAAGTCAGGTTTGTTCAACACAAACTGTAGTTGGGGAGGATTCAGGTAAGCCAGATGGCAATGTCAGTGATGAATGGCACAGATACTGTAGGGCTATGCCTGAATATCCTAACTGAGAAAGCTGAGCTGCTCTGTACCTCACTGAAATATTGACTATTGCAGCAGTTGCTTTACACTGTTCAATTGGCTGTGTAATTGCTTTCACAAATTAAACAAAAACAATGGTGAAAATATGTAAAATGTCACCTGGACTGAATTGCGGTTCAGATCCCTGGTGAAAATGAGTTTGGCAGCCTCCCCTCACTTCTAATCTGCTTGATTTCAGCCTGAAGGCCTCTCTGCTCTAAAGCCCAGGTTGGTGTTGCAGGTCAGGCTTTGAATGTGGTATGGGTGCTGCTGTATGAGAAACCCTGCTTATCTGGTTCAAGCCAGGATAATTAGTGCCCCATTTCTTTCAAGCCATCCCATTCATTCCATGCCTTGTATACTTTTTGATTTGCTGTGCCTGTTCTCCTGGGTTACTTTACTTTGAAGGGCAAACATGCAGTGATACACTTTTCTCTTGAGTTCACATTTCTTTTTCTTTAGCATTTAGCCTTGTAGATGTGATAACCATTCACTTAGTGAAGATAACTGAGGGAATGAGAAGGGGCCAGATCAGGCACTTGCAGATTTACAAGTCAACAAATCCCATCTGTGCTAACCTTTCCTCAATCATCTCAGTGTCACAGACAGCAGGAAGTCAGACAAGGTGAACAGCATGCCCAGCTCTTTCCTCTCCCTCCCTGCTCCTCCGTGCTCCTCAGACAGCAGTTAAGGGGAATTAGCCAACTGGGTTTCTCCTCATTCCAAGGTGTCTCCTGGCACAACTTGTTCCAAGGTGGCAACCTGGCACACCTGCCTTTCAGTTTCTTTTCACTGCTCTTTTGGGGGGCTGCACTTTGCTCCAGTATCTCTCCTTTTCCGATCTGATTGTGTTCCTGATGCAGCAGCCTGTGTTTAGGAGCAGTGTGCAGCTGCTGCATCTGAAGAAATTCATCAAGAGACAGTGCCATGACCTGCAGAGAGTAACTGCAATTGCTGTGATGCGTCTCATGGGTTTTCAGGAAAAGAGGTTAATTCATCCACTCTTGAGTGGGGAGACTGGTAAACGCTGCACACTGAATCCCTTCGGAAATTATGATTATTCTCACATTGCCCTCACCACTGGGTGTGAAGACCTCTAGCCAGTATTAACCACTGCCTGGTCCTGGAGCACTGAATGGCTTGGTTATCTCTTCTGGCAATTTAGATTGGAAAGCTTTTTTAAAGTACCAAATGAAAGATGGCTCTGTTTTGGCCACACTCTCAAAAGCCAACATGCTTTAGATGCCAGTTACTGTGTATCCTGAAAAGAATGGGCAGTTGTGAGTTAACTGTCTTGCTTTTGGTTGACAGTGCCTCATGTAGAAAAGAAAATGAGATCTCTGCATTCAACCTGAGGAGCAGAGTAACCCAGGTAGCAATAGTACAATATTCACTCTCGGTGAAACTTGGAAAGTTTCTGTACCAGTGAGAATCTGGATTGCTACAGCTGGAATCATCATCAGGCAGTCAGAGATACATTCTATCAGGCAGGCTGGAGGAGCCCATGTTTCTCATCAGATAAATGTAGTAGTGCTTTTTAATACTTTTTAATAGTTTACAAAATTATGATAAGCTCTGCAAGGCCATTTAAAATGGATAATCTTCAAGTGGTATTAAGGATTAAAATGGGTCTGCCTTGTATGCCTTAATGGGCCCCTCACAGACTGTTCAACATTATCAAAAGGTGATTTTAAGAGTCTGTAATAAATATGTTCCTTTGGGGAAGATTAGGAAACAGGGTGGGATTTGCCATCCTTCTGCTACCTCCAAATTGCTGTGCTTTAACTGAATTAATTACAGCGTGTCTGTCTTGAACTCCAGAGTGCCAGTTCACTTCTGATCTCTTGCTCAGTAAAGAGGTTTGTCCTTAGGGGGAAATGTTTGTTCCAAGAGCCAGGGCTATTTAGTATTTGATTATCAGCCTAGGAGAAATTAGTCAAATAAGGCTCCAGTTTCATGAACACTTGCATGCATGTTTAACCTTCCATTCCTAAGGACTCCTTTAGACTTCAAAACGCAATAAAATAAAGTGTGCCTGCAGAAACCTTTGGGGGGGCCAGGGACTATGAGAGTTATTTATTCTCAAACCAGAAGTGAATGACTTCATTCAGAAAGTTTTCCGTGTGCAAGCTGTGCTTATCCTCTTCTAGTGTCCAACCTTGTCTTTGTTGCAAACCCAGCTTTTGTGTACACCACTGTCAAGGGCTGGGCCTGAAATTACTGGGAGATTTGAGTGTGTAAGTGAAACTGGATAAAATGACAGAAATTACCCTCCCTAACCATTAATTTGTCATTTCACACTTTTTTGTATTGACAAAGTTCATGTCCTTGGGCAACCAAGTTGTCAGAGTAGTACATAACCCACAATAATAATTCTTCTCTGTCAGCTTTCTGAGGTTACTCTTTATATATCAACTCCATTGTACATCAGTTAAAGGACTTAAAATATGGTTATGAAACTTGAACATTTCATAAAATGTTGAAGGTTGAATGATTTCTCGAGGACCCCAACAGAAAACGTCTCATAACTACTGTCAGTGTCCTGCCAGCAATGTGCTCCTGCTATTTTTGTCTGTCTAAAATGAACACACTGGAATTTATTGATTTGTTGAAAATTACCAGTTCAGGAGCACAGAGTGGTTTCTTTTGGTTTTACCAAATCTATTTGATCCTTACTGTTTCTGAAGTAGGATTTTACCCTCTTGGCTCCCCTAAGATTTGTGCTTTGGAGTCAGCATTCCCAGAGCTTTCATACTGACTGATTTTCCATTATTTTCCTGAGGACCCATTAGAACTGAGATCATCCACGTTTTCACGGACCTTGAGTGTGATTTGGAGGCCTCAGTTCAGGCAAAGAGCCTTCAAAAGTCACAATGATCTTTGTACATTACCAAAGGGTTTTGTGTAATTGTAAGTTTCTGCCAGTGTTGTGTATGTGAACCCAGAAAACTCCACACTTAGCTCTAGCCATCTTTCTTGACTGACAGGTTATTTTAAGTCATTGTCACCAAAGCAGATCTTGCACACAGGATGTTTATTTTCTTAATTTGCTTAACCATATGATTGTAAAATATCAATATGTAATACAAGAGCAAGAAAACATTAATATAGTAATTTGTATTAACCCCACAATATGATGATGTGAGAAATTGCCATCTGTATGTCCAACTCACACTGGTTTTTAACCAAAATATGTCGTAAATAGAGGTGAGGGGCTAGAGAATGTATTTAATTGGTCTGATGATGGTTAATTTCAAGGAATAACTGAGGGAGGGGCAAAGGAGGGGTTTATGGGTCTGCAAACCTGCTAACCCCATGCTGTTGGTTGGTGTTCCCAGTTCACACGACAAGCAGAGCACATATTCAGGCTGAGCAACACCCCTGTCCCAGCTGTGGCGACATTTGCTTTTTATTGTGACTGCCTCCAAGTATGTAGCTCCAGTTTAACTGAGCCTAAAGACACACACTTCCTAAATTTCAGATTGTAGTTTTTGGGTCTGTGATTAGTGCTTAAACTCTGACTCTGGGGTTAAACTTTGACTCAGGAAATTGAGTCCTATTACCTTCTGCATTTCACACCTTTAATCCTTTTTTTAGGCATCTTGATGAATCAGCCTAACATCCTACTACTGAAAATGCTAAAGCAGATATTTGACTTGGAGCACATGAAAAATGCTGCACCAACATTTAAAGGCCAGTACCTTTTAGATCCAAGAATAAGCTGGAAAACTCCAATGAGGTATGTACTGCTTTTACTTTTATCCTAGAGTACAGTGGTATTTTTGCCTGCAGGACCATTCTGGGTGACTGAAAACGTGTGGAATCTGGAACATTTATGGTGCAAACATCATTTCAGCATTCTCCTACGCAAGAGATGATGAAACTTCCTAAGATGAGAGCCTATGTTAATATGTGTTATGCATCAGCTAGGCAAACAGATGAAGCACTCTTGTTTTTAGAAGCTCCAGATGATGGTCATGATCCTGTAATGTGATTTTTGTGAGCAGAGACACACATCTGCAATCCAACTAATTCTTGCTCTGCAGATCCAATGCAGGACTGGGGTCTAATTCTGCACTGCCACCAGTACCAGCTGTGATTCAGGAGAAATGAGCAAAGCCAAAAGAAGCTGAACCTGTCACCCTAAAAGAGGTGGAAAGACATCAGAAGAGCAGGAACCCTGCCATCCATGCTGAGACAATACTTGTTCGATTAGGCATCTTCTGGCTGCATGGCATTAGCCTCTATGTCAGTGTCCAAAATCCCTGGCTCACTACTGGCCTCTGCACATACTGGCTTTCTTAAAACCCCTCAGACTGAGAGGTGCCCCTTCCACTGGGGAGAGTGGGTCCATTCCCTCCTGACCTCCTGAGGGTCACTTCAGCAATCCTTTCAGAGTTATTTTGTCTGCAGAAAACACGGAGAGCAGCATATGCCAATGCCAACCCTGGCACCATGGTCACAGAAATGGGGGTGCTCTACTTCTGCATGGTAAATTTCCCCTCACTCCAGTAAAAACAAAATAGAGCTGTCACTCTAAGCTGGATATTAACAAACCTGTTCTTTTGCAGAAGTAGTACATATATGTGTGTATATATCTATAAAGGAATATAAAAAAGGATACCCTCCATAAATGGCAGTCTTCTTCTCTTATTTTTATTAATGCTTAATTTAAACCTTGACATCTAACTCTTCTTCAACATTCCTGACTAAAGAAATTAATTTACAGTTTGTTCTGAAAGCATATCAGCAAATGGGCATCAATACAGATAAGCCATGCATTGCTCCAGCAGTGAGGTTAAGCAGCTTGTGCTTTGAACTGCATGGTACAAAATATATAAAACTATTTGCTTGAATATATAAATATGTAAAACTATTAATCCAGGATGACCTGATATAATGTGATAGTAAGAGTTCTTTTCCTGAGAAGAAAAATACATGCTCTACTCAGTACCTCCTGCTGACTCTCTGCTCCAAGTGAATTGCAGCCTCCAGCTGCATTCTCCCAGCCAGGTGTGATCCAGGAAGAAACTGGCAGCACATCTTTGTGTCTGCTAATGTAAATTCTAACTCACAGAAGTGGCCCACCACCAGCTCTGCAGTCAAAATGCTTTTTTTCTTGTCAAGAATCAACACAGAACATGCCACAAGCACAAAAAAATCACCTGGTTTAAATCTCTAAAGAATGAAGCACGTGGTTTACACTGATCCACCATTAAGTACCACATGCAAGGGCGGTGTTTCAGGACTCAGCCACCATAGATGAAATGAAAGTAAAAACGGAAATCTTGCACAAATTAGACAATAAATGCTTTTAAAGACAACTTATAAAGACTAATATCTACAGAAAACCCAGTGATCTGAATTAGAAGAGTTTAAGGCATCTGAAATAATCTGCTCCTCAGAACATGGAGACACACTCCCTCAGCCTGCAGCTGCTAAACTGTCCAGCAGGTCAGCTAAGGAAAATTGCATACTGAGTTTGAATATTTGTCCTGTTCTTGTGTGACGCAGGTTTAGCCTTTCTCTCTGCTCAGAAAGAGCATGAAACACAGTTAAACTCAGCTCAACAGCTCAATTTATGCTACAAATAGAGCACATTAGCTCTTGACTGTAAAAGGCACATCTGGACTGGAATAAGTCAACTTTGTCTTGGTATGGTAATAAAGAAAAAGAGGGTTAACAAGAGATATGGTCATATATAACTAAAGCTAAGGGAAGTTGAGTAATAGTTACCAGCATTTGAAAAGTCTTTCATGGGACTTAAGTCTCACAGAATGAGTAAAAATCAACAAACCCATGATTAATCCTTTTAATGGAATACTGATAGTTGCCATTGGCTGAGAAAGAATTCAGACATTTCAGATCTGCTGATACACTTTGGTCCTTTGGATGTTAAACTCTGAAGCAGTGCTGAGTTTGGCAAAATGATGATAAAACCCCATTCCTATTCTAATGCTACTTTAGCTACTAGCTTTTCCTTCAAGAGAGGGTTTTGTTGACAGTAAAATTATTTTCTTAGAAAAACACTAAATGAGAAGATGACAAATGCTTTTGTGAATGTTCACACAACTCCAGGAGCAATCAACCACGATTATTCAGACAGAAATGGATAGAGCTAAAATCTTGAAATTTGGCAAGAATAAAGTCCTCAGTAAGGAGTAGCACTTAGAGTTGCTCTGGAGAAAATCTAGTTTCATCAGCCGGATTCACGCTCATTTGGAATTGACCATGTGCAATAGAACATCTTGTCTGTATGGATGCAATTAAGAGATGCACAGTGAATAGTTGCCGTGTAGTCAGTGTAACATATGCTCCAGTACTTCCAGACGTGACTACTGAAGTTGGTAGCAAATCCTGATGTCTTCAACAAGGCCTCAATGTTAGTCATATAAAAACTGCTACGTGTGAAAGCAGCTGGGGATCTCTCTCTTCACTGAAAAAATGTGAGAAAGAGAAGAGGAATCCATGCCGAGGAACTGACTGAAAGGCTGGAGAGGCTACAAGCACTGGCTTGTAGCATTCAGGAGATAAAATTATACTGTTAACCCAGTCTGTGACCTGCTGTTTGCCTTCTGGCAGATGCTTTTGTATTTTTTATATTTTACCTAGTGCATCTCAATAAGAAATCCTCAGCCTGACCGCTACTAAAGGCATCAGAGCATTCCTCCTTAGTCTCCACAAGCATTGATGTAATGTGCTTAACATTTTAATCATAGGGCCATAGGTACTGTGCAAGAAGAAAGGCTGGATCACTGTGCTGGACCTCTGTCACAGCATCTTGGCCTCAAGGACCAAAGCTCACTTGGTGGCCTGTTTGATATAGGACAGTAAGAGGCTGCACACTCATGAGGCAGTGACCTGAGGAGAAACAATCTTAGTCCTAATGACAGTTGTTGATCTGAAGCCTTCTTCAATCTCTGGTGCCAAAATCCAAGGTTGAACTCTGCAAATCACATGTATTTCCCCAGTGACCTGTCCTGAACGCTGGCTCCAAACACCCCCCCACTGGAACTGTGTGTGGTTCCTGTGGTGGTCTGGTTGAGCCAGAATTTATTTCCCCATAGCAGCCCTCACAGTGCCGTGCTCTGCATTGGTAGCTAGAGGTGTTGATAACACACCCGTGTTTTGGCTGCTGCTGAGCACAGCACTGTAACATTCCTTCTTCAGTGGGAGGGGACACAAGTAGGCCAGCTGACCCACACTGACTGCTAGCTGTTGTTTTCTTTTCCTACCTTACTCTCTCCCCTGTCCAGCTGGGAAGGGGAGGGATAGAGTGGCTGGGTGGGCATCTGGCATTCAGTTCCCCACTTGAAGTGGTTGATGTGAGCCCATCTCTCATCATGACAAGCCCAGTGGGTGATGCACAGGTTTGTCTGGCACTGCAGTTCGTCACCAACTCTCTGACTGTAGACAGCAGGACTGTGTTGAAACTTTAGACAAGGCAAATTTCAGACAAGGCAAAGAATGTCAGGTAAGATAAGGACAGATTTTTACCCAACCAGAACTTATTTATGCGAGGTTTGTAAAAGTTCAGTAGTTTTAACTCCACTGCTGTGTGCTTTACTGCTGTTTTCTGGAATCAGGAGAGGAAGTAACAAATTAGCACAAGGGAAAGCATTCTTGCAGCCACACTATGGTGGGGAAAAAAGTCATGAACTGCTGGAAATCCACCCAAAAACATTCCTTTGATCGTCCAAGATTTTTTAATCCCTGTTCCAGATGCCAGAGGTCTATAATGCAACAAGTTTTGGATAGGTCTGCACAACGTTGATGCCAAATTTGAAATGGGATTTTTGATGCTCTCTCCTGTCTAGTTTCCTTTTCACAAGTCCAGGGATTGGAACCTTTCCCTCCTCACTTTGAACTTGGGGTCTTCTGCTTTTAACAAAACCTGAGGAGATGAGGCCATGATGGGAACATAGGCTGGGTACCAGCTAGACACTGTAGTCAGAAAAGCCATCTACTGTGGCCAGGAGCCTCGTGAACCTCAGAGGCTGTTGCCCCCCCGGCTACCCAGCTCTTTTCTTTTCCTCCAAGAATGCCATCCAAGAAAGCGGGTTTGTGCACCAGATCTTTATTAACTCCAGGACCAAATTGCCTGCTCTGGAGCCAGAGCTGGATTCTCCAGAACTAATTTGAACATCTGGATTTGAAAGTCCCATGTTACATTATTTAAAAGCAGGTCAGATTCTGTTGAACCATGATAGCCAGCAGGTAATTCAAGTGCGAATCAACAGCCTAGGTTGTATGTTTGTGTGTGTCATGAAGATGAATGTAAACACAGCACACACACTCCCCACCCCAAGGAAGGTTAGGAGGAGTACTGGCTGGCTTCTGCTCCACACAGCAGTTGTTAAAACATCACTGCAAGGTCATGGACAACATTCCAGCTCATCGACGCTGCAGATAAACACAGTCCTTCCCAAAGAGCATATGAAAACAGCTGTTCAACATTACAGTGTATTGCAAATGATTTGTCTTTTCAAAGGTAGTTGTTCTTGGATAATCCAAAGGTAGTGGTCTGAGAAGCACTCGGCACCTGCACTTAGCTATACTGCTTGGAGAGGAAGCTGGAGCAGAGGAAAGGCAATGATATGCTAGACTCACTGGTTTGCATCCAACATTTATTAAGATGCTTTTGTGAATTAAGTGGAGAAAAAAGTCAGGTGTCTAATGACCAGACTTCTGAGGTGGACAACATGTCAAATATTTCTCCTACGGCCTTACAGTAACTCTTGGTTCACTTTCCTTGCTTCAAACATATTGGGAGGGCTCAGCCTTGCGAAATTCAGTGCAACATGGACCTGTGCACACCGTGGAAAACCAGACCTCCTTGCGTATGGAAAGAGAACGGGATAAGGTCAAGACTGGCCTGGGCAGGTACAGGGGCCAGCCAGGGTCCTGACTGGAGGACTGGAGGTGGACTGGGAGGTGTGGGTCCTTTGCTCTGCAATAGCCTGTAAAGCAGACAGCTCTACATCTCTCCTGTCTCATGGTCAAAAGCACACAAGACAAGGCAACGTGCACTGCACGTGCCTACTGAGGAAGCAGCCCACCAGGTCCCGTGGGGCCTCCTGGCAGGAGGTAGGAAAACATGCAGGAAAAAATGTGTTCTAGTACCGTCCTTGTCCTTTCTTTAGTTGTAAAGCTACCCAGGATAGTGTTTGTTTATCATCCTAGGCTTGCATGTGTGAATAGAGTGCTGACTCGCTGTTTAAAACCCCTGCAGTGGGCAAGCTTTCTAAGGCCAAATTAAAACCATTAGTTTGCTGCATTATCAATTGGGACAACTGACAATCGATGAGAATGCTTTAGAACAGACAGAACTCATGGAAGTAAATAACTGAATTCCTCCAAACTGAAGGCAGCCCTCCATTGCCCCAAAAATGTTTCTGTTAAGATACTGTTTACACAGATTTAATCAGTTGTGTCACTGGGGCACAGCAAAAACAGCCTGAGATTTAGCACCAGATTGCAATTTATAATCAATGCACCAAGAGTCACTGAAGTGCATAGCTCCTGCCCCAATTACTAATTAATCAGACCCAAAGAGGTCTCCATAAAAAGCATAGCAGTCAGCTGTGAGCTCTATAAATTCAAAGGGCTTCTCTATCCTTTATGTAGGAAAGGTGACCCAGGAAGCTTTGCATCCTGCAGTTAGGAGCTGGTTACAGGAAAAAGGAAGGCTGTTATTTGGTTTTGTTGGTTCTTTTCCCCCTCCCTCCTTAGTAAGAATGAAACCAGTTTGATTGCAGTGAAGCATAGGCAGTATGAGATGCTGGGAGGAAATGCGTCGAGTGACTTGTTTTCTTGAAAGTGCAACTATTCAGATGCTTTGGTTTGGTCATTTGTTTGCTTAGGTGTTTGGTTTATTTTTTAAATTTGCCTAAAAGCAATTAGCAAAATGGGAGTAGCTGCATTGGTTCCTAGTGGTGAGGTGGTAACAAAATGGTTCACAAGGTCTGTCACCCACAGAGGAGGGTTGTGGGGAGTGTGGCATGGGCTTGGCATTATTTGCTTGTCGAACTCTTTATGGATTTACAGCATTTGAGGCTTTAAAAGCTGCACTGGGGGTACTCCAGCTGGGCTGGAGGTGAGCAATGCTGCCTCGAAGGGGCTGAAGGAGATGCCCCTACACACATTTCCCAGGAATCTGCAGCTCCTTTCCAGAGGTTAGAGAGGTTTCTGCTGCCTTTGACTCCTCTAGAGTGGTGTCTGTTGGGCTCAATGGGCTCTGAAAAACACCTCAAAAGAGTACCTGAATCCTTCCTACCTTGTAATTATTTTGTAAAAGGGATAATTCTGACATTATTAAAAAAATAGAGAAGGAAATATAAAACTATGAGCTAAATTCTCCCATTTGATGTTTTTGCTTATTTTATACACTTCATCCCACTAATTTTATGGTCAGACCAATCCTTTCTGATATTGATAGTCCAAAATAGAAACCAACATTTTTTAATACATGCTTTTAGATAAAACCACAAGATATTGTGAAAACATGCAGTCCAATGTGTCATTAAAGTGCATTATTTAAGTATAAATATTCTATTTTCTATTTTTTTTAAGAGTTCTGTCTATATTTTAGGAGATGATATCTATTTATTTTTTGAGGGCTAGAAATAACAGGGTAAAATCTTGCTGGTGGTATTTTTCTAGTCACTTTGTCAAATGCACGACTGTGCATATTACATAGGGGAGAGAAAAAGCCTTCCCTCTTCTCACCCCTCAGCAACATAACAGGGAACAGAACTGCACATCTGTAAATAAATGCATCATTAGATTCTCATCAATTTGTAAGCTTCACTTGATGTATGGCTAAAATAATCCCACAAGGATAACTAAAGAAGTGTTTGCTTTCAAGCACACACAACACAGACCAGCAGAAACACTATTTCAGTTAACACAGTGTGTTGAAATTTTTGGTTGTTGGCTATTTTGTTTTCTTACAACAGTCCACACTGAAGAATTATTTTAGATGCATTGCTACCAATATATTCATTAGCTGAGGATCTCTGGACATATTAAAAGAACACAGTAAAACAACTAATGATGCACTTGAGCAGTAACAGGTTGTCATTAGAGCAGCATCTGCTCTCATCAGAGTTAATTATTCAGTTGCTTTGTTTTCCAAGTAGGTGTCTGGTAGAATTTAGCAGAATCTTAATTAAAACACATTTTCAAACTCCATGGATGCTCATCTCATCTAAAGAAATCAAGACAATTTCCACCATAAACATCAAGCTTCAGTTGAGCCATCAAACAGCAGAAGGAGCTGAGCCAAGGCGAGTTTTAGGCATTAACCATTACAGTGCCAGTGGGATGCAGGTTGCTGCAGGATGCAGGAAATGGTGCCCTGATGAACTCCCCTGATAAACTGTTCTATGAACTTACCAGTAGCCAACACAGGCACACAGTTAAGTAATGAGAATACTCACACTGTGTAATTGCTTTCTCTTTACAAACCCCTCACATGCTGCGTGTTAATTCTGAGCTGCAGAGGGGCAGGTGTGCGTGTGCTCCCCAAAAACATGAGTCACTACATGTTCAGGCACAGACCTGCCTTTCTGCCCACTTCTGCTGTTCCACCACCACCCTGCCCAAGGTCCCCTGAGCTGACTCAGCAGCAGATGCTGGTATTTTTGAAACTCTTTATTTCCCTGTGCTCTTCCATAGCGCTGGAAAAAGGTGATTTTCCTCTAATAAAAACTTCTCCCTTGGAAAGACAATGGAAGTGTTCTGTCTTTGGACATAAAAAAATTAAGTGATTATTTTGAGGCTGCATTAACTGTCAGAAACTTCCTGCTAATATAGTTGCCACAGTCATGTCAGAGAACTTTTCCCATCAGATGTAGTAAACCCAGTATGCTTGCAGGGAGGGAGTAGGGAACTGGACAAATCCGTGGCTGTGTGTTTCCACGCAGCTAAAAACGCTTTGTAAAGAAAACAGCTCTCTGAGGTAAATAAGCTTGGGTTCAACGTGCTTCACTTGAATGCCAATATCTTTACTTTCCAGGGTCTACTCTTTATTAGATTTCAGCAAGTGCATACCAAAAAAGTTCAGTCTATGAGTAAATAAAGTTTATTTCCCAGTGGCCAGCACAGAATATGAGAACTTGAATCTTAAGCTTGGACTTTTTTGCTGCAGTCTATTGACTTACACTTGGAGCTAGTTGGGAATTTTCTATCATAAAAATGCTGTTTCATCAAAACAAAATATTTTATGAAAATAAGCAGGCTGAGACAGCTGGATTCAGATTTCTGGATGGGAATATTCTGCTTTTTCACATTGAAACTGGTTTTATAAAAACATTCTTATTTGTAATGTTATAAAAAGTTTTTTGAAAACTATAGATGAAAGAAAAAAATCGAAATCATCATGAGACATTTCAGGTTTACCACAACGTGTTTCTATTTCAGTCCTATTTTACAGTGCATCTCAAAGCTTTTTCAGCTGGTGATGTTTAGAAATGGAGCTGCAGCTGGACAATACTTTTGTTCCTGCCTTTCTGATCCCTTTTAAAATAAAAGCTGTTCTAATAGAGAGTACCTGTCTGTCGTGAAAGGGAAAATTGGAAATCTCTAATTCAGTGACTGTAGTTTAATGGCTTGTACAATTGTTTTTTAGGTTGTTTTGAGTTGAGCAAGCAAACCCTCCAAAGAGCAGGGGTAGTGCCAGGCTCTGCAGTATCACAGGACTCCTGATTTGATTGATGGAAATACCTTCTGGTTTTGGCTCTTTAAGGGACAACAAACCTGCAAAGAACACCAAGACATTTCCTTGTATGTATTCTCATCCTCCTCCAAACTGCTGCTTCTCACCTCAGAGCAGCTGTAAGAGCTGTTTCCCCACCACCATGTTCCCTCTTCCCACCAGAAGTGACTCAGGATGAAGCTGCCAGTACTTTTATCTCCTGCCTGGATGACTTTCAGATCTCACATCCAACAAACAGCACACCGCAGGAGCACAGCAATCCTGGTGAGGGGAGATGGACATCTCGGGGCGTCCTGAGGGGTTTGGAAGGACACACGTTCATTTCTCAGCCCAGGCCTAAGCAGCTGGACTCACTCTTTCTGGCACAGTGGCTTTTTGGGCAGCAGGGCTCAAACCAAGTATGAGCTGATAACCACAGTACTACCACCACCTCTGAAACCACAAGCTTTTCTCCAGAATACTCAATTCTGCATCAGACTTATTCTGAAAACTGGCTCACATTGAATACCTGATGGTCCACAGGTGAGCACTTGCAGGAGATGACCTGAATAACTCACCCAAGTTTTATCCCTCAGGAACAGCCCTGGCTCCCCAAACTCACACTATTACCACACCCACGTGTGTTTGCGTGCTCCTCCACTGACTAACAGGCAAAGCAGGCAGGCAAATCAACAAAGCTGTGGGCTGGTGCAGGTGGCATTTTCATGCTACAGCACTGGTGGATGACATGGAGCGCTGCCACGTTTGAGCTGTGGGCTCCTGCTTCAGTGGGCACTGAGCAGCCATCGCTGCAGCTGCTGGGTGGCTGCTGCTGCCACGGCGAAAGCCCTGTGTCTGGGAAGCTTTTCAGCTGTGCTTCCTTTTGCAGCCTCCTTTTTGCCTAGACTAAAACCTATCCAGGGACCCCACAGTGTTGGAGGATGCTTCTGCATGACCTCTTACGGTGTTCAAATCTGTCAGAAAGGTTGCCAGGATTTGCTGCTTGGAGGGGACAGCACATGGGCTGTAGTCCCTGCTGTGGGACTCGGTGCCCTGTCCTGAGGAAAGGTGGTGTTTGGGAGGGAAAGTGGCTTGCTGGTTGTCCTGCTCCTGTCATCAGAGCATTTGTTGCGCAGAGTGAAAATAAATAAATGAGAGCAATAAATACATTGGTCTTCACAGAAGCAGCTGTTATTCACTGCTCAGTGGGGCCTCTGGTTTCCCCTGAGGAGTGGCTGCCTCCCAGCAGAGGTGGGTGCGTGAGCTCCATGTGGCATCTTCTGATGAAAGACACCATGACAAGCTGGTAGAACCTGGGCCAAGGCAGAGGAGAGGGCCACTGTTCCTGCTACCGTCACGGAGTCACGGTGGTGACAAGCTGGACCTTATGCATGGCCCTCACTTTTGGGAGAGAGTAACATTATTTACTCACTGCCATGTGCCACCAGCAGAAAGATCTACCTTGTGCCATCCTGTCTAATTGGAGCTTGGGTCAAACAATTGTTCAGCCCCATTTTGTGGGCACACCTTTGCAAGTAAATGTATCTGCACACGTTTACATTTAAGCACCCAACTTGCAGCTGGCACCTGTGTCACGCGGAGCTCGGCTCACCAGAGCTCTGCCACTGAGCGGTGTGGGCTGAGCTGGGACTGCCAAAGGACCAGAAGGGCAAGATGTGCCACCCAGTGCAGCACCTGCCCTGCCCTGAGGGGTGTGGACGAGAACTCTCCCTTGTTGCTGTGAAGACTTCTGTGCCCGCAGAAGTGCATTTTTCCACCCTAAGCGAGATCAGATGGGTTGTAATAGCAGAGTAGGCAGAGAGGGGGGCACGTAGCAAGCCCAAAACTGTAAGTGGGGAGCTACAGTGATGCAAATAGCTCATTCCCAGAACTCACACTTTCAGCTTAGTGATATGATCTGATCAAATTTGTCAAATTCTTTGACAGCTAAAAAAAGAAAGGAAAATGAGGACTCTATTTGGGTAAATGGATTTTTATTAAAATTTTTATAGCATATTTTGTATCACTCAGAACTTAACTTGAATCAATGTGCCAAAGACTGAGTTTCTAGTGAAATTCTGTTTCCTCTTCCTCTTGCCCAGGCCTGATTGCAGGATCAGGCACCTGCACCGCCCTGGCTGTCCTGCACAGGGTTTTCAGTGTGGCTGAGGACTTGCCAAGCCCCCAGGGATCTTCATTTGCACAGACAGAGACACAGAGCAGACACAGGGCGCCTGCCACTGCAGGGACATCAGTCCTGCCAGAATACCCCAGAGCAGTGCAGGTCTTGCTGGAGCAGGGGCAACCATGAGGACTGAGCTTAGCCCTCCAAGGTGCCCCTGGGCAGGACCCTAACAGGGCCTGGGCACAGGTGCTTCAAGTTAACCTCTGGTTGAGCTTATTTTTTTTACATTGATTTCAGCTGGAGCTCAGAGGTATGAGGTTGAGGCTGACCTGCAGAGGAGTTGCAGCAGTGAGAAGGGCTGATCTGCACCAACCAGCCCTGATAGGAAGGGAGCAGCATGATGACTGTCAAACAGTTTGAACTCTGCCAGGTAAGATGACATGAGTGTGCATTTGTGGCTGGGTGGTTTGTTTTGTGGTGCTCTGGTGGGGTTGTTATGCTTGGCTTCCTGGCACTGACGCTACTTACTGCCTTTTGTGCTGTTTGAACCCAGCTCTGCTGGTTTTGCTGTGTTAGTGCCTGAGCAAAGTATTGGAGAGACTGCTTCTTGCTGGCCTTGTGAAAATAGAGATGAGAGCAAGTAATGTTAATGAGAGAGAGAGGGGAAAGCTATGCACTTGGGTGTAAAATCTGTTTTTAAAACCAAGATGCTCACTGTGCTCTGAAGTGCGTTGTTGCTACCAGGGTTTGACCCAGTTCTCGGTTCAGCCAGGCTGGCTGGTTCTGGGAAACTCCTCCTCCTTTCATTGTGAATACGACATCAGCTCAATTAATCAGGTTCCATGCAGTGAATTGAAAACCAAAAAGTCCTCTGTGACATTTATCTTTCTCTTTATTCCTGGGGGAAAAAACACAGGCACACAAACCCCTCCTAATGAAAATCAGACAGTGTGAGCAAGTGGCTCTGAAGCAAAGTTTTTCTGCTCCTAAACTGTACTTCAAGTCATTACAGGCTTTACTTGCCAACGTTACAGTAGCTGAAGCAGTATGTACAGCCTGTGATACGCAGACTGGAGTAAAACCTTCTTCATGACATTTTGTTGTATGGGAAAGCTTGAGTTTTTGGAAGACGCTCCGATAACACAATATGGAAAGCATGCTATCTTAGCATTTCCTACGCCGACTTGGAATGCCTTCTGTTTGGAGAAGATCCACTGGCAAGTGAGGGAAGGTCTGAACAGTCAATTTAGATTTTTCTTTTAAATGTATTCTGTATGCATATACTGTGGTTATTTTGAGATTTTTGCCTTCTGGAATGATTACTGTCTGATACTAGATAGAAAAGTCATTATGCATTAAACATAGGTGTACAATGAGTTCAGTAGCTTAGGGGAGCTGTGGATCGAGCCAATTAAGTTTCATCAAGAGGTGCAGACTTTATTTGTCTTTAAAACCTTATTCCACACCTGCAGAGTTGTTACCATTAAATTAAAATAAGTTGTAGAGGCTGCTTTTCTTTTCTGAAGTATGTTTTTGCTGAGGATACCCAGACACCCTAAAAACAGAGCAACATGCAGTTGCTGACCCTGGATCAAATGCATGATCTCGCTGTGTTTCAGACCCTTCTGCAGTTACGTCCTTCCATGCCCAGCTCAGAGGGGCTTGACATAATCTTGAGGGGGATGTTGGGAATCCTAACCTTTCTGACCAGCATTGGTCCCCTTTGGGCTGTATCCTGCAAGTCTGGCAGCACAACTTGCCCAGAGGGGAAGCGCAGTGCCTTCCATCCCTGTTTGAGCATGCAGGGCTACTCGTGCCCTGTGGTACAACTGTGTTGTGCAATGGGAGCATCTCTGTGTTCCTTTCAAAGAGCTTACAACTCTCAGAGGAATGTGAGTGGGATGTTATCAGAATATGTGAAGGTGTTTTGTGCATTATATCTGTATTACCTAAATTACCTTCAAGGTGACTGTGAGTGGCGGGAGGATCGATGTGGTTGACTGGACCGGTTGACTGGCCAGTCTGTGTTGGTGAAGAGGGAAGGCTATGCAGGAGGAACGGCAGCAGTTGTAATGTATGGAGTGGCACAGCAGAAAGGATACAGATGGCTGTAAGGGAGGTGCCAAAGTGACTGGATAACCCTGCTCATCTGCAGCATTAGAAGAAACAGCCATGGAGCAGAAAAGTGGAAGCTCCTGCACTAAGGGGACCTCACTTCACCTTGCGCTGCCTGTCTAGGGCAACGACAAAATAATGATACCTCTTTCTTGTCCCTCTCTGAAGGAAACAATAGAGAAGACATAGTCACTAAACTTGGTGGGCAGCCCCCAAGTTCCCACAGCTTCTGCTTGTTGCCTTTGCTTCCCTGCTCAGAGCACAGCACAGCTTCAGGGTGGAACGTGACCTGCTGAATGGCTGCCCAGCCCTGGGACCTGCTGCTGGGGAACACAGGGAGCTCTGCTGGCTCCTTGCCTCCTTCATACTGTGAATGGAGCTTGAGTGATGTGACTGGGTGCAGCAGGGCCAGCACATGGCCTTATTCAAACTTGGCCCAGTAAGTCCTGAAGCTGCTGAGCTGCAGCTCCAGTGGCCTGATCCAGCTCTCTGCACATCTGGGTAACACATCAAAAACGTGGGATGCTCAGCTCCACCATGGCTTTGTGGAGCCCTTAGCCTGTGTGGGAAGGGGAGGCAGTGAGTTGCTGGTGCAGCCTCCTTTCCTGCTTTCAGGAAGCACAGCTGGCATTGGCCTTTGGTTGCTGTTGTGCAGTGACTGCTCTTTGTTTCCATTCAGAAAGCATTTGCTTACCACGCTGCCAATACCTGTGTGGTGGTGTGCCATCCGACATGCATGTTGCAGGCTGTCCCCCTGGCCCTGGGGAGTGCCCGTAACAGGTAGGAAAAGTGTCAGGACCTGTTGCTGAGCTCTTGGTTCACACCTGACTGTTCATGAGCAGCATTAACTAAAATCTGAGGCTATAGGCTATCAGGGACAGCAGCTTTTCCTCCTTTCCCCTCACCTGTTGGAGAATGCAGCTGCGCAGTTGCCAAATTCTCTGCCAATGCCGCCTTAGCCCCAGGCTTTCTGGATACTGTGCAGTATTAAAGCCAGTAACCTCTGTGCTGTGTGCAAGCAGCTAGAGAAAGGCAATCCAAAAGGAACATGTGAAGAGAAGGCTGGAAAAAGAGCCTCTTGATTATTCAGTTTTTAAGAGGGGAAAGTGCTGCAAGAGCAGCAGAACTTATGAATCTTTTTTTTTCACTGATGCTCTCTCTCATGGCTTGATTATCTTGTGCTCATTCTGATTAAAGTTTTACTGGTGGGTGGAGTATAGCATTGCTTTCCCATGCAGGATTTGTGGTATTTAATAACATGGATAATCTTACATTGCAGTCTTGTTCTTCAGGGGAGAGGGATAGCAGTTCAAGTCTCTCTACGCATTTGCTTGAGAACTCCTAGGAATTTGGTACATCTGAGATTCCTCTGTGGCATAAAATTTGACTGAAATCAGCCATCAGAGCACAGTAGTACCAGAAAGGACTGTGAAGTAAATAGTACAGTTGCATACATCTTGCCTCCTTAAGAGACCAGACTGGGAAAAAAATACCAGTATGTTAACAGCATGCTATTGAATATCAGGGTCATTTCATTTCCCACATGCCCAGCTGCAGATTCACATGTTGCTTTGAACGTACCTGTTCTCTTAGGCTCTGATCTTGAAAACACTTAGTTCCTCTGCCTCAACAGGTGCCCTGGAAACTGCAGAGCCCTTGCAGCACTGAAATGAGGCACATAGGTACAGCTGGTGAGGCCAGGGCATTAGGCTGGTTCATGGAGGTGGGGGGGAATAGCTTTCATTTCTGAATCTGGATGAGGCTTCCCTAAGTGCTACTGCTGGATGGCTGAATGTGTTTAAACACCATTCTCATGGGCAGAGGGATCTGCTGGCTCAGCTTGGTCAAAGGCTGCAGCATAGGGTGCCCTACTGTGAGGTGGCACTGTATCCCTGTCCCTTATGTGTGGCAAGGGCAGGGTCCCATGCCACAGAGATTGCTGGGGGTGGTGCTGGTATTGGTGTCACAGCTGTGGCACAAGCAGTGGGGCTGGCAGGAGTCTCTGCTGGCTCCTAGGCCATGGAAGCTGTGTTTGTGCCAGGAAGGAAGATGTTTTTTTCAGAAACTGTGGCCTTTGGTGTGAACTGACGTAGAAAATGAGGTGCCCATGGGAGGCCTGCAATCCTAGCTTTGTTTGGGGAGGAAGGAATTCAAAGTTTAGCAAAACATTCCTAATCCCAGAAAAATGCTTTGCTTCAAAACTCCCAGCAGGACCCAAGTGGCCTGACATGCTTTTAGTGCTGTCCCAGCTCAATCTGCAAAATCCAGCATGAAGCCCATTCCAGAGCCTGTGCCGATGGGTGTCTCGGCGCGAGCGTGGCCAAGCGCTGCTGGCAGTCGCTCCGGCTGCTCAGCGCTCAGTGCCGGCGCCAGCCAGAAACAAACAGGCAAAGTGCCGCGCCAGAGAAAAGGGAAACATCTTACTCCTTATTTAATCAATATCAACAGACATATTAACAATCACATGTCAACATGCACTATTATTTGTAACCCACCAGTAAACATGCTCCTGAGGCCAAATCTGGTGGTGCCCTGCAGAGGCAAGAAGGCAAGAGCATGTTTGGAGTGCACCATTTCCTCTGGAGGTGTGGATGGGCTGGGTGCAGGGTGCTGCTGACACAAAGCTGCATAGGGGAGTGCTGGCACTCCAGGAGCGTTGAGGCTCCTACACTAGCACGCATTCCTGGGCTGCTGCACATGGATGGCAAGGGCAAAGTCATCTCCTCTGCCCAGATGTGCCTGCAGTGACCATATCTGCTCTGGGCCCCACATGCGTTTACCCTTGTGCAAGCTTCACGCAGGAGCCTAGAGCTTCATCTTTGGTGGCTGCCTGTGGCTGGCAGTGCTGCAGCTTCGTGTTATGTGATGCTATGGGCTAGAAGAAAAAGTGGTGTCTAATTAGAAAGACGAGGTCTGGCCTACGAGAGGATCTTGAGGGCCTTGGTGCTTGGACGCTGTTGCAGGCTCTGGAATGACAGCTTGCGCCGGGGATGGTGTGAGTCAGTGGTTCATAGCCCTCCATGTGTGAGTGTGGACCGGGAAGCTCTTCTGGAGTGGGTCTGGGGAGGGCCTGCAGGAAGGCTGATGATGATGGGTGAGCCAGAGCATGGCTGGGGCTTCAGGTTCTCTCTCACCTGTGCAAGGGGTGGGAGTGGTGGGATGGTGCTGTTGTTATGGCATTGGTTTAAGAACAAACTAAGCCTCAGTCCTCCTTTATCCATGTGAATGCAGAAAGCGTCCAGTGCCAGGCTTCCCATTTCTTCCCTGAAACAAGTGAAGTTTCCTGAGTCCCACTGGCTGCAATGAGGGTATGTCCATAAAGAAAGGCAAAAATAGATCTCTACTTTAATTTGAGGAATGTAAGTCTTTCTCTAGTGGTGAAAGCCCCCTCTTCTCCCCCCCCCCAGGTGAATGTCCTGTCAATATGAGTGTGTCCAGGCAGGGTTGCACAGCCTGTTTAGGTGGTGGGTTGGTGAGGGGGATGCTACCTCCCCCCTCCTGGGGCCAAGGAGCAGTGTGGCTGCCCTGTGTGTGGAACACCAAAGCTGGGGTGTGGGCTGCCTTTCCCGAGCCCTGTCTGGATGTCAGCTCAAAGACCATCCACTCCCTGCAATATCTACAAATATATCTGCCTCTAAAATCTGCCTTTTAGTTTATCAATGAGACAGGGATAGCATTACAGAGCTGTGCACACACATGTTCTAAATTCCCTCAGCAATAATTCCTTCCTCCAGTTATGCTATGTACTTAGTGCATTCCTCCAGTATGATAACCATCAACATGCCTTAAAAAAGAAAAAAGGCTAACGAGGTCAAAACAAAACATAGAAGTTGGCCAGATAGTGGGAAGACACTGCTGCAGCCCCTGAGGCTGGGACTTCAGCATCCTGGCAGCCTCTGCTTTCTTGGAGGATAGTGGAGTGCTGCCTGTTGAGAGAGCAGCAGTGCTGTGGCGAGTGGGTGGGTTACAGCAGCCAGCCCCTCTCACTGCCTGCCGGGCAAACGGCTGGGGCTGGCAGGGGCAGAGGGGAAAGGAAGGCTAAAACATAACACAAGTAATAGAATGCAGCTTGAAAATCTTTTCTCTATTTACGTATCAACCCACAAAGGCGGGGGGAAGCTCTGTGGTGTGTTCAGCTGTTGTTAGCTGCCTGCCCTGTGCTGAGGGTGAGGGTGCTGCCATGAGACCACAGCCAGGCCCGTGGGCCAGCTTCGAGTTCCTTACTCGAGGGGCGTGCCATTCTTTCCCAAAGCAGCTGAATTGTTCTTGGGCTCAAAGCCTGCTTTCCCACAGTTTGCATGTGAAGCAGTAAGTGGTGTAAGGCTGTTACCTGTCTTACAGGGGGTTTGTTTGTTTTTAAAATTCTTTTGAGGGCTCCATATCTGCGGATGCTTAACTAACAATGAAATGTGATCAGGTTTTCTGTGGCCAGTCTTCTCTCTTTAGCTTGTCCTGCCAAAGAGCTGCTTCTCAAGCTGGCCCTGGCATAAAGCAGTTGCTGTTTCTTTCCTTTTATTCTGCTTTCTCGAGGACGAGGACCTTGTGACCGGTAATTGTTCTCAAGCCAGCGAGCATGCAGGTGTGTGTCTGAGCTTTCTCTCTTCCCCTTGCCATCGTTAAATGGTGCCAGGTTTGGCCCCAGATTTGTCTTCTTGTGGTTGCTGTGGTACCCTGGCATGCAGCATTTCTGGGAATGCTTTGGGCAGCATCTTCCAAGGCTTTCCCTAGCCAGGACTGATGGGTAGTGTCTTTTGAGGGTGAGAAAGATGAAGAGGAGTTGCCTGTGTTTGCTCTCTGTGGGGCACCCAGTGTTGTCAGTCTGGCTGGAGCCATTAACAAAGGAGGTCTGGGTGGGAATTAGCAGTTGACAAAGTACTTTTCCCCCAGCATCCCACTCCCTTGCTTTGTGGGAGCTGTTAGCTTTCCTGGTGAAACAGATGCTCGAGCATCGTGATAGCAGTATGCTCCCTTCAGCCTGAATATGTTACCTGCTTGCTAGTAAGCAGTAGAAATGGTGAAATGCATCCAAGATGGCCTTTACCAGAAAGTCTTGCCTGGATTCACGGGTATGGGGCCAGTTTCCCAGCTCCTTCCAGTGACCCCATGCTCCCCACTGCCTCCCTGCACAGGGATGTCTCACTCTGCCACTGTGACCGACCAACCTGTGAGGCCATGGGGTACCCAGGGATCACAAGTGGCAGACACGGGTATCCAGGGGACCTGGTGGCAAGTGGAGGACTGTTTCTGGAGGATCAGAGTAGCTGAGAAGCTCCGCCTGTGCCACTTCTCAGCCTGCCACTGAGCTGTGTCGGCTCAGTACCTGCAGCCTCTGCCCTGCTGACAGGTGCTGCATTCCACTGTGCTGCCAGAGGGCTGCTGGGTTTGGGAAAAATCCCAGCTCTCCCAGGACATGCTAGTGCTGAATTCTTCCTCAGACTTCTTTTTTCTCCCAAAAGGTTAAAGAGACATATTTGGGAAAGGCAAACATCTTTTTACTTCTAACCCTTCCCAATACAGTCGCTTATTTTCCATCCCCAGGACAATTTAACTGTAGCATTTCACCTAGGCAGCATGTGCAAGCCCTGCTTCCAGGGGCCGCTGTGGCAAAGCAAACCTCTGCGGTACCTGATGGTCAGAAGCGCATGAAGTGGTGTCACATAAAAGTCTTGGGGAGGAGGTGGTGGCAGCTTGAGCTTAGTACCTGAAGTGCAAATACTTGGCTGGGAGCACGTGTGTGCCTCTCTGTCTGCATTCGTCTTTCAGGAAACAAGCAGCAGCACGTTATCGGGTGTGTGAATACATATTTACTACGGTAGGCCCAGAAGGGCTTTTCAACAACTTTCCCTGCATGTGTTGCTAACAAGTCACTCTACAGATTTACCAAGTGAGCAGAATCGCAAATGTTTCTCTTTACAATGAGAAGTAATCAGAGGAGGTCTAAATGGCAAACAGCAATCCAATATATACATTTGTCACAGATATAATGTAAAGTCAGCTCAGCCTCTTTGATGTCACATAAACATGTCATTTTGAAGTGACTCAGTTATGCTGGCATTTCATCAGCCAGTGCACAACAAACAGCACCAATTATGCTCCATCGCTGTTTAACATTTGCGTCCTTTAAAATGCCCATCCATTACCAGCAGAGTGGTTTGCAGTGTTTAGTCTCTGGTGGGGATGGTATTCCACAGCCCTCAGCCCCGAGGCAGATTCTCCCTTTCACTGTTTAACCCAGTAGTTTAATTACTGTGTGGGTTCAAAAAAATCCAAAACCTACCCTAAAAAATCCTATGTGCCAAACCTTTGTAATATTTAGCCTCTGAAAAAAAGAGATGCTGTGGAGAGATGCGCTGGGAGTAGGATTTCTGTTTGAGAAGGAAGGGAAGGACACTTCGCCATCTCCTCAAGTGTCCGTGTTATTTGTCTGGTTTCCCTCTCCCGGGGGGAAGCTGGGCATGGGTCTCGTGGCTGGGCCCAGGGAACTGCCATCGTGGCACAGCCACAGTGACCAAAGCACAGCCCAACAGCTCGGCTGCATTGGGTCTCACTGCAGGAAGGCATCAAAAACCGCTCTGAATTCACGGCTAAGAGATTGAATCCCAGCACTTGTGCTATAAAATACATTGCTGGGTAATTGAAGGAGGATGCAGAGCAATCCGTTGTGTATTATCAAATGCATCACTTGTAACGTACATCAGCCCCCACACACACATGCACATCTGACGTAGTCGTCAGATCCTGCACCGATGTTCTTTCAAAGAGTTTGGGAGATGGGATGTTGTAAGTGTGGGGTTTGAAATACTAAAGCTACCAGCTGCTGAACTCGCAGCAAAGAATACAGTTATTCCATTTGCTTCCCTGCTAGTAGTTAAAAAGTAATGAATCCTTTTATGCTTTTTTTACATAATAGGCTCCAGCCAGAAAACTGGATGTTTCCTCGTCAATAAAATAAAAAAGAAATTCCCAATATTAAAGGAACAAAGATGAAATTGAGCAAGTCTTATGTTATTGTGGTTAACAGTCAATAAGGAAAACCAGAGTTTTGTTCTGCTGACTTAAAAAAGCATTAGGCTGTAAATATCTAGCTCAGTTCTATTTCAGTATTGGATTTTTTTTCCTTTAAATTTAATTCATGACAAAATTCCCTCCCAAAGTTTTGGTGTTAGTTTGCTTCCCTCCCTTCCTTTTTCAAAACATTGGCAATTTACATATAAGGGCCTTGTCTTCCTAAAATGTGCAAGTTTAATGGAAGCAGTGATTTTTCATATAATAAAGTAATTCTGGGGCTGCTGCACAGTGAAAAGGGGATTTTGGAATTCATGGAACCCAGTCAAAGAATAGGAGTGCAACGTTAGAGATTTGCATTTGTGTGGGCAGGGTGGGTAGTGGGGTGGCTGCAGGAAGGATGGCACAGCTGCAGCTTCCCTGTGAAACCTGACCTTCAGCCACTGGTGATGGGACAAATACTTCTGTGTGTGCTTAAAATACTTGAGCCAACATAAAACATGGCCTCCCTCTGCTGACTTATTATCAGACAGTGTTTTTAAGGAGTTTTTTTGACGTGTCTGAAGACATTCTATGACAAATACTTGTCTTGGGTGGGAGAGCCTAGCAATCCTTGCCTGGCACCCAGGAACACAGCTCCCAGGCAGTTTTACTTCTAGTCGGGGATAGGTTCAGGCATGCAAGCTGGAGCCAAAGGCTGCAAATCCAGCATGGCAGAGGTAACATATTAGGAAGAATAACATATCCGAATGATTCTGAGCAGTTTATAGACAAGCAAAGTTGGACTCACACGTAAACTTGAGTTAGCCTGCAGATCACGCTGGTCATTAAATATAGCCGTGCTGTAAAGTGTGTGCACACAAATCCACTCTATATATTTTAAGTGCACCCATAAAGACTTTGATTGCAGTATTTAGAGGAGAAAACTGTTTTCTTCCCCTGAGCCCAAACTGTTCCCAATGAATAATTTGTCCAGTTCTAATGTATAATTAACATCCGAAGGTGGAGGCTGCTGTCGCCTATAAACATTACCATATTTCCATATTCCTACTCTGCAAGTTATCAGTTTTAAAAAGGAAACTGCACATGGACACACAGAGGAGCGAAGCCAGCCCTGTGACCTGGCAGCAGTGAGTGCCACTGGTGACAACATGGTCACCAGAGCCGCTTGCCCCACGGCTGTTCACATTTGTGGCCTTCCCAGCCTACCCTTTGCTCCCTTCACAGCCTTTGTTAGCCTGCTCTGCTGTCCTTGAAGGTTTATTACAGGCTTATACTAAGCCATAGGTGGCCATGGTGGGAGTGACACAAAAGTAGCTGCTGATCCCTTCCTGCATGCAAATGGGGCTAATTGCTTCCTGCTGAAAACTTCTCAAGGATCTATCCACAGAAACTGTGGACAGGTTTTGGATCATCTGCAGAAATTTGGTTTGCTATTTGGAGTTTATTTGTGATTTTAGTGCTCCCCTACCCCCCGCCCCCTTTAATCTAGTTCACTGAACAAATTTGAGAAACTTTTTTTCCTGGCCTTTTACCATCTGCTAGCATTAATCACTTGATGCCAAATGGTGCCTATCATTCAGGAACAAGCACACTGCAGAGGGTCAGCCTTTTCTGGAGTGGGACCAGAGGTGAGGTGTGTAGTGCTCTACCTGGCAGGGCAGTCACACGGCAGCTGCCAGCAGACGTGGCTGTATTGAGGCCTGTACAGCTGTTAACCAGAGGGAGATGGGAACTGATGCTTGGGGGAGCAGAGTCCTGTGCTCCACACGTCAGCCTGACGCAGCAGTGTTCTGGACCAATGGAGGAAATTAATAGCACAGCATTGGTAGCTGAGCCATCCCAGCACACCTGGCAGATGGGTTGTTATGAAGGAATCACCTGAATCACCCTGGGGCCCCTGTACTGCTATCAGAGAAGAGTCTTTTTGTTGCCTTTTATCTTTCGAGTTGTTTGAAGGAGGCGAGCAACAGCATCTTCCTCAGCAAGAGCTTTACTGGGTGAAGGGTGTGACAGCCTGGGGTTGTGGCACTGCCGGCCGGAGCACTGCCTGGCTGTGGGAGCCTGCACTGCTGCAGCCCCAAGCCTTCACACATCTCTGCACGTGTGTGGGATGGCAGGGCCCACCAGCAGCTCCAGCCCGTGTGCACCCACACTGTGCCTCGCCTCCATCCCCCGCCGCGGGGGCTCTCGCTCGGCACAGCCGCCGGCCGGGGGTGTGGGGTCTCTGCGCTGTGTTGCAATAACTCTCTTTGCTCTGCGGCGTGCAGCGCATGGGAGCATATGGCTCTGTCTGGTTTGTTTGTTTGTTTTAGTTTTTTTTGTTTCTTTCTATTTTGGTTTACTGTCACAAATAATTTAATTATCCCATGACTTGCCATTTCAGTTATGCATTGTCTCTGTTCCTGTTTGACTTGGGGGCAGCTGTTGAGCTCTCCAGATTTAGGGCTTAAATCTGCTCATCGTTATGTGTGCGCAGAACACAGCCCGTCTTGTAAAACTGGCAACTCTGCACAAGGTAGGCATGTGTGAGAGCTGATGTGCTGGGATGCAGCTCACATCCTGCACTGGTGGATGGGACCAGCTCTCGGCCCCCATGAGGGCCCAGTGGGACCCAGAAAGGCCTGAGCACACAGTGGGTGTTTGTTAGCAGATAGCAAATGGTGACCCACCTGAAGCACTTGTGGGGTGTGAGGTACGCCGTGGAAATCAGCTCAGAAATTTTTGTTGTTACTCTCAACAAAATCAGCCATGAATCTTTCTTAATTTGCTTTTTTTTTTTGTCCAGAGCCCTGAGTTTACAGTCCCTCCTGTTCTCAAAGTTGCTTCTCTTAGGTCTGATACCAAGTAGCTTAAAATCAACTTCCCCTTATGCCACCTATATAGATGTATAACTGGAGAGGTCAATGAATGAGAGATGGAGATCAAGAAGTTCCCTGAATTCAGCAGCCTGGGGAAAAGCATCTCTCAATAAAATGCTGCGAGTGGTTTGTAATTAGTGTTGTGTTGATCACTGACAAATGAGGTGTGGCGGCCCTTGCTCAGAAAATAGAATCAACTTGTGTGTTGATCCATCGCTTCTTATCAAACTATTGGTGTTCATATCTACATCTGTAAATCCCAAAAAGTAGCTGTAAATACTTTGCTGGAGATGGATGGATGACTTGTGCCTACAAGCATGTGCCCAGAGGGGAACATTTGTTTGGCTTTTACCTGTGTTTTTCTTTCATGCAGTGGATTTAGGAGGCATGTCCTGTGGGAAGATAGGGAAGCAAACAATTCAACAGTATCTCACTGGAGCTCTGTAGACGTTTATAAGACATACAGCTGTTTCTCTTTTTAATTTGGAGGAATACAGGCCTCACAAACAGGGTGGTTGGTTGTTCCTACAAATAAAAGCCCACAGCTCAAAGGCAAAATATTTTGAAGACAATGTACAATAAGAGCCTTTTTTTTTTAGCCATGTAAAAGCTGTTTTATGAAATTAAGCTGGAAATATCATAAGTGGGAAATGACCACAGAATAAATAGAACCTTTTAGAAAGACAGCAAACATGTGTTATTTATTTTCCTAGTAAATGGAAGTGGCAGATTCAATCAGCAAGAAACATCAGATAGTTATGACCATTTTAATCACATAAAAAAAGTTCATAAGATTTGTTTATGGTACATTTAACATTTTCAGTTTGGGTTGCGGGGAAGAAGTGAATAAGTCGCATTCACTAGTAAACTAGAGATAAGATGGGACCATTTCTTCTTATATTGGCAGAAAGGGGACGAGAGGTAGAAGAGTGAAGTGTCTGTGCCATTACCTTTTGCACTGCATGTACACATCTGGAAAGCATTATGACCCATTGCATCAGAAATATTTTAAAACTATCAAACAGTTCCAAAGCATGTACTGTACCCCATGAAGAGAGACAGCCTTCATTCCTGCCATTTCAGAAGGCTTCTCAGCATGCCAAGGAAACCTGTTTTATATAGGTCTATCTCTGCTTATATTTGCTTGAGAACTTTAAAGTCACGCTCAAAAATGTTAATGCTAGATGTTAATTTTAGAGATGGGACAAAGCAAGGGTTATAAAATAGCCAGCTGAGATTAAATTCCTACATAATGACAAGCTGCTGATATGCCATCAGTAGCTGCAAGAGGAAAGTGGAAGGAGGGACAAGGAAACGTGGCATGGGTCTTGGCTCTGGGGGGATGTGAGTGTCAACACTGACCAAAGCCAACACAGTGTTTTTTTGCCTCTCCCTCTATTTTGGAAGTCATGCATCTCAAGCTGAAACATGCCACATGGACTTGTGCATTATAAAGAATATAGTCATAAACAGATGTGTTGAGATCTTGATCTTCCAAGATCTTGATCTTCTCAGTGTTCTTGTTGCTGATGTGTGTCCTTTTGTCAATCCTGGCGCATTGTCCTCTTTCAGTGTGTGTGTGTGTGTGTGTGTGTGTGGTCTGGAAGAGCTGGACAATTCCAACTGCTCAGCGAGAAAGGTTAATTTTCCTCTTGGCAAATGTTCTATTACAGTGAGAGGGGCAGGCTTGTATTTGAGGGACAGAGAAGGAAAATATACAAGCAACATAAATACAAGGGGATCTTAACTGTGTGTGGAATGGACTGACTTATAAGAGCAGACTGTGCTTTTGTGGCTACCACACGTGCTATTAGTGTCATCTTGCCTTGGGCTGTAATATCGTAATAGTTGTACTAGAGACGAATATTGTATACTTGGGATGAAATGTGTGTACTGTAAGAGGTGTCCCTGATGTTACATGTTAAATAAAAGGAAGCAATGAGTAGAAGTATAAGTGTAATTTCTATCCTCGTTCTGATATCTCTGCTCTCTGGTCGAACACAGGTGTTTTCTTTAGAGACACCAGTAGATATCAAGTATGTTCAAATCCTTGGGATATCAGCTGTATAGCCTTTTACAGAGCAGTGAATCCAAAGATTCACAAATCTTTGGATTCACTGCTCAGGGAAAAGACAAAAGCTCAGGGAAGTTCATCTGAGGGAAGAGAGAGGAGTTAGCAGTAGGACAGCAGAGAAGAAATAGCACTCAGGAAAGACCTAGGAGGAATTTAGGTTCAGAGTCAAGGAGCAGCAACATTATTTGAGCACCTTAAGTGTTGGTCCAGGCAGGCAGCACAACTGTTGCCTCCCTGCTCTCCTCCATCTCAGTTGCTTTTAACTGAAGAATAAAAACTTGTTAGATCTGGTCTGAGAGTCAGGGATTTGCCTGCAGTACAAGACATGACTGGAGCTTGACCATGTCCAGAGTATAACTGCCTTGTGCATGGGGTGCCCCAGGATCCCACTTTAGTTGCTCAAGCAACTGGATGTCTTAGGAAACTGGCTGGAGGATACAGCATAATGCCGCTCACCTCTTGTGATCTCGTTGACTCTCATCAAGTGGAGATAGCATATGCATTAAAATAAGAGTTGATTGTTTCTAGTGACAGGTCTTCACAACAAAAAATACCCGTTGCTTAATTGCCCCATGTCTATCAATGGAGTCAGTGTAAAACACAGGGAGCAAGTGGAGAGGTTGATTTGAAGATGACAATAAAACTTGTCCTTCATGGGGAGGTGTTGATCTGATAAAGAGCTGTTTAGAGTTGAAGATGTCTTCAGCAGTGTGCTGAAAATTGTCTGTCCCATAGCATTGTTTCGGAGATATGGGCCCTATTTCTTGCTTTCACTTTCTAACTGAGCAGGGGGGAAGAGATGCTCAAATCCTGGGGTGGGAAGAGTAAAGATATTTTCTTGTTAAAAGTCCCCAGATGCACAGCATTCAGGTCTACCTGTCTGATAGCAAAACAGAGCCATAAATCTTTCAAATAAGTACACAATGCACATTTTGGCCTTTAGAAATCTGTACGACATCATACTACTCCTTTTGCCTTTGCTTTAAAATAGTGTCTGTGAACGAAGTCACAGAAAGGGCTAATAACTGGGTAAAATTACAAAACTTCTTTGTTTTGTTTGGGCTGTGTGTCCCTAAATGTGTATTTACAGCGTGGAAGAAAACTGTTGTCAAAAGCACAGTAGCTATACCTCAGGTCTAAGGCTATTACTTGAATTCTGACTGCCCCTTGATGTTGTGTGTTTGGTTTATGAAACCTGTTGGATGGGCTCTCTTGCAGAGAGAAGTCAGGTGGCTGCTGAGCTTTGGGGTTTTACTGGGTTTGTGTATATCTGATATTGGGTTTGCATATATGTGGTGCTGTGTCAACAAGTGATGACAGCCACATTGCATTAGGCATGACATTCAGAAGGTGGATGAGTGGTTATCAAGGGAAAAAAAATGGGGGAGCAGTGGCTGCTGCATCCCTGGGCTCAACCACTGGTCTGTGGCCTCAGCCTGCTCTGAGTGAAAGGGGTTCAAGGTCCTCCACTTCACCTGTCACTTCAAATTGTCCTTGATGAGAAAGCATGGACAAGTAAACACAGGCATGGTCTCCTCTGGCCCCTCAGCAGGTTCAGTGTTGGATTTGTCAGAGATTTGGAGATTACTGGGCTCCAGGAAGGTACACTCGCTCATCAGCAAAAAGAGCATGATACGATCCTTCTGTTTGAGGAAGCCTTGTGTCACCTAAGAAATGTGATGTGTGTTGCTGTATTTGTATGGAACTGCTCCCTTTCCCAAAGGCTGGATTTGGGGGACAGCCTTTATTGGAAGGTCATGACTCCCACTGCTTTGCAGGGACCTAGAATCAGGGACCCCAGGGAGAGATGGAAAGAAGATAGAGCAAGATTTTAATACGATGGGAGAAACATGTTTCCACTCTCTTGAAACACTGAAATGCTGAAACACAGGCACACCTTGGCTGCTCCAGCAACAGCAGCCTCAGCATTGGTGCTTAGGATGGGGCTGCTGACTGTCCCAGCTCTCTCTCATGCACATGCATGCTCTATCTCTATAGGTACATAGACATATTTAGCTCAAAATAAACAATGCCACACAGCTGCTGAGTCAGAGGCTGGGCCCTGTCCGGGAACCCACAGCTTGGCATTGCTTCTGTTCCCTCGTAGGATTTCCAACATAATTTAGCCTTGAGCTTGATTAAGACCTTGGTTTGCAGGAGTCAAATAAAGGCTTATAATAATCTGAAAGACAAAAAACAAAGAAGTCATAATGCTGTGTGTGAGAAAAGCAAAGAGCAAGGGTCACATGGCAGGAGGAATAGCTACCATTACACTGCAGTACAGCCTCACATGTGGTGCTGCAGTGGATCCTGGGCACGATGCTGCTGATTCCAGTGCAACCAGCATATAATAACAAAGTCATGCAACAGATGATGCCTTTTTCCTCTGACTTGTGATGGTTTGTGTAAAAAAGGAGCATCCATGACACAACAAACACTAAAGTAGTTCAAGTTACACTGTGGAAACGTTGCACCACACCAGTGAGCAACCTCAAGGCGGGTTCTGTTTCCTGCCACCCATGTCATGCCATCCCAGCTGGGGAGACAGACATGCTTTTTGTACTGAATTTTGGTCAGGAAAATGGCAAACTCAGCCCCTAGAGAGATGGAAAATTGTCCACTCCTGACCCACGTGTAGGCAATATCTCTGCATCAAAGCATGAGTGACACTGCTGGGCTGGGACACGGTGGTAGGAAGCTGCAAGTGTGCACACACGTGCA
The DNA here is from genome assembly GCF_001715985.3 of Manacus vitellinus. NCBI lineage: Eukaryota > Metazoa > Chordata > Aves > Passeriformes > Pipridae > Manacus > Manacus vitellinus. The sequence continues at coordinate 7,544,676 of NW_021939471.1, read as the reverse complement.
GGGGAGGAGCCCCTCACTGCACTTTGGTGAGCAGCCCTGGACTTGGCAGCACAGAACAGTCTGTTCTGCATTCAGGACTCTCTCTCTCTCTCTGCCCCAAACATACACAAGTGGGTAATTAAAGTCACCAAAATGTTCTAATGTGAAGGTAGTCTGCATTTTGTCAGGAGGGAAAAAAAACAGCATTGGCTGCTATGCAATGCTGCGGACAATAGCTGGAAGAAGCCTAGCACTTTTCTCCCTTGGAAACAGATCTCCCTCTCTAAAATAGACCTTGGCTGTTACATTCTTCCTACAGGATTAAAGAGACAATTTTTTCAAAAATATAGTTTTCCAGGATGCTAATTCTCCTTTGCATCTGAGGGGTCATTTATCCCTGCTCACTGTTGCCCTATGCCAGCAGCATCTTTGGGCTATTATGGCCTTGGGGTGGTGGCAGAGACAGACAGGTGCCATGCCACAGGCTGTCTTTGTGGGAGCAAAGTGGGATGCCTCCCTGTCAAGCTGAGCTGGGACTGGGTATGGCATCTATGGCAGCAATGGTGCCTCTTCCCTTGTAAAATGAAGACCTAACCCTTGTACATGCTATGGGTGGCAGAGTCCCAGCACAGGACTGGTTACCAGCTGTGGGGAGCAGGAGGGCTAATGGCAACTCTCCACCATATGGGAGTGTTTAAAGAAAGAATTGTGCTGGATAGATCCCAGATGAGTTAACTTTATTAAGTTGTGGCCTAATTAAACCACATCCCTTGCATCTTATCTGTTTTCCTGCATGTCCAGAGCAGTGCCCAAAGACTGTGTTTTGCTACTGAGCATTCACCTTGTGCTGCAGCCCAATAACTGCTACCTGCACCCCAGTCACTGGGCAGCACTAATGAAATTGTGGGGGGATATAATCCGATTTCAGGTTCTTGCTACCTGGAGTCATTACACTGGTCAAGTGCTTGCAGGTTATCCCTTTCTATAAATAGGGAGGCAGATGTATGCAACTCTTTCAAACATGGCTATTTCTATTAAATATATCCAATTAACCTTGAGCAGTACGGAAATCTAAGAGCCAGGAACAAAACTCATCATGTAAAAGGCACATGAAGTCTTCAGTAATGAAGTGAAATGCCTGTGAGTTTAAAGGGCTCTCCTGCACACCCAGCACTTCAGGAGGTTTATTACTACCCAGCCTCTCAGTGGCCAGGCTGGAGATGTCACCTGGAGGTGAAAAATCTGTGTCTGGTGCAAGTTAACCAGGGGGAGCGGTGTTAGGGGGCACTCAGCAGGGTGGGTTTGTAAGTGAAGTCTCACACCTGCACCTGTAGGCACTGCTCAGTAGGTGCAGAAGCTGGCAATGTGGTTTGCTGTCAGTAGATGTGAATTTTAATGCAGTTCTGTAAAAGCCAGAGCCAGAGGGTGTCTGAGGCTGCAGAAACAGCCCTGTGGGTGATCCTCGGCCTCACCAGAGGAGTAGAAGGGACCCAGGGCAGGACCTGGCAGGGAACTGGGGCAGCAGTGTCATGAGCAGCACTCTTGGCACATCCATTGATGCCTGTGTGTGCCGGCACTAGACAGGCTGCCCACATGCTGCTCCTCAGCATGGAACTGACACCAGACAGCTTGAGGAACTGCCACTATACAGATGTCAAAAAGAAAGGAAAAGAAAAAACCCTTTTGCCCTACTTGTTTTTAGGGAAACTAACTAATGGTAACCTGTAAAATATCATCACTAACACAAGTGGAAATCCTCTCGTGGGAATTTGTTACTGGCTTATAAGAAGAGAAATAAAAGCTTCTCTTGAGTGAGAGCACAGGTCTGCAGGCAGGATCAGACAGAGTGGTTACTTCTCACTTGGCACCATGGTCATGGCTCCATTTCTGACTCCTAGCTCACACACAACCAGAAAGCTGATCCCCAAAATTACATGCCATTAAATGACTTGGAAGGAAAAAAAATATACTACTGAGTCCTAATACAAAGGTTTATATTCTGCATATCTGTTCTATGTCTTACTGCAGAAATAAACAGCCCTTAACTGAGAAATCTCTGTGGACAGGAGGATAATAGATGAAGGAGAGATGGTTGTATCATTTCACTCAGTTGGTCATTACATGGAATTATAACTGTATTATCAATAAGCCTCAATGTCATTACCTTGCTATACTTGGCAAATGCATGCGTGCACTCCAATAAACATTCTCCATCAGAAATATTGCAGCCCATTAGCTAACTCTAGTGCCTGAGCTGCTCACCTGACTGGGGGGATACACTGTGCTGCTCCTGCAGCAGCACCAGGCCCCCCCACATACCCCTTTCCACCTCCCGAGGGCTCTGGGCATGCTTCACCAGGATATGGGCACAGCAGCCAGCCTTATTGTAATGTTTTGCTGAGTCTGAGAATCCTTCTTCAAAGAAAAAGAAATGTTAGTGCTTGTGTAGCCATATCAGCATCCACAGTCTGTGAGGTAAATCTTGTTGCAAGTTTCAGGATATTTATTTTTAAAGAGAGAATTAATAATTGTTGCCTCCCTAATGAAGATAAGTGTCACAGGAGACTTGGGCTATTGTGTATTTCATGTATATGGTCTCAAATTCTTCTGTATCTCTCTGCAATTTATTTTCACTCAATTAATTTTATTTTATGGTAAAGTAAATGGCCCACAGTGCTGATGGGCATTAGCTGTGGAGCTATCACATTATAATACAATCAGGTTAACTCCTAGCACTATGAGTTAACACTCCCATCTGCCACACATGTCCAAAAATGATTATCTTTCTGGAAAAGCACATCTCTAAGTCTGCTGGTAACCTGCAGCTGAGTTACTGTCACAGGCCAGAGGAGCATGCACCCTGCGGAGGGCTGCAGCACAGGACCTGCGTTGCCTCTGAGAAGCACCAAAGTAGGTCAAATGTGTTTACTATTTTTATAGGATCTTTTTTTAATTGTGATATTCTCAGTGTGTTAAACTTCTGTGGGGTTTGAGTGGCAATAGGAAAAGTTGAGTTTCAAAATATCACAGACTTTCAAAAACAAAACTGATATTTTCTGAAGGTGCATTGAAAAATTCTTCCAAACATTTCTAGAAGAGTAATTTGATGTATTTGAGGAAGGACAACATAAGAGAATTCTTTTGCCCTAAGTTCTATGTAACATATCCACACTCAGTAGAACCAGCTTTGTTCAGGAGGTCAGAGGAGCCTGCCTGCAGCCAGGATGTGTTTCCTAGCCTCTCTCCCAGTGACCTTGTCAAGGCAGTGCCTTGGGTCACTGCAGCTCAGCAAGGTGCAGTGCAGTGTGCCCGTGGGGCTTCCCAGCATCCAGTGGGCATCAGGGAGGTGTGCTCCTGTAACATTGATGCTGTCCTCTGGCTGTGCTCCCCCAACTAAGGAGGTGTCAAACCACACTTGAGACCTGCCCCGTTATACCTATCACGCTGGTATTGCTTTAAGAAAGGCTATAGTGCCTTTCATTCAGAGGGCTTCAGTTTGAAGAAAATGTGGTTTTGCTAAAAAAAGGCCAAGTCCTTGGTTTAAAGCCACATGTTAGGCTCAGGGCAAAGCTTAACGGTCACGCTTGAAAATTCCCCCAAGCAGGGGTTTGTTGTGGAAATGCTGCCACAGCCTTTGCTGTAGCAGCAGCCTGCTCTGTAACTAGTGCTCTCTTCTTACCCAGATGGCACAGGGACAGGCACCCAAATGGAGCAGCCCACGTTTTGTCAGGGCAAGGTGGGCATTGCCCTGTGGCTCCTTGCTCCCACCTTTGGTCGTGCTGCTCTGGGCACAAAGGAACTTGCAGCATGCAGGCAGGATGGGCAGGACCCTTTGGAGGCAGTGGGTGCTTCAGGCAGGTTGGTGAGTGGGAAGACATGTTTTGGTTTGGATGTTGGCAGCATTGAGCACATCAAGTACTCCAGAGTGATGAGGCTGGCTTGAGCACCATGAGGTATTGCTAAATGGTGCAATTTGGAGGCATTGTTTTCTCACCCCAAAAGTACCTGAAGCCTTTTTTTGCAGTCAGTACAACTGGAAACTTTTTTTTTTTCCCAAAGTTGACTCCAATGCCCCAGCTCTGAGAGGTGGTACTTGAGGGAATAACTCTTTAATGATAGTAATAAAAGCTATTTAGTCAATAACATACTCCCAGAGCCTGTGCCACTCCTTTTCCTGCAAGGAAATCCTTGCAGCCTAAAGCAGTTTGCTATGTAGAGAATTCACAATCTGCTGATAAAAAAAGAATAATTAAAAAAAATCTTCCCAAATTTTAAATATTAAATCAACAGCAATGTTTGGGTCTCTGGTTTTGCCTACTCAGAAAACAACTTTGAGCAGCGCCTCTTGGGTTGCAGGGAGCATGGCCTTGGGGCAGGCTTGTCCTGGACGAGGCTGGTTTTGGCTAAAGGGAGAGATCTGCTTGAGATGCAGTGCCAGGACAGCATCCTGCCTTGTCTCACCATCCATGCCTGTGGCACTGTGAGACACCATGGCTGTCTTGGGGAGGCACAGGCCAGCAGGGATCTGTGCAGGGGGCTTTGGGCTGAGCAAAATGGCAGTTTTACAGCTCTAGTGCAAACAACTAAAAACACTTTCTGAACAAGCATCCAGTAAAATTGTATTATTACATCCTGTGAACAGCCTCAAAATCCTTAACTTGGGGATATCAGCAGCTCCTCAGTGAAACTAAGCTAATAAACAAGTAGATAATTAACAAAGACAAACATGAATCTTGGTACCAGTGACTTCATATTAAGAAACCTTCTGGTTTTAATATTTGGCATGTATGCATGAAATAATTTATTGCTGTTTCAAAGCAATTTCAACTGTTAAACATTCATTGGTTTGCTGAAGGAAATGGTAAAAAAAAATTGTTTCATGTGAACATTAGTTCTTAATTTTAACATTTCCTTATTTTCTATAATGGGATTTGATGTGGCAATAAGCTTTAGGAACAGATCTAAGTGGAAAAATATTGTTAGCAGGTGAAGGTTTTCTTACCGGATCCCTGAACTGTCCGCAGAACAGGATGGTTTCATCAGCAAGCACCCTCTGAAGCATGGAACTTGGGTGTCAGAAGGATTGCCTCCCTCCTGTGCCCACGCTGAGGAGTAGCCTTAGGGATAGCTAAATGCATCCATAGCTGAGAGGCATGTTCTGCATCCCTGTACTGCTGCTGCCCAGATTTTGGGAAGTATTGATTTACTAAAGGTGCATGTGAATTAAGTGCATCAACTTATTAATATGTGTGCAGCTGAGGGACATGTGTATAGAAAAGCGCTGTTCAATTGTCACCATGGGTTTGTCAACCCTTGGCAGCCCAGGCCTGGCCACAGGCGTCTGGTGAGCCCTGGATCACTGCTGGACCTGGAAGAAAAGCTCTGCTTTGCCCACGGCTTCTCCTAATGGTAACTTTAAGCTTGTCAAAAATTGAGTTGTACGTAGAAGTCAGAAATTTTTGCACACACACGAATTCCGTGCCCTGTTATATCTGGTTTATGTTTATGCATTGATTGAAGAAAGATGATGTTTTGCTTGACAGAACTGTGCAACTGAGAGATAATATGCAGAAACGTCTCCAAAATACTTCCAATCTATTTTTATTTTTGAAGCAGTCCTGGACAGTGTCATGTTCTCATCTTTAACTCTGAAAACTAAAAAACCTACACAGGGAGGACCCCTTGTCTGCCTGGTGCCAAGTGCCAGAGAGACCTTTGCTGCTCCTGCTCAGCACAAGGGCTACAGTGTGACATGCCGTGTGGCAGGGAGGTGGCTGCGACAGTGTTAGAGGAGCTTTGGGTGAAAGAAAAATGATTCTGGAATAATTCCTACACAGCTAATACAATGAGAGGCACAACTAGGATGGGGTGCGCTGCGCTCTCAGTTTGCAAACGCCTTGCCAAGTCCCCCTCCCTGCTAAGCACCAGCCTGTGGCTGCCATCCCTTTGCACTCCAAGCACCCTGCAAGCAACGTGCATGGCTCAAGCTCCCTGCTTCACCACAACTCTGTTCACTTGCATCAGAAAGGTGTAACCTAATGGAGGCATGGAAAAGTGATGCTATGGTTTTATTTCCCAACCTTATTTTACTATTAGTGCGGTGAGCTATAGAAAGATATGGATAGGCAGGAAAGCTGTGGCATACTTTTGAATAGGAAATCTAGCAAATTCTTTGCAGTGAATTTGATCTCCTGCATTTTTGCCAGTTTGGTTTTCACTATTATTGGGCACAATTAAAAATTAGTAAAGCTGAGGTAAGAATTAAAGTTTGTAATTAAATTTTCTCTCCCTACCATGGTTAGCATGAATTTGATGTTGATTTACAAGGAAAACTCCTTTTTGCAACAATTAGCTTTCAAAGAAGTAAGCTGTAATGGAAAGCATTTGCTAAATTAAAAAGACTGGCAAACCATGAGTATTTACAGTTAAGGGGCACTTTCTGCTCGGTGCAGGGTCAATGGCAGACTCCAGCACTCTCTGCCAGCGCCTGCACGGGCCCTGTGGCCACCGGGCGATGCCCTGCTGGGCATCCATCTCAGCTCTTAGGCAAGCCCCTGCACGTGGCAGCAGCCAGGGTGGAGGGGAGTAGCAGGAGAGCCCTATGCGTTTATCCATCAGCCTTTGTATGGAAGTTGGAGGTGCCTTTGCTCCACTTGCCGCCACTCTTCCCCCGCGCCACAAAACCGGGGAGGTGGGAGCTGCCCGCCTGCGCGGCGGCTGCCCTACATAAAGCGAGTTCCCAGGCTTGCATCTCATTTCAGTGCAAAAGTCAAACTGAATGACTCATGCCAAATCTTTTTATCTTGTCGCTGCGACTGTCAGCGTAGCAGAACTCCAATATGACTATACTTATTGGAAGGATTATTTTTAAGTACCAAGCATATATTTATACGTGCATCGATATTTCATCATTTTCAGCTGAATTGATCTACTGGAGCAGAATAGTCCCTCTTTATAATAATCTCCAACATGTTAACTCATTCATCTGGGTAAGCCAACAAGTTCAAGTGAGGCCTCCAATATGTTAATTATTCATGCATGAATCTTTTATTTCATCTAGCCTCATCCGCCCCAGACTGCCTTTTCTAGGAAAGCTCTCTGTTGAGAAGAAAGCAACAAATACTGTACGGTGATTTGACAGGGGGAAAAAATCCTCTGCATCTTCCAAATTATAAATTGTCTAGTCTCAGCCTTTTTTCTCTACTGCCATCTATTGTGCAGCAAAAAATGCATAGTTCAGCGGCATAAAATCGTGAGTTCTGGTTTAAATGAGAAGGGTCATTTGTTGGTGGCTTCTGGATGCTTGCAGTTGCTTCTGCTCATCAGAGAACCTATTAAGTTAATAAGGAGAAGTAAAACTGACCAGGAAGCAATAATTAGGAGGCCTTAGGAGCACCTAAGAATATAGATAGGATCTGGTGTTAGAAAGTACAAAATGGGCTGCCCAGGCTTTTCTTGTAAAAATTCCCATAAAGGGGAAGTAGCCCCTGGCTCCCTGGATGGCGCAGCATGGGGCCAGCCCCTGCAGGGCCTCAGGAAGGGTAGGAACAGGCTCCTGTCCCCCTGCTTGGGGCTTGTCCCCACCCCAGAGGAACCAAGCAGGGGCCCCTTGTCTACATTTCTGCTACCCGCTCACACTGCACAGCTGCAGCCCCTCCAAAGGGCAACTGCTGTCAGTACCTGTGCAGCATCAGGCAATGACCAGAATGGAAATGGGGGTTTTCTTCTCTGCTCCCTCCCTCTTATAGGCTGTCTTCTCTCTCCAGAGGGGCACTGTGTTTCTGCAGAATGGGTTGTGCCACTCGTGTAGAGAGCTAAAAGACTCTGTTACTGTCTGTAGTGACAGTACATGGGCAAAAATGCCTTCAGAAAGGCATGTGCTGTGGGGCAAGTCGTTTTTCTTTGTGGGATTGGTTCAGGTGTATCACAGGTGTTTTGTTCCTTGCTCATACTGGTTTTACACTAACCCTGCTTACTTTACCAGGGTTACTCCTGGTTTACACCGATATGATGGGAGAACTCATGCCCAAGGCCATCCCCAGAGAGCCTGGGTTTTCAAAAACATCAGCTGGCTTCAAAACTAGGACTGTGTGAGTTTCCCTCAGGGCCTTGCTCCCACCTCTGGTGGGAAGATGACCAGGAGCCATCATGGCAGAATGCAGCAGGCAGCCCTTGCCCTCTCTCCTTGAACTGCTGATGCGATGCTGTGCATGCAGCCCCCGGTGCTGCAGGTTGTTGGTGACCACTGGTTCTTAGGGATGCCTACTCCATATGGGCAAGGACAGACCTACCAGTAAAGGGAGGATTAGTGCTACTGGAATCTCAGGGCAAGCCTCTCAGTGGTGCACGGGGGATGCAAGGCAGATGCAGCAGCAGCTGGCCATCCCACTGTAAGGGCAAGGTCCCTTCTCCTCTATGGCTCTGTTTGCTTCCAATTTTGTCAGCCATTTCCTGGACAGTAAAATAAAACTGCCCAACAATAAAGCCAGTCAAGTCCTCATTTGTTTAGGCTGCCTGTCAGGATGTCCCCATGAAGATGCATTGTCTCCCATCATCTGTGGCACACAAAAGGGAAGCCTGTGGTCACATCCCAGCTACTGACTTAAATGCACTTGTATGGCATCAAAAGCAGTAAATCCACAAACCAGTGAGAATTCAGCAGCAAAATCAAGTGCAGGATCACAAGCATTGATGCATGCTTAAAAAGATAAAATCCTAAAAGGTTATGACCAGGATATTTTCAGGTGAAAAAAAGGTCAAAATAATGAAAATTAGGATCAAAGTAATGGAAAGTATATGAGAATTAACCATTCTTAATACATCTTGCATGAAAGATAGCTGAAAGCCAGTTACTGGTGGAGTATATATGACAGAGTATTAAATTGGTTTTGAACACGTGAATGGTGTAATGCGCCGTGGCCCCGGGGCAGAAAGGAATACAGCAACCACAGCGAGTGCCGCTCCCTCCGCCGAGCGCCGTGGCGGTACCTGTTTTACAACTTCACAAATACTAAAAAGTCATCCATCTGTGTCTAAACCAAAATGACATTACATATTTTCTCAGATTTATTAGTAAACTACTAAGTAGTAACATTAAGCTTTTAGAAAAAGATTAACGACACTGTGCGGCGGTAACCTGTCATCTTAATTTAAGGGAAAGCGGCTGAAAATGCTCACTCTTCGTGAGGAAACATGCAAAATCCTTCGCCTAATGGATGTGGAAATGGTATTAGATTCCTCTCGCATCAGAACATTAGAAGAGTGTTATTTGTTCTTGATTTGTTTGTTTTTAAGTTTGGCGCTGTTTTTGTTTGGGGTTTGTTTCACGACGGAGGGAAGAGAGCGTGTCGGTCCCTGCTGCTGCGTGTGCCCTCCCCGCCCTGTCCCCCGGCTTCCGCCAGCCCGGACCGAGCACTCCGTGCGCTGCAGCTGCCGCCCGGGCTGCGCGGGTCCCGTCCCCTCCGCTCCTTACCCTCAGCTTGAGAAAGCCGCGCCGCCCGTGCTCGGCGCTCACCCGGCGGGGCGAGGGGACTGCGCGTCCCGCACATCCCGGGGGGCCGCCGGTGAGGGGGCACGGGGAGCTGCCTCTGTCCCTCCCCTCTGCCCGGCGGCATCCTTCCGACGCTTAGAGCGTTGTGTTTAGGCTTCAGGCTGATTCCCCTGCCGTCAAAGGCTATTTAGGTGATGCTGGGAGAACCCGAACCTTTCAAGGAAGTTAAAAGTGCAGATGAGAACAACTGCATGTATTTATCGACATTACAACAAACGTTAATTTTTCCTCTTAGTCTGGGAGGGACAACATCAATATATATTTTTGTCTTCATTTGCTTCTTTCAAGCATTGTAAATGGCAGCTGCTTCAGACTAGGAGCATATGAGAAGCGGTCCCGGTTCCCGCTGGCTGGGATGGAGCTGCGCAGCAGCACCTCACAAGGAATCTGCCACCAAGCCCACTTTTCACAGGAATCTCATGATTTGCCAAAGCCAATAGATTCCAGTGACATGTGGGCTGTTCTGAACTTGGGCTGGCAAACCTGCCAGCCTCTGCTCAGTGTCTGGTAAACCCTGGAGACAGGGTGCCTGTAGACTTGTCCCTGCCCTGTGGATTGTCCCACCCAGCCAGCAGGGAGCCCCAAAATTACAGTGCCTGCGTCTGTGCTGCCCTACATGGAGCTACAGGGCAAAGCCCACAAGGCTCAGCTTCACCTGATTGTTGCCAGCTGAAATGCGATGCTGTTTGAAATGGTAATTTGAACTGTAGCCCAGAATTAATTGATATTAACATAGGAATCAAAATACCGATGTTGGGAGATAGTAACACTGTTGCTTACTATGCATTGGTGTAAATGAAATGGAAGATGCCAAACAGTGGCAAAACAAACCTTATAAAAGCTTTTCAGTCCATTTGAACACAGAGGCAGACTGAAGAGAATTGTCCATGTCAAGGCTGGACAAAAATTCCTGATTGCTTCCCAGATAAGCAGTCATCAGTATGTGCCAGTGAAACCACATGCTCAGACAGCACATTTGGCTCAAAATTCCAAACCCATTCGTACCTGCTATTATTGCCCTAAAATCTCTCAGAAAACAAAGTAACGGGAGAGACCGCACAAAAATCTCGCTAATGATTCAACAGTAAAATATAATATAGATATTGAGTCAATATTGCATTCTGGTCCAAAGCTCATTTGGGTCAAAGCATAATTCCAATAGAATGGGATACAGATTGGATCAGCCCTTAATGAGGTGTCACAAAAGAAGTGTCAGTAAAATATACAGGCCAGCATATATTTTATGGGGAAGATAGTCTGAAGTCAACATTACAATTTACTAATTCAGTAGAACAGCTGGAAAAATAAATTTGTTTAGCTGGAATAGCACATCTATTTATTGAGCCTCCTTCCGAAGCTGTGCACATATCAACAGTAGGATTGGTCTCTAAAACACGGGGGAAGAGAGGAGGGGGATGATGGTGAATTCAAATTGATGCGCTACTTATTCCACACTAGTAATTCAATTAATGATTTTATAGACCCTGCGCTGTCTCACATTCTCAGTTGTTCTCAGGCAAATGAGATGGGGAATCAAACAATTAGCTGGGGTTGGCAACGTGGCGGGTTCAGCCTGAGCAAAGTGCTGCACAAAAGCCACCTTCTGCTTCCTGCCCGAGTGTGTGGCAACAGGGAGCTCCTCTTTGGCTTTTGGAGAGGAGGCTGGGTGGTTGCTTTCACACTCTGGCCACCAGAAACTTTGGTCCATTATTTTCACCACCCGTAATGGACCAGTCAGAACCGATGCAAAACAGTTTCATCTCGTTACTCGCTTCCGTAACTTCTTTTGGCAGCGGAAAAACCCTAACTGAGGTTTTCCATACTCAATCTTTGCTGAGGGCTGATGACATAAGGAAATAGTTGTGTGTGATTTCTGAGTTACGACCAAACTTTTTGTCAAAGCTGCAGCAAAGCCAGTGCTTGAAACTTGAGATGAATGTAAACTCGATTCAGGAAATTGTTTAGGTACCTGCCTGATTTTAAGCAGTGAAATAGTCCTCCTGAATTCACCTGAATTACTAAAGTGCTTGAAGATAAACATTTGCTGACATCAAGCCCTGAGACCCCTGGTCTTTGCTGCTCTCAGACCTGGATGAAGTTAGGGCAAACAAAGTCTCCCATAAATCATGCTTTAATTTCGCTTGGGTACTTCATAGTAATATTTGCTGTTCTGCACCAGCAGAACTGCCATTGAGACATTATTTTCATATGCATGTGTGCATGTACACTGCAGGCACCAGTTGTCATCGTGTCCCCTATACTGCTGGGGCAGGTGTAGGGGTGGCTGGGCGTGGGGGTGGCTGGGCATGTGGGTGCCTGACAAGCCTGTGCCCTGGCATAGTCTGGGGTAATAGCCTTTCCAGATAAGCAGCAGGCGTGCAGCACTGAGACATTCCTCTTTCAATCTTTTTTCCCCAGCGTTCATCCTATTAGTCATTGTTTTGTTTGCAAATGAACGTCTCTCTGAAGACTTCAAACTGCAGTTTTGCTAACATATCTGACAACTGCCATCCTTGATCTCGAGGATCCTCTGCACCCGGGTTGCTCAATGTGGGCAGGAATGCCAGCTGGACACACCACCAGCATTACCTGTGCTGGACCAGGGTGCAGGGAGGGTGCCTAGTGCACGCAGGGCATGGCCTCAGCACTGATGCCTGCTGCTGAGGCACACTCAGTTATTTTCTTCCTATGCAGCAGAACTACCTTTTTTCAGGAGGCCAGTGGAGGTCTCTATATTTTATTCACATAATCCAGACCTTCAGTGTCAGTGCCTGAAACGAATTACTGTTTATATTAGAAACTTAGTTTAATAAATTAAGTCTGGTCTATGAACTGTCAAAGTTCCTATAGTCTGCAATTCATATAGAACAGATGCCTTTTCCATGACTCTTAACTAGAAGTGGCCAACTTGATTGCTTCCTTTTTGCCATTACTACATTCTGTAGGTTTAGTTATCTACTGCCTACAGAGAATTCAAAACAATTTAAAAGGGCATCTGGTATAAAGTACTCTCTGGGAAAAAAAAATCTTTCCATATACAATAACTTTCTGTTTAGGTCAGAGAATTATTCAATAATTGGCACTTGTTTGACTAAACCATTCAGAATCAGTTTGGTTTAGGTTTTCCAATTGTAGGTAGAGTTACAGGATTTTTTTTCTTTCCAAACAAGCAGGTTTGTAAGTCCTAATTTCCAACATATTTGTGGCACTGCTGTGATTAAGACCTAACAACTAATTTTTGTACAAGTAACAAACACATATTTCAAAAGTGCCATAAATAATTCAGTGATTTTTTTTCCCCCAGATTGTTTATAAATTATAAATTTTCATTTACTCTGTCCTAGTTTTATATAATACTGATAAAAACGAATAGCTAAAAGCAATGGTTTAATTGAAGAATAGAAAACAAGGATAGGATGGTCAGAACAGACCTCTTTGACTTGTGTTCCAATTTCCCAGTCACCATCATTTAAAAGGCTGGACCCGCTAATACAGGCTGTTAGAAGTCCTCACTTCCAATATTTATGTTTTGTGAAGCACTCTTAGTGCACAAACAGTTGTCACATGAAAAGTTAATAATGAAGCACATCTATGAGGATGAAAAGAGAGTGGGGCTGATGCTCATTGCATCAGGAGTTGCACGTCCAGGCATTTCCAGGTAATATTTTTTCCATGTTGCACATTAAAACTATTCATCTCAGGACCTCGAGCCTGCTGGCACGGGCAAAGGGAGATTCTAGGACTGGGACAAGTCCCCACAAGGACCACAGGGAACAGCTGCCTGATAAAATTTTCATTGTGCTCCCTGCTAATGTGTTAAGCTTTCGGGACAGGCTGTAGCTCTGTCGTGGCTGGAAGTGAGAAACATTTTTCCGTACTCCTGTGTCTGTCACAGCCTGTGAGATGAAACAGCCGCAGGATAGCCTGAGCTGGGGCCACTGCTGCTGTGGATACAGTGTCCATTTGGCAGAGATCATTTCGTTAATGGCTGGGCAGGGGCAGCTGACAGTGGGGCTGTGCAGAAGCTCTACACCCCTTGCCCCAACACATTTGAGCCTTACTCAAGGACAGCCTTAGCTGCTGTCCAAAACATGCCTCTCCAGGCAGGCTTAGCTACATTGCAAACTTGAGTCCCAGTGCAGGGCTGTGGCCCACGAGTCCCTTGTCTATACCCAGAGGATATTTACCACCAATGGCTGTAGTTAGTGTTTTGTTTGGTGATGATTTCCCCAGTTCAAGCTAGCTGTGTCGTGCCACTGAACACAGGTTGTTCTCATCTGGAGCACCACCAGTGCTGCTATGCTGTTACATGCAGCAACTCTCCATCAATTGGGTGTCTGAACCAGTCTGGGAAGAAGTTCTTCACTTTCATGCTCTTCTCTTTGATTAGAAAACCAGAGCAAGGCCAGAGGAAGAGAGAATCTCCAAGCTGAAGAGAAAATCAGTCTGTCTGGTCTTGCAGTCTGTTCCCACCCATGGCAAAAGCCCTTGATTTAGAGGAAGGTGAGGGGAATTGGGTAATGCCAAGTTTGAAATAAAAGTTAGTGAACCTCTGAAAATGAGCAGTTTTCTCATATCTCGAGGCATGAGAGGTCCCTACCTGCGGCAATGCACTCTGCCTGTCCCAGCTGGGAGTGAACACTGTCCTGACTTGTTGTTTCTTTATAAATCCTCTTTTTCCTTTACTGTGAAGGTTTGTATTAGTAAATAAAAATCTCGTGATAGTGGGGCAAATTGCTGGAAAGGCTGACATAAGAAGGAACATGCTGACATCCCCCAGCTGTGTCAGCCAGTGAGCAAAACCAGCCTGCAAGACCCAATGTTTCCCTGTGATGTAGGAATGCTGCTCCATCCCACTGCTTCTGTGTCAGTTTACACAGCCAAGCATCAGGCCCACAAACCTTAAAAAACCCAGCCGGTCACTCAGTACAAGCAGAGAGAAGGGAATGTATAGGTGGCAGATAAGGGGGGAGCAGGGGCTGCCAGGCCTCTACAGGAAGCTGTGCTTCATGTCAAGTGATGCCCAGCCTTGCAGACAGCCCACCGTGCTCAGGGCTGGCGGACGTGGGGTTTATTGAAAGCACGGCCAGCTCCCACAGCCCCAGCTGCCACCGCTGGCTCGCAGAGCTGGGCAGCAGTCACAGGCTCAAAAACTCTTTATCGTTCTTGCTTTTGTAATTGACCATGACAACGTGGGTAATAATGTTACTCATTAGTCATAAAAGTTGTTTCCTCTGTGGAAAACGGAACTGCACAAGGACAGTTGTATATACATCTCTGTGTTTATAGTAAGTACACATATAAATTATGTATACATGTGTAAGTAATATATAGGAGCATAATTCTGTTTGTGTGGGAGAGAAACATCTCTGTTACTGTGTATGTGTAGACCCAAACTCTTATGCAAATACATTTTGTTGGACATATTAATAACAAGCAGAAATCAGGATTTGGAAACTAGAATGTACATGGCAGAGCTGAGAGCACACTGTCTGTGTGAAGTACAGTGCTAATGCATGGTTTGCTTTCATACAGGAGGATGAACAACCCCAGAACTAGGGAGCACCAGGAGAGTGCCATCACTGCACTGGTTTTGGTGCAGTGTCTTTTTTTATAGAATAGATGCCCACAGAACTCATCCCCTTGTAGTTGCTGGCAAAATTCCTGTTGGCTTGGGTGTTTTACAATGTATAGTCATCTCAGGGTTCCTGTAACAAGGGACATAATACTAAACAGGGCTCTTAAGTGTGTAATTGTAGGGGTTGATGGTCTGTGCCATGTATGTGTTTAGGTGTGGGTTCAAGCACCTGGCTGAACAAGGCTCAGACTGGCTAATGTGACTAAGGTGCTGCTGCTTCAGTGAGAGGCTTCTCAGTTTACACAACTGATTTTTTTATTACCTCTCAGGCCAAAACAGGCAAGGATCAACTCAAAATTTTACTTCCAAAAGTACTTTCTTCTCTTATGCTTCCTCTTTGATTTCTAATTTAAATCTCTTCAGAAACCCGATGTAATTCCCAGCTGTGTTTTTCTTGGCACTTTTAAATTCATTTATTAATCTCAAATTGTTGGGAGGTTGGTCTTTTTTTTCCTTGATGTGTGTCCCTTTCCTTCTGTAGAAATGACATGACTCCTATCTGCTGGATATGCCTTTCTCCTTCAGTTATTCTGTTCTGAAACTTTCTTCAGTCTGCAATCCTTTTTTTTTATTGGCTTGTCTTTTTTTGACTTCTACCCTTTATTTTACTGTCTCTCCTCTCCACAATGCTCTAATTATCTTGACTTTCCACAGCCATTTTGCAAGCCACTAGCCAAGGCAATTTCAATATATGTGAGCTTGCCAAAGTATTCTTGGATGGTCCCTGCAATGGAATTATACTGTACTGAACCTAAATCCGACCCGCTGCTGCTCTGATTATAGTCCTGCCTGGTTTGCATTGAAAAACCCCAGCACATTTAAAGAGACAGGTTTCCTATTATCTTAAGAGGCAGCTGTCATTCTCCCACATTTCTTCCTTTTCTAATTAGTTTAGAGAAATGTTGTCTGTCAAACCCACTCTTGATGGTGATCTTTGCACTCCTTTTCTTAAGCTGAGATGCCGTTGTCCCATAAACCATCAAGGGCTTGCTGTGAGCGACTCCATTATACAGCACTATGAAATGAAACGTTTTTTCAGCCAAATCCACATTTGTCTGGTTCATAGACCACTGGAATTAGAGGGACTCTTTCCGCTGACTTCAGGGCTTTGGATTATGGCCTATTTCTATTTGCCCTAATACGAGCAAGCTTTTGGCTAATGCCCCGTGGCATTGTCCTCTGAGACACAGCTTTACCTCTCATGTCTTTCACTACCAATAAAAAAAACTTCTGCACTGACCCTAGATGACCTCCCAGAGTTTTTCTCCACTCTGTTGTGGGACTTGTGTTTTTTCAGCTGTTTCGCCCCAGCTGGAATCACAGAGAACTCAACAGCGGAAAGTTGTAGAACTTTGCCACGATTCTAAGGGCCCAAGTGAAGCAGTTCCCACAGTTTATGTCTATGGATATTGTGTGACCCAGGACTACATCCCTCGTAGTGAGTGCATGAGGAACCAGTGCATGCAATTGCTGGGATCTGATGGAGGCAGGGCTGAGGGCCATTCTTTTGGATACTTGCTGTGGTCGGCAAGCAGTGGGATGGCTCTGCATTGCCCTTGCCATCCAAGACAAGAGGAGCACTGTGTGCTGCACAGCAGGAGGAGTGGTCATCCAGCATCTTGAGGCTGCAAGCCCTGCTCAGCCTCCTGGCGAAGGCCCGTGTCTTGATAATGGGCAGAACTGCACTGATCTGCTGTTTCACTTCTTCTATTTCAAGTAATTTTTATTTAATAAAGGAAGAAAATCCCAGAATGCACTGGGCAATAGAAATAAACCTCTTCATTCTAATTTTATTTTTGTGTTTTATCACTGTTACTTCACCTTGCCTTCCTGTCAGCCTCACTCTGTGTACCAGCAAGCTCAACATCGTGGTTTGCAGTCATATGTGTCCCTTGAGGTTTCTCCTGTTTGCAGAGTTTCATATGAGGGCAAAATTTCATGTAATGAAAAGTTAATCCTGTGATACCTGTTGAGGGGTTCTGTTGGGTTTGAGCACCTCTCTAAATATCTGAGTCTTATCTGAAAGCATTTGGCAATGAGCTGTGGGATTCCTGAGGCCTTTGCAATGGTACTGTTAAATGATGCTTAGTCAACTGCCCATTGAGACCAGTGGGAATGAATTTAGGGGCAAATGAGTGTCTTTGAGATCCCATAGCCTGGGTGTACTAGGAATGACCTGTATCGTGGTCAAAGATGGCAAGCTCTTGGCTTCAGAGTCTTGGGAGAGTTCAGTGTAGGCACCTGTGCATGCAGTCAGGCTGCAAGGGCAGCAGAGACAGAAGCTGCTTTGGTTTTTTGTCTAAATGGAGGTCTCTGATAATTCATCTCTTGTTCCTTCTTACTCAGTAAACTCACTTAAGAGCAGCTTGATAAAAAACAATACAGTAAATATTTAGTGCAGAGAGATGCAGTCTCACCCCGCTCTTGCTCCTGGGCAGGGAAGCCCAGGACTGGCTGTGGTTACATGCTTGGGTGTCCTCCCTGCACAGAGGTTTAGGGTATTTGGGTACCTGCCCAGCCCAAGTATGAGCTCCAGGATCAGGAAAGGGTCTGCTGGCCCGGGGACTCAGAAATATCTCTGAGACAACTTGTTAGAATGAAGAACCAGTGCCAGAATGATATTTAAACTGAATGAAATAAAAAGCTGAATTACTTTAACATTACCTTTGCGCATATCTCTTTAGGGATGCTAATTCCTTCAAACTTAAAAATCTGTCAATCCCTTTTTGACACCTCCTTCCTCCTTTCTCTCAGAGCATACCTTTATTTCTGCAGCTACTGTACTGACACCTCTTCCTTGTTCTCATTTTAAGAGGTTCTAAGCATTAATCGTGAGCCTCCCAGCTATCTTCCTACAGGCTTAAATTATGCAGATCCACAAGCAATATGTGATCAGAGCTATCCAGTCTAACTGATGAGTTCTTGTACAGTTTTGATTTCTCAGCCTCTCTCCTCCCTGTCTGCTGCAAGAACAGGGTAGTCGCTTTACACTGTGCATGGCTGGTGTCTGTGCTCCACGTATTTTGCTTGTCTCCAGCTCCTTGACGATGTGCCCAAGGGCTACAGCCATAGGGAAGCCTCTGTCCGGCCTCTCTCCAGTCCCACGAGCTGGGAGGGGCAGACCCCTCAGTGCTTCTCAATCATTTCCCACCTCCCGTGAAGCTTTTTCAGGCGTTGTCTTGGCAATCAATGGTACCTCAGTGTTTTGTAAAAGGATTCTGCGTCCCTGTCCCTTGATGGTGTTGTTGAGTCCCTACTTATTCACTTCAAGGTCTCCAGCGCCGGCGGAGCGGTGGCATCAGCAGATCGCAGGCGGCTCAGGTCCTTGGGTCCTTTTCTTTATCCTTGGAAGCCTTGAAAGTTTTCCCCAGGCGGGAGGTGAAGAGTCTGTTAATTTCACACTTCAAAATAATCTTTGCCCTCTATTTCTCGTTCTTATGTACAATTGTGTTATCCAGGGAGATGTTTTAGGGACTCAGGAACAATATGGGGCTTCTCCAGCTTTCTCATCCAGTGCTTTTATTTCCATTGTCTTGAAGCGTTTCTTGCCATTCACAGAAGCCGACCACAATGCCCTGCAGGCTTCTATTCCTCTGGCTCCATGCTTGGAGACAACCAGCCAGGCAAGCTGGTGGTAAATATCTAAATCTTGGCAATGATAGGATAAATTACTTTCCTGTGCTGCAGAAGGTAGGGGAACAGACCACCTCGGCATGTTTCTGGTGACCTGCATTACTGAACTCCAGGAAAGTGAGGAAGAAGGAGGGAGCCCCTGCTCCTGCCCACTGGGCACTGGTGCCCCAACAGAGGGGTCAAGTGCTGGACATGAGTTCAGCAAAGTATGACCCCCCCGCCCCCACCAGCTGGTGTCTTCTCTTTCCATCCCAACCCTTTTATCCAGACAGGTAGAGAAAAACAAGCGGGATTTGCCTGCTGCTCTTGCAATTGGTCCTTCCTGCAGTCTGATGCCATCAGAGCAGCCCATTGTCTGAGGGTAGCTCTGTGCCACTGGCACGGTGCCACCTCCATGCCACGATGATCCTCTGGCATTCTGTCCTTGAGATGCAGCAAGGACCAGGTTTTACTCAGAGACTGTGGTGATATGAAGAAATTGAAGCATATGAGCATTTGTAGCATACTAGATATGGTCACATTTCTAGTTAGATTTTCTCCAACAGTTTTGATTCAATTTCAACCAGTTAAAGGTCTTGCTCTCAGCTCATTTCACACTGCAAGTAATGCACACAGCAACTGGGAAAAACCCAGACTTGCTGACTTCCAGCACATATTTACTGGTGCACATGGGATTTTCCAGAGTGGAGCTTGAAATATTTTTAAATTAGAATTTTTACACTGAAGGATCCAAGAGATGCTATGGTGAGGCATCCGTGTATGTACAGGAGAGAAGGACAAAATCATGGACTGAGCTTTGCTGGGAAATAACGATCCTGGGAAAGTGCTGGGGTAACTGATATGTTCATGCCGATGCTGTGCCACCTGGGGAGGACCTAAGCACAGCTTTTGGCTGACACTATCCTCATTTTTTCTTCCTGCTAGAAAAAAAAGTCTTTGCATATCTGATATCAAATATGGCACTTCAATCCTGTGCCCTGTGCCCTGGCAGCT
The DNA here is from genome assembly GCF_001715985.3 of Manacus vitellinus. Classification (NCBI taxonomy): domain Eukaryota; kingdom Metazoa; phylum Chordata; class Aves; order Passeriformes; family Pipridae; genus Manacus; species Manacus vitellinus. Next base: position 7,524,883 of record NW_021939471.1, on the reverse strand, counting down.
TATGGCATGTCAGGCTGTCCCTCACTGAATGTGACCAGACACTACCCCAACTAAGCTGAATTTTTGGGATGACTGAGGGGTCTCCTGCTTCACCCTTCCCCTTGTCCCCAAATCCCCACCAGAAGCTCCAAGCACACTGCTCAGTACCAGTGGGGAACAATGAGGTTGTTAGGGGAGGGTGCTTGCAGCAGGCTCGGGAAAGAACAGGATGTTTTAATCTTTTCCTGCAAAGTTTTGCACAGGAACGGGTGTTATGTTTGGCTGCATAGAGGCGTCCTGTCCTAAAGAGCTGGTTTTCTTCTTGCCTGAGGGGGAAGGAATGATATCAACCAGATTTGTTGAATGCTAGCAGTTTGGCATGTCATTGTTGGAATTGTAAACACTTTGGGTCATCAGCCTTTTCTGATGTCTTTGCCTGTGTCCTGCATGAGGAGCCCCTTTTCTTTGTTTCTCAATGCTGCAAGGACGCTGCTAAGAAATTACTGCAGCATTTCTGTCCCAAAGTGCTCACAGCTGCAGAGCCTCCTCTGGCCCCTGGAGCTGCTGCTGTGACATCCCCTGCAGCACTTTTGTCTTTTTAGGCTGCCCCCTTTCCAATTTCTGTTCGCCTTGCTCATGGCCAGGTGTACTACCAGCATGTTTTGATATCTGCTGTTTGGACTCTCCCATGCCCTCCTCAGTGGTGGCCAGTCCCTCTTCCCAGGCCGCAGCAGCCACACAAGGGCACACGCCCCTACACAGACACCCTTTTGTAGGAATGAACACGTCTTCCTAAACACTCAGGCAGAGAAAAACCATGTGTGTTTTGGATTAGCCTTCCCCAGCTGTTTTTCAGATAGCATTTACCCTCGAGCTGAATGGAATTTGTTTATGCCCTGCCCAGGTTTCCTGTTCCCATGGGCCCTGGCACTGTCCCCTTTCAATACCCCCAGTGTCCCCTATCCCTGGGTCCACAGGTCCAGTCCCTGAAGGGCTTTATAAAACACTGCAAACTCAATCACCCCAAATGACCCATCACTTCAGAAAGCCCTGGGCCCTGTCACCCCACAGCACCGTCAGTTCCCTCCCATTCCCACCATGCTGGTGCACAGGTGACTGCATCCAGCTGGTCCATTGGGATTTTGTCTCCAGCTCTGCCTGCTTCTTGCAGTCCCCTGCTGCTCTGCACCCAAAATGCTATGTCCATGGTCTGACTGATGCTGATCCAGCAGCTGAGTTAACCCAGCACAGACCAAGCTACACATGGCAGAGCATGTTTTTGGGGTGGGATGAGCATCCTGCTCCCCCCCAGCTGCTGATGAGGCAGCAGCTGCCCACCTCCTGCCCAGCTGAGGCCTTGAGGGGTCTGAGCCAGCCATTCCCGGATGTAGGAGCAGCCCATGTGCCATTCAGAGAATTGCACAGGTCTAGTTATCAGATTGGAAATTTATGATGCCAACATCAAAGGGAAGGAGACCATGGTGAGAGTGTGGGTTTTCACAAATGCACAGGCAGCAGGATTGACCTGACCTGCAAATTCTCCCTGCAGCAGGAACCACTTAGCAAATCGGGTCAGGTCCTGCCTTCAGATGTCAAAACTTTCTCACAAGCCAGTAACCCGCTTTGTATTCTGACTTTAAAATGTTTATTTGCCTCTATCTTTGTGAGAGTCAATTTTGCAAAATTAAATGTCAGGGCAATGTACTGTGGGATCTTTGATTTAGTATCTTTGATTTTATCAGTTGAATGAAGACTGTGGTGAGTTCACAATGCAGTAACTCGTGCTACCTGGTGGCTTGGTGGCAGCTCTGTTAACTGGGGGACAGGCGACCTTTACTGAAGAGCCCGTCTGAATCCAGGCTGGCTTTGTTTGGGAGAGGTTAAGTGCACTCCAGCGCTGACAATCACAATGTGAGAGGCTCTCAGGAGGCAGCAGCGGTGCAGTGCCTGTGTGGGAGGGAGGGGAACTGCCTCAGCACAGGCGAGACAGCCAGCCTTCCTTAAAACTGAGCGCCGGAGAGATGATCATCTCCACTTGGCAAGCAACTGCTCATACTCGTGTCTCTCGTACTCAGGGAGAGCCTCTTTCCTTCAGTTGGAGGGCCAAAATTGTGCTCTGGTTGCAGGGAGCTGAGGAGCAAAGCATCCCATGGGTTCAGGAATTCCTCCCCAGTTCCTGGTGCATGCTGCACCCGTGCTCAGGCATTACTACATTGTTTATACTTTAGCTCCATCAGTTAGGAAATACTTTGTGCTTTCATCTCAGCATTTTGAACAACTAGGGAGGCACCACTACTCTACCAGCTGCACTAAGGGCTTTCTGCCTTTGATTCCTGCTGTGGTGTCCAAACTCTTGGCCTCGGTTTCAGTGAGGAAAGGCCATTCCATGAAGCACACCAGTATCAGGAGAGCTGAAGCTCATCGTTTAAGAGAGCTTGTTAACAGAAAACTCAGATGTTTAGAAAACTCTCCCCTGAGGTTTTAAAAAAAATGTTTTCTAAATATTGTTGCATGCCATAAGGTCTTTCCCCCACTGCCAGTTGCTTCTCCAGTGCTTGGATGGGAGTCATGAATTCACTGGCAGGCTGTGCAGCAAACCGCCGCTTCCAGCTCCTGCCACCCATCAACTGGCCCCTATTAGAAGAGATATGGCAAGTGGTTTATTTGCTGCCCATATGGCAGTCCTTATGGGATGGATGTCAGGGGAGATCAATGCCTGCCAGGGGGTCGGCCCCCTCTGCAGGCATCACTCTGCCCCCTGACACACCCTCTCCATCAGAAGCCTGCCTGTGCTGAGACTCTGCTCCCCCTGGCACCTCCCTCCTGACCTTCCTTGTCTTTGACATAAAAGTAGGGGCTGTGGGGTAAATCCCATCAAAATCATGACCTGCTGGGGTTCTGCTCCCCTTCAGGTTTCCTCATCTGCAGAGCATCGCTGTTGACTGGCCACCAGCATGGACCCTCTGTTAACCCCCTTCTCCCAAATGTTTTCTTTGGAGAGGCCATGGCTCCTGTGGTTGCTGACAAAGTTTCTTTGTAAACGTCCCGTGGGCTGTCGGTGCCTCCTTCCCCAGCCCAGCCAGCAAGGAGGGCTATCACTAATGTGTGTCATTCATCAAAGCAAAATTACATGTGTCCCAAAAAAAAGGACAGCATGCAGACAAATTACAGCATGCAGCAAATTGCTTACTTGCAGAGGAAAAAAAATACAGCCCTCTGTTTTTCTCCCCTCCCAGAGGTAGGTGTTTAATTCAACATATTAACACTGAGAAATCTAATTATAGCTGCAGGACAGGGGAAACCCAATTGCAGCACAGCACAGCTTTTGCCTCAGCGGGTGGGTGTGGTGTGGCCAAGCCATGCCACATCCCAGCAGGGTCAGCCCATGGCCTGTGCCACACTGGCCAGGCGAGCCCCCCACGCTGCACCAGGGACCTGGCATGGGGAGCAGCCCTGAGGCCACTCTGCAGCCAAAGCACCTGGGGCCACAGGGGAAAGGAGATGCCTGTGCAGACTGGCATGCTCAGGCCAATTTTTTATTATTTTTAAGGGTTAGAGGTTTAGATTATATTTTAAAGTACCTTCCTGCATTGAGGGACACTTCCTTTCTCTCTGGCTGCAGCTGTGCTGTTCTGGTGCGAGCTGAGACTGAGGCTGGGGAGAATGGCTGGCCACGTTGGTGAGCAGCTGGTGCTGGGGAAAGGGGGGCTGGAAGGGGAACCCCCAGCCAAGTGTCAGCCACATGCCCTGGGAGCCAGCAGTCCTCCCAGAACTCTGGGGCAGAGCATAAGTCTGGTATGTCCCTGGCATAGCATCCAGCACAGCTCCTACGTCTCCAGAGGGAAGGGTGAAAGGGGCCTGACCCCCAGCCACCTTGGTTCCCACCTGGCTGCCCCTCCAAGAGCACCTGGCAGAGGTCTGGTCCCTGGATTTTACCTTTCAGATTGCAAAAGCCCCTCTTACATAGTTAATTGATTTTCATTTATCACAGTCTTCTCATCTACTTGTTTATATTCTTCCCTACTTTACAAATCTGATCTGACATCTGATTTACAGATTTCAGAAATTAACCTTTGTCCAATGTTTCTGTTTCAAGGCATCTCTATTTATTTACATTCCTGTCAAGTGCATTTCAATAGGAGTGAGTTCTACTTTTGGCTAGCAGAGGAGCCTATTGTTTTCCATGGAAAACAGTTTTGCCAATGGGGTAGAACCTGAATGGGTAACTGTGGGTCAGAATGTAACACCCTTACTGGAGCTCAGCAGCACTGGGCTGTAAGGCATCACAGATGGCTGGGCTGCAGTGCAGTCCCATGGCAGCTTGGGCATCCCAGACACCTGCCAGGAAGAGGGAGCTAATGACAGATCCCCCTGCCCCAGCTGGCCCCTGCACCCTCAGAGCTGCACCTTCCAGCAAGCCTGCACCCTGGCACTTACGTTTGGTTTGCCACAGCAACCTGTGTGCTCCTCGATCAAACTGAGAACAACTGCCTACAGGAATAGGGATTCTGTATTTCTCAAGCAACAGATAACCTGGCAATGACAATATTTTCTTATTTGTAAAGGATAGTGTATGCATTCTTACTGAGGTACCTCAGAAATAATGCTCTCTGGCTCACTCCACGTTCAAGAGCTACTGTCTTTTATGAAGCATCATGCAAAGGGCAAGAGTAGCTTCTCTTGTAGTGGCTGCTGTAGACCTTGCAAAGGAAAATAAACCACAATTCTTTATCGGAATGAAGAAAAAGAAAACGGGGGGGGGGGAAGGGAGGGCATGAATGCACCGAGGATTATAGTTAATTTTGGAGTGGCCCCAAAATAATTGCCTCTATTTTCCCTGGTGCTGCAGGCAGGAGGGGACTTAGGGAGTGAGAACTGGTGGGTAGTACCACACAGTGGCAGCAATCCCCACATCCATGCTAACAGCAACAGCACGGACCTTGCAGTGCTCAACCACCACACCGGGTAGCAGAGAGCAAAACAGCCAGGCCAGAAAAATAGCAAACATGTTTTTCCAGAAATAATGTTGAAGGATAAATGTAAATGCAATAAAATGTAGCATGGTATTACCAAAGGTGGTTGGTATCAGACTAATGTTGGTTTTTTATGATTTTTATGATTTTTTATGATTTCTCCAAAGCAATGTCCTCCATTCCCTTTCATACAACACCCTGTGGGAAATTATAAGATAAACAGGTGATGATGAGAACTGGTACGGGAGCTGCAGGGTGGGCAAGGGTGGTAAAGCAGAGCAGAGATGGTGACTCTCAGAGCAAAGACTTTATACATTTCATGGGGATGTGTAGCATGAGAGGGTAGTTACTTGCCCAGTTTCTTAAACACCCTTCTTGGGACTGGACCGTCTCTGTATTTTAGCCATTTACCTTGACAATGTCCTGATGACATTTGCTGGGAGGGCAGAGTGGGATGTGGTACTGGAACAGCTGGAAGTGCAATGGTCATGCACTTGGGAACTCTTAATTACTTCTGTTAGCTAGGAGTGCATTGGTCAGGAAGTATGTAGGGGCTGAAAGACCCAGCTGAATTAATCAAGCTCTGGGAAGTCCCACTGGAAAGTGGGAAGGGGTGTGTTGGTCTGGACAGCCCCAGCAGAAGCAGCACCAAGCAACACTATACAGTTTGATGTGAAGGTGGCAGATAATCATCCACCTTCCCAGTGAAATTGTGGGTGGCTCTTACCACCGCAAATGAGCCTGACCCCAGAACAACCTCAGCCCTTCCTCACCTTTGGCTGCTCTCACTGTCAAACCACATTAGAGCCAAAAGGCAGGGGGGAGAAAAAGCCATAACCTGCAATAACCAACCTGAAATAGCCCAGAGGACCTGTTGCTGACCTCACGGGCTTCCTGCAAGTGTCTCTCTCCTGCTGTAGCGTGGGTGGAGGCCAATGCTGATAGCCCTATGTGCCACCTGCACCCCCAGGCGCCCTAAGCCACCACCCCATCAGCAGGGTGGTGGAGAGCAGTGCATCCAAAATGCCTCCTGTGATTAGGGACCTGCTGGCTAAGCCTGTGTGCCCCCAAAGGCCAGGTCAGCATTTGGTTGCCCTGTGGTTACAAACCCAGCCCGTGACCTTCCCGCCATCTGCTGTCCGGCCTCGCTGTAATGGAGGGGTTTCTATTCTTGCTGAGCTGAGCCCACTGGCGCTTACCCATCCTGTAAACAAAACCAACCCTCTGGATTTCAGCAGACATCAAGGATGTAATTTAGTTTCTTAACAGCCTTGCTGAGGCTATTTCGGGATGCATGCTCCGATGGTGGCACGGCGCTCCCTGCCGCCTCGGCCAGCGATTAGGCAAGGGACAGCAGGATGAGAGCCTGGCAGGACATGCCGATGGTCAGAGACTTCAGCTGCAGGAGGGCTGCTGCATCAGTCTTGCTTCATTACAATTATCTCACTTGGATGATTTCCTTACCTTCTTTCGCAGTTGCTGTAAGGCCATCATACCAAGCACAAGCATATTGGTATTTCACGTCCCTCTGAAAAGTGAGGGCAGGAGGTGGAAAACCTTGTTTTCCTCTCAACCAGGTTTTCCCCACAGTGGTGTCCTGTTAGTGGTTTAATTGCAGCCCAAGCCCTGAACATTTTTTCTGCTCTGGCCGTACTTTGACATGGTGTTGCTACACGGCAAACTCCTGGTCTCGGTGATAATGCACCTTAAATCACTGTTTGTAAATATCAAAGAGGATGCACTTTGGTTTCAGGCATTTGCATTAGTTTGGTTTTGGTCTGCAGAGCAATACATGACTGTCAGAGCAGTGGGGCAGAAGGACGTAACCAGGAATATATATCCCTTTTGGGTACTCTTTAAAAGCAGCCAGGCGACTGTAAAGGGAATCCTTCCTCTTCATAAAATACTAGAGGCAAAAATTAATATCTTGTCTGCATTTTGTATCTCAGTTGCTCCCTCTCCTTTCCACTGACCATGAACTGTGCAGCTTATTTATGTGCAGCCACTGAGGTTTTGTCAGTTCAGACACCCTTCGGGAAACTGTTCATTGCCATAAATCCAAAGACTGGCAGAAGTCTCTTGTAACCAGGTGAAATGCCATCACCTGCATCCCAAGGCTGCCATGGTGCTGCAGTCTTGGTCCCAGCATGCCATGTGGCCCTTGCCATGTCCAGGCAAGGAGGCAGGAGCCTGGGCTTCAGATGAGCAGTGAGCTCCTCAGCTCTCCTCCCCTTGTGCCGAGATGCAGCCTGCTGGCACTCGCCCAACTGCACACTCCAGCACCTGTGTCTGAGTGCCCCTGAGCTGACCATGGGCAGACTACTCAAAAGTAAGGTAAAAATTTGCTGTCCTGGCTGCCTGGGCACTACTGTTTGTTCTGCCTTCAAACCCTTCTGTTTGCAGTGCAGTATTAATGTGAACAGTGGGGTTTGTCCATGGAATCCTTTTCCCTGTTTCCTCCTTCAGCCCTGCATTTTCAGGGACAACTGTCACAACGTGACATTTGAGTGCAGGGATATGGCAAGTTCACCTCTACAGCGATTCTGATCTCGCCAGCAGCCAGGGGCACCAAGTCAATGTATTAAAACTTCAGCCCTCTGTAACACTCGTTTGTTAGAAACTGAGTCATTTTCCTCAGTGCTTGCAACTCTCCATACGTGTGCAAACTCATTCAAAACCTAAATTCTTTCTCTGAATTAGATTGTCTGCCTCCCACTCAGGCAGATACATTAGCACTGACTGTGTAACATCAGCTCGACTCTCTGTATAACATATGAATAAGCCTTTGAAATTTTATATTCTGCCCTGCAGCATTTATCTCATATTTTGATCCTGATTTTTCTCTGCTAAAATGCTTACTGGTCTCTTCAAGTGCCTTGATGGTTTACTTGCTTCTAATTTAGGGTTCATTTGGGACTTGCCAATTTTTTGATTGTTCGGTAACAGTTTGTTCACTTACTAATATACATTCTCAAGCCAGGGATTACAATGACTTTCTGAATTTGATAAAGAAAGTGACAAGAGATTTTTTTCACATTTCATAATGTGTAGATGTAGTAGTTTATACTCCTGAAGGAGATTTTAATCACCATTTTAATTCTCTGTTTGAAAGAAAAAAAACATTATTTACCTTTAGAAGCAGAAGAGGGCTCAGGGGTAATTTTGAGAGTAGGGTATAATAAGACACATCAATTAATTAAAACTTAAAAAATATATTGGCTAGAAAAATTTGTGTTGATACAATATAATACTCCAAAATTAGCAGAGATTTGATGTGTGCCACAGAGCAGTAGATTGAAACATGGTGGTAAAAAATAATGCCTTATGCTTTCAGTAGATTGCCTAATATATTGCCTTTGTGACTAATCTCATGAGCAGTTTAAGTTCCCAGCAACCCTTAAAGGCCAAGAAATAGCTTCTTGGAGTCCAGGAGGGGAGGAGGGCTCTGCTGGCCCCTGAGCCATGGCAGAGCCCTGCTCATGAGGCTGTGGTAGGCAGTGCTGCTGTCTGGGAGTCGCTGGGAACTGCCAGTCTCCAGCTCTGGCAACTGGCAGATCCCCCTAGATTATAATAAATGGCAAACCTCCATCAACTTTGAGCGAGAAAAATATCCCATCTTTTCATGTGCAATGTGGGTAATAATTAAAAGAAACATATGGGTTTTCAGCTGATGTACAGCCACATAAGGATTATCAATGGTGTCTTTCCCCCGTCCATGTCCCTGCCCCATGGATCTGTTTGCTTATCCAACGGCATCAAAACTCAGCAAAAAAAAAAAAAAAAGGCGCCATGCTTCTATTGTGTGCTTACAACTGCGGCGCTACCTTTTTCTTTTCTCAGAAGGAAAACGCAGACCGCCCTGCAATTAGCAGCAAACCCATGAATACTTTCTTCGTTAACCACAAATGGTTCTTTTCGCGATGAGCGGGCTCACATATGTTCTAAATATGTTCAGTTTCATTAGGCGGCGAAGCGCTGTGGATCTGCTATTTTATTCAGGAAGGCAAACAAGAGCTGCATATGTGCAACATAAGTTGAGGAGAATGGGAAAAACTCAAGGCACTTGCAGAGTGCCTGAGATGCTCGGACGTGATGATTTAATGTGGGATTGCTCCCAGCTTGTTTCCGTCAGCCTTGTCACTAGCACAGATCAGCATGATCCAACCGATGATGCTCCAACTGATGATGCTCCTGCCCTTTGCCAGCCTAAAAGTCCTTCAGAAAGGTGGATTTGGGTGCTGCAGGTGACCCACTTTGGCAGGGTGGTTGGCCAGCGTGCTGCAGTTTGTCTATGCTGCCCAGCAGCAGGCCCCCAGGCGAAGGGACCAACTGCTCCCTGGCAAACAGTGACCCTTTTTGAAAAAAGAGTTACCAAAGGAGGCTGCAGCAGGATGTGGCACTGATTGCTTCTTCCCACAGGGTAGGGGGTGAAGCCACCCCAAGCCCAAGCCCCTGCACTGGGGGACAACTGGGCCTCAGGGTGCTGCAGCAGTCCACAAGCTGAGAGATGACTGGGAGCTCCCCCAGATTTTCTCCCATTGAAGAAATTTGGAAAAATCTTGCTCAAATTTTTCCATTTGTCATCACTAGGGATTTTATGCTTATTGCTTGTGTGTTTCTCTAGTTATCCAGTCAAAATGTTTCAAGTATTGAAAATGCACATTTTTTTAATAACTCAGAAGCACATTCACTTTTTCTTATTTTTTTTCAAACCATTTTGGACACAGGAAGCAAAGCAGCTGGTTCTTCAGACCTCAGTGTCCCTTTTCTGTTTCTTCCCAGAAATCATGACGGACCAGTTTTAATCCACATAGCAAGTTCATACAGAGAAGCAAATGAAGATTTGTGTAAATCACATTTTTTGTGTAAACACACACAGTGTTAAAAATATTCACACCTCTAAGTGTTTCCCATCACGTGTGCACTAATGAGTGGATTATGAAATATGTCTTCTGTGTCTTACACTCGGTCCTTCTGATCTTCTCTCTCCCACCAGAAGGGACCCCAGGGAGGCTGGCCCTGCCTGTGGGCAGGGAAATGTTGTGAGAAGTCATAAGAACGTGCACTGTGTCCTTGATCCCTCCCGAGAGCTGGAGCTACTGCATTACTGACGAAATGTCAGGGGACTCGGCATTTGTCGAGGAGACAATTGTCTCCTAGAGAATTGCGACCTGTTGGAGGTACCTTGCAGGGGCTACAGAAGGTGATGCTGACTGGGTGTCCCTCCATGCCTGCAGCCGTGCAGTGCCCTCACTTAAATTGCATGTACAGAGCGATATTCCTCGGAAATAAAGACAGCAAAATATAAACAAACAAATACCTCTCAGAGGGCCCCAGGAAAGGAGCTGTAAGAAATTAATCTGTTACTATTTGCGGATGGTGTAGAGGTATGTTTTAAATGCCTGATTTGTGGCAGAGAAACAGTTGTAAAGCACCAAATCAAATAAACTAGTGAGAACTGCCTTTGTAGGAACAACAAGCAATCAATAAGTATCCTAATGTCTGCAGCCACTCCATTCATTTTCCTTCCTCCTAAACCCAGGAATTATATTAATAATGTCTTCAGCTGTGCATGGGCTGCTCCGTAATCTTTGTGCAGTGCTGCTGAGAGATCTTCACCTCGGCACACCCCAAGCCTGCTGCAAAGAGCTCAGGAAGCATGGAGTTAAATAAGTTTGCCTTTTCCTCCATCTGAACAATTGGAATCAGCAGTTTGCATTATTTTAAAAATGAATGCTTGGAATCAGCAATTTTCTTTTTCCCTTTTTTTTTTTTTTAAGATCTTGAGGCTTTTTTTTATTTAAAGTGGAAAACTACATTAAGTGCAAGGCACTCAACAAAGAAACAGTCATAAAGCCTAAGTATTCTTAGAGTTATAAAATATGTCCGTGGTGGCAATTCTACTGCCAACAATGAAGTTTTAAGCATTAATATGCCTTCATTGCAGTTTTAATGCCTTAATATTGACTCTATAGCTCTTTTGGGTAATTTTGCTTTCTCTGGTACTTGAAAGGTGATGATGTCAGCGTTCTTCATACTGATTCATATGCAGGTTGATGAAGCTGAGTTATTTATTGAGTTCCATTATATTTTCTATAAACATTAGTTCTCAATAAACAGAGACATTTAGCCGAGGGTTTATTTATTAAATAGGTACTGTACAGATGGTTTTGCCACACATGATGTGCTGCAGAGGATATTACTCAGGAATAATCAGCTGTGTTATAGCTTGGCTAAATTAATAAGATGATAATGATGAAATTGATGCTTTTGAGCTAGGCTTGGTAAATGGTTTTTGCATAAACAAACTGATAAATTTGAGAAGCAATTACTTGCTTGTCAAAGATAAAAACACAACAGGGCCCATTTATAGTTAGGTCCTATTTATTTTTAAAGATTGTACCAGATTTTATGTTTAATACGCTGCAATTAAAAAATAATACTTAAATGAAGAATAATAAAAAACTAACTTTCTGAGCTCTCCTTCAAATTTGAAGATGCAGCATTGCTTGGTTAGACATCAAGTAAACTTTTTCAAGGCTTTCACTACATCTAGAAAAAATGTAATTGTTTTATGAAAGATGCTGCCTGGAGTTGTGCAATGCAGACTCTGGCAGTGCTTTTGGTAGCAGTATTTGCTCTAAAATCAAGCTGGATTTCATATAGAGAGACACAGTCTGCAATTCCCCATTTAATGTGGATTTTGCTGCAGCAAAGCGAACAAGCCACACGTGTATTCCCCACACACATCACCTTCATGTACGCAACACAAAATAATTTAAATGGGTGTGTATAGATGTGTGTACCTATGTATGCACAGTGAAGACATCACTTGACTTGTCTACCAACAAATGTGTGTGTTGTGTGGTTTTACATACCAGTCAGAGTAGATTATTTCTGTTTATTTAGAAAAACAAAGGGACAAGTGATGTGCAGCCCTTCAGGTGGTCCTGCTGGCGAGGACCTCATGAGTGTCTGACACTATGTTCTCAGAGTGATAGCAGGCCTCTACAGTGATCATGGTTGGTGGTTTCCATCTGAGGGTTTGAAGGCACCCTGTGAACATGCATTTAGCTTTGTAATGTCCCTGAGGGAGAGGTATTATTATCACACAGCTTGTCGTCACCTCCTCCTATGGGGACAGGCAGCTGCTGTATGCGCTGGTAGGACAGTGATGCTCCTAACAACTTCCTTTGCCTTCTCATGCACAGAAGGAAAGGTTCAGGCCTTCAGTTATTTCTCTTTTTCCCTGAAAATTGCTGTGCTCCAATGGCACCTATGTCTTCTACTTATAAATGCTACTGTGGGACCGTCCTGAGTAGATTATACCTGAGGAGTCATATGGCCAAACATAACAAGCTACACAGGCATGTCCTAACTTACAAGTTTCCATAATTTCTGACACAAAAGGCTTTTACTTGTAGCCTTACATCCTTACTCTGTGAGGATGTAAAGCAGTAGTAATGTGTGGGAGCAGTCCAGCCCTGCAGGAGGGCACAAGTCCAGCACAAGCAGGAGGTCCTGCTTGCCCAGGAGGACTTCCCGCCTGGAAGTGGCATGGCATCATCAGGAGGTTTTGCAAAGGGAGTGGGCACAGAGCCCTTCCTCAGGCTATTTAAAATGTCACACCATGAGCAAAAACAGATTTGTAACAATCCTTCTTTGAAATGTAACATTTTTTTTAGGAAATTTGGTCCTGAAGTAGTAGTGTAAGGTATTCTGTGAATTTATATGAGCAAATACTTCATATGTTTTTCTTGCAGCTGTTTGTAAAACGTTTAAGGTCTTATGCCAACCTGAAATTCTTAGCAGGGACACGCAGGAGGGTCATTCTCTCAGACACAATGCCAACAATGGCTACATAGAAGAAAATTCATAACATGTCACAACATCAGCAATATATATAAATTCCTTCACAACCAGACACAGTTTTTGCTGTTACTTCAGGCTGATTACCTGAATTATAGATATTCATTGTAACAAAATTAAACAAGGTCATTGGGCTAGCCTTAAAAACCTGAAATGAGGTTGTCTACAGTACTTGTGTCAAAGGTATGAACCTCACTGATGAGCTTTGCCCTGCCACGTGGGTCTGGGTGCTGACCTGTGGGGTAGCAGAGCCATCACTTGACAGGATGGCTGGAGCAGCAAAGCTCCTGCTGCAAAACCCAAACCCAGGTGGCAGCCACCATCTTGGCTATGCCCAATTCCCACCCCCCCAGAGGGAGGTGAGTCCCCTTGAGTGCTGCAGAAGGGTGTGGGCATACCCCGGGTGGGAGGAAAGAAGCATCTGTCACTTCCATGTGTCTGAACCTAGACCTGACAAGCTGTACCCTCATGTAAATGGTTGTGCTTGTGGGATACAGAGGAGTAGGTTTGCATTCATGAAAATAGTATTTATGTCATTAAAACTGTTTATAGACTTTTACAAATATTCACAAGACGTGCTCAGTGGTCTGCAGTGAGATTTGGCATGATGTGACTTTGTGAAAATAAAAAAATTCGGTGTAGGTCAACCTGCTCAGCTTGGACAGGTTTGCAAGGGAGAGGGACTTCCTTGCACTGCTTCTCCAGGAACAAATTTAGCTCAGTGTGAATTGACATCCCTGCTGCTGAACTGAAATGTTTTTAGCAAGGACGTGTTGAGTAGGGAAAGGTGAAGCCATTCCCATGCTGTGGTACCACATTTACCCAGGCTGGGGTCAGTGTGAAATAGAGCTGATGGATGGCATGGGTTCACCTAAAAGTGGGTCTTGGCAAAAGACTTGGGTGAGACCTTTCTTGGAAAAAAAAAGTATATTCTTTTGGGTATTGCCAAGGTTCTTGCACTGAGGAGGAAAAAAAATTGGAAAAGTCAATATCAGTTCAGTACTTTTTGAAATAAAATTACTTACTAAGTATTCCTGGAAATTTCATGTAAAAAAAAAATTTTAAGGTTTTTCTTTGGTTTTTTTTTGAAAATGCCATGTTCGAAGAAAGTATTTACTTTTAAGTAGAACAAGACTGCTGTCAGTGAAGATTTTCTCCTCCTGAACAGCTTTACAGTACTGAAGTATATTGTTGGTCAGTGAAAACCGAGACAGAATTTTCCCAAAATATTGCTGAAGTTTTTTCTTGCTTTAGACAAGGTCAGTACTCAGCTTTTGTTTTGGTAGAAGCGTCAGCTCGCCAAAAAAAATGTACTCTGAATAGAGAGAAATCTGGAGCTGCAGCTGCACAAGACGCCTGTGCTTAGGACTGCTGGCCGTGCCATGCCAGCACAGCCCTGTGCTTGGCCTCTGCCCGCGGGGCCAGGGCCTGAGCAGCACTTCCTTGCACGTTTCTGACCGTGCTGCAAGGAGCAGCCAAGTCACTTCAGTGTCGTTTGCTGTAACTCTTACACCTGCCTTAAAACCCAGCGTACGGCGGTGCTTTAAAATAGAATCATTCATTATTAATTAGGTCACAGTAAAAAAAAATCCTATGGATGCATTCGTGGCCCTAAATGAGCCAATCGCAAATAATGTGATTGTAATGAATTCCAAAGGAATAAATAATGACTGAGCCATTAGCATAAAGTGCCAGTCACAGCTCTGCGCTGCCCGCCTGCCCGCCTGGCACCGCTTCCAAACCCACCCAGCCGGCCGCCAGCCCGGGCACAGGGAAGTTCCTGCCACAGGCTGGCAGGGGGGTGGCAGGGTCTGCCCCACCATGTGGGGATGCAGAGGGGGGTCAGGATACTTTGGTGACTCCTACTGGGCCTTGCAGTGGCATCGATCGGAGGACAGCCACCCCAGAGCCCCTTTGCAGACAAGAAACAGGATAATGTGGAAACATGCAAGAAAATATTTTTGCATCTCCTGCTCTAATATATAATCAGAGCTTTCGTTCCATGGTTTGCACAGGCAAATTAGTTAGAAATGTATCTGACCAGAAGTTCAGTGTGGCTTACGTTTATGGTGAAGTCCATCCCTGTGCCTGTGTTTGCTCTCTGTCACGGAACAATTATCTGCCCTTTTAGGAAATTCAAAATTTGTTTCTATTTTAATAGACACTCCTAACCATAAACAAAAATTCACATCACTTCTGATCACAGCGTGCTTAAAAATCTCTCAGAGGAAAACATCACTTGTAACCTTCCTTCTTCTACCCTGGGCATTGTCCCAGGTGTTTCTGGGAAGCCACTGGGCGGGTGGCAGCACCAACCTGTAGCAGGACAGATCTGCACAGTGCTGGCAGTGACAGCACAGACAACTGAGCGAGCAGAGGGCAGAGATAGAAGGAAAATAAAACAGGATGAGGCTGGAGGGAGAGGGGTGCAGGGATGGCGAGGTTCTGGGAAAAAGAGCTGTTTTCTCCAAGCTGCATGGCTGTGCCGGGGCAGAGCGACATGTTGAACACTGCAGCAGGGCAGGGACCAGTGGCTCTGGGAACTCCAGCCTGGGGCAGAGCCCTCCATCAGCCTCACCAGGCACCCTGGCATACTAAATAAGTAGGTAGAACAGGTAGCAGGGTGGCGGTGGGACCTGTTTTGTCAGCGTCCCCTTCCCTCCCAGCAGCCAAGCAGACAGGCGCGTCAGGTGCTTATGCCCCTCTTATGTCTGCTGTTAAAAAACCCAGCCAGGGAATGTCATTAGAAACAGCCACACCATCTGCCTCTTCCTCCCCTCCCCTTTAAATAAGGAAACACCTTGTCAAACACATCCCACTAAATATCCCTAACACCCTCCCGCACGCTTCGCGCTCAGCGGTTCACGGGATCGTGCACCATCTGGACCCTCGCACTACATCTTGGTGGCAAGGCCCCAGCTCGGACCCACCGCATGCCCCATGGCCACTGGAGGGTCACACATCCATGTGGGGCAGGAGGAGCTCACAGAGTTAAGCAAAAGCAATGAGTTCATGGGAAAAAAAAAAAAAGCCCAACAACTTCACATAATGTTGTTAAAGGTAGAAATTAACCAAAGAGGACCTTAAACACAGATATTTATTAACATGTAAATGGACTGAGTCAGCAATTAGTCAACAGTCAGCATAATTGAATAGAATATAGTAATGGAATTGCCATTTAATTATTCCCATTTTGTTTAAGGTAAATATTTACCACAGTCATGGGGTTTCCATTGTCTTTTGCACGGAACATCAGTGTCCATGCAGATGGTCTGTGTCAAAGTTTCTCAAGAACTTTAAAAGGGCAGGTTACCACCTCCTGTCCTTGTGTTGGTGTGCCCCGATGCCATGGGTGAGCGTGGCCAAGGAGCATTGCCCATTCTCCTGTGCTTGGGATGGGTCCTGTGGGACCCAGTGGCCAGTGCCTGCAGGCCCTGAGCCACTCAAGGTGGTGGATGCGTGTGGTCTGGGGCTTGCACCGGCTCAGCTCCCTCCCACCCACAGCCCTGCAAACCCAGGCAGTGGCTCAGGCACACATGTGTGCACACACAGCCCCCCCACCCCTGCTCACTGACCGTGCAGATGAGTCTTTGTTCTTGGTGATTACTGTGCAGACAACACACTCACCCGGCTGCACCGAGACACTGCGAACGCACCAAGCGATGTGCTGATAAGGGAAATAGTGTGGAGAAGAGCCTAAGGAGATAGAAGAACATTATTTTAAATTATCTTGGACATAAAAAACAAAGTGAGGATTTGGCAACCTTGCAGCAAAACCCTCAAAACCAGTTATTCCTTTTAAATAAAAACAAAAATGAGAAACAGTAACTATTAGAAATCCCACCTGGTGCTTTCTCTGTGTTAATGATGCTTCTTAAATTGCATGTGGGTAAATGGTAATTTTGTCTCACACCATTAAAAACTAATGGAACCCTTGATGATAAGAAATGCCATAGCTAGCTTGTTGGAAAACGTTTAATTAATAAAGTAATAAAATTATTGTAAACTAGTGCAGTTTCACAGAGGATTCGATGGGATATAAAACAGATAAAACATCCTTGAGAGTTGGTACAAGAAAAAAATGCTTCTCTATAAAAAACAGCACTATAAACTTAAGCTGGTCTGTGTTATACCAAGTTAACACAAGCTGTGATGATACTAAAGGTATTTGGATAAGCCTTTCATGGAAAGTGGCAGGAAAACCTCCTGAGTGCAGACGGGTGTGTTTTCAAGGAGCAGAAGCCAGAGCACCTTCCCCTGTACTGGTGTGGGACTCAAAGTGATGGTTAATGGGAGCTGCAGTCCTACGAGCCCAGGGGAATAATTCTGATGGTGTTATTGCTGTTATCGGTCTGTCCCAGAACCTCCAGAGTCAGGGACACCACCTCCACTAGCCTGAGTGAGTTTGGGGTGAGGCACCATTCCCCCCTGCTGCTACAGCCACTTTGCTGCATAATTTTTGTGAAGCAAGTGGCTGGCGGAGAGTGGAGAGGAGGAGTAAGACTCTTTCCTGCCCCAGGGAATGAGCCCCGATGCTCCACACAGCTGGTTTGCAGGTGGCCAGCTGGTGATGAGGGCAGTGGCACTGCTGCCATGGCTGCAGTACCAAGTGTTTACACACTGGTAACTCAGTGCATGTGAGTGGCATCCCAGCTGCTCCACAGGTGAGAAGAGTTGGGGAGGGACAAGCATGGGGAAAAACACATGGGAAGCAAAGGCTGGTTACCCCTCCTCATCCTGCTGCTGACCCCAGTTTATTCTTCACATCTTCCTGGAGGCATTTCCTTGCAAGCTTTGGGGTTGGTCTCCTGTAACTGGGAGACTGTAAAAGAGAGGCTTTCTGCATGGCATGAGCTGGGTCAGGTACCTCTGGTATGTACACACCCATGTACTAGAGCCTGTAAGTCTCCATTACACAGACACCTCAAAGATTTGCAGATGTTTCACTTCAGGATGGGTGTAATCTGCCAGGTGCCCAAACTTTATTTTAGCCCTAAGACTAAATCTGCACATCTCAGTGACAAGCACCATCAACTCTAGTCGTGAGTGCTCAGCCCATGGCGATGGGAAGGAGCAGGAAAGAATAGCTGGGAGAAAGGCACACAGGCAGGTCCTGGATTTTGGGGTGTCATGAGAGCCAGTTGCAGCCCTGGGCACTTGGCAGCCCCTGTGCAGAAGCAGTGCTGCTGGGGCAGCAATGCCAAGCAACACCAGCACTCTGTGATGTGCCACAGACAGACCTGGAAAGGTTTGGGACCGACATGGGCCAGTATTTTTCCAAACCACCAATGACATTTTTCTATAAAAAGCTGAAAGTGTTTCTGTAGTGGGCTGGCATGCCTTCTTTCCTCCCACATCAGAATAGTTGAGGCTCACACTGGGAAATGAAGGACGCTCTGCTGTGCTCCCAGTGTGGATGGTTTCTTTTACCAAGGCTTTGTACAAATACCATCACAGCCATGGTTTCTTGTCTTCCATGTAACTAAAATAAATGATATTGCAGTATGTACAGCTTGTGCATTGCTGTACCACAAAGGTTAATCTTGTGTTCCTTAGTTGCTTATGGCCTGGTTGTGTTAAGGGGATGATCAGACCTTACTCACAGAAAGTCTGGTCTCCTCACCAAGCCACTACAGACACTGCTATGCCACTGATGCAATCACAGTTTCTGGTTAGTGTTTGCAGCAACATATACTTTCCATTTGCGTGTCTTTAGTTTCCTCAGCAGTCTCCACCTTGATCATTAGCTAGAAGCCATCCTGCTTATCTCTAGTTTTAAAACAAAGTGTGTGGTTTTTTAAAGCACATCAGCACAAATAATACTGCTGACAATGTCACCCACAGCCACCCAACTGACACAACACCAAGGGCTCCTTACTCACTTTGGCCTCAGTGCATGAACAGACTGGTGATATAAGACCCTTTCCCCACCCAAGGCACCATCCACCTCTGGGAAAAACACTGTGGTTTTCCTCTTGTAGGCAGATTTATTTTTGAGGTAGCCTCAACAATGTGGGCACAGGGAGAAGGCTGCTGCTCATTACGGAGGCAGAGTGAAAATGTTCATGGGGCTCCATAATTCAGCCACACTGGCAATACCAGCAATGACTTTTCTATTTGGTGGTGTGTGAGAAATGAAAACATGAGCAGGAGTGCACAGAAGACTGGTATGGCCAAAGCTGGGATATTTGTTCCCTGGCAAACTGCAGTTGCTCTTGATTTAGGCACCGTTTTCCCAGCTGATGTTTTGCAAACCCGGCAGAAGATTCAGCTTTCAAGGCTGTGAAAGTGAACGCGGGGCTGGAAGCCGCCCCTGCTCACACTGGCATGAAGTCAGGCCGAGCCTCCTTCTTTCAGAAGATGTTGCTTGTTCCAGGACTGTGGGGGCAGTTTTGGGACGGAGATTTAATCTTTTATTTTTCCCATATGTCATAAGTATGTCTAAGATGATGACAAAATAATAAATTGGTGGCTGCATGAAACTTTTTTTTTTAGCAGCTGTGTTTTTAGAATATTATAATTAACCATCCTTTTGCCTTAATCACTTAAAGATTTCTAAAATAACTAGGAGCTTACTGTACCTTCCCTTGATTTGAAGCTTTCCCATGTGGGAACCATGACAATTTTTTTAGGAAGGGAGGACAGAAGAAGCAGGGCAGAACTAGAAACACAAAGTCAAGTTTATCAGTATAAATTACAGCATAAATTACTAAAATTACTGTAATAATTTTAATTTATAGCCATTGTACTAGAAGCAGGAAGAGAGGTGATATTGTATTTAATCTGCAGAATGATTGAGTCACTTCGCCTGGACTCATTTTTGCAGAAATTTAAAAGAAGTAAGTGCAGTATTTCTCAGAAAAAAAGACAGGGTGAATTGTGAGTAAAGGAAAAAATATTTGTCGACCTGCCAGGGAGAAGCACGATTAAAAGCTGACTGTTAATATAGCATGTGGGTGACAGGGCTGTCTCACCATGTGGTTCCTGCGCATGGCTCAGGTAAAAGCAGAGGGCTATAGCTAAACAACACTATACTGTCTGTCAATGTTAGGGGTTTTTCTTTTTTATATAAATGACATGTTTTCTTTTGGCAGATGGGACCGAGCCTTGAAGAATAAATTTTTTGGAGGCAAATTTGCTGCCTGGAAATATATGTATTTAGGAACCTGTCGGGTGCTGTGAGTGTCAGCACCACCCCAGCTGAGCTGGCCAGCACCACTCTGCAGCTCGCCTGCTCCAATCTCCCCACAGACCCCCCAAATCCCCAGCCGGCCACTGCCGGGTTGGAGCAAAAATGACAACTCCGATACAAGATTTGCTCTGGATATTGCTGATATTGCTTTGTGCCTGCCTTATAAAACTTCCCCGTTGGCTATTTTTCCAGCCAGGGGATTTTACCCAGATGAATGTGTTTGCCTCCCTCTCACCAGCTGCCAAAATCCAACTTATCTGTAAGTGGAAATAACGCTTGGCCTCTGGTCGATCAGAGCCTCAATGCTCTTTACGAGAGGAGACGAAATAAAACCATTCCCCGTGTTAACAGCTGTGAAAGCCGACGTGCTGAGAGGTTAAGTGATTTGCCGAGTGTGAGAGTGTGAGGTAGGATGGTGCCTGGCTCTCAGGAGCCCTTTTTCGGGAGGAGGATGGGGGTGGGGTACCACAGACCCCCATAAATCCCCATTTCCAAAAGGGCACCTGGTGGGAGGGACCAACCACCTGTAATGTGCCTTACCCCAGACCAGGCATAAGCAAAGTTTTACCAGAAATAAAATTATATTCTTCAAAAATCCTCCTAAAATTTTGTACTGAAAGCAGGTGCTGGGTTTTGTGAGCCAGCATCAGAAATAGGTGGCAGCTGCGAAGATTTCTGAACATCCCAGCAGTGCCTAAGTATTGGGAGGTAAGCAAGAGAAGAGATAGATTAAGCCAGAATCCAGATACCTTGAAGCCTACAACAGTGCATATGCCCAGCACAGCCTTTTTTCTGCCTCGAGACATTTAGGCCTGTTTGTTTAACCAACAGAAGTGGGCACCTTTTAAGAGCAAATCAGGATGCCCAAATTAGAGCCTAAGTATCTATATAGTTCTTCAATATAGGTGGTGCAGCATATGTTAATACAGCAGAATAGTTTATTTCTATAAATGTAATATTTATTGCCACTTTATACAAGGAATATTCTAGACATGGTGGCTATATATATACAGGTACAGGTAATAAAAAAGGCACTGTAAAAGGCACACTCAAAAATAAACAGTGTTGTTCCCCAGTTCTGTAGGGTCGGTAAAACTGATAGCAGCTCCCTAGCAGTGGCTTCATCTCCACACTCACAGTGTGTGTTCTTAACACCTTCCTTCACTGCAAAACTGAAGTATTTAACCCAAAACATACAAACAAATCTGTTATTCTTCTCCTTTATTAACCTTCAGAGTCCTCTGAAATCGCACATGAAGAGAAAGCTCTTCCCTTTTCTTTTGTCTAGGAGAAGGGATTTAAACTTTATATACAAATAGATACACACATACATGTAAGCCTTCCCGTGTAATCAGGCACACACAGAGCACTTTGTCTGCTTCTCTATAAATACATATACACATATGTATATCCACAGATATGCAGGCATGTGTGCATATGTGTGTGTAAAAAGAGAGAAAAAAAGACTTAGAAAATGAAAGACAAATGTTAGAGAATGATATTCCCAAGCCCTCAAATCCCTAATCATGAGTTTGATGCAATATTTGCCCTAATGGGAAATGATAACTGGCACTTTTCCAAAGCAAACCTCGAAGAAAGGAGCAATAAAAAAGGAAAATGCTAGCTTGGCAGTTAAAGAAAGAGGAGCCGAAGCGAGAACTGCTGTCGGAGATAATAAAGAATTAACCACAAACCCCTTTTCTATTAAGCACAAAAAAGGATATTAAAATAACATGCCCCCTCCCTAAATGTTTCAAGGCTTGTGTCATGCTTCTCTGCGCAGCTTCCCCGGGATGTTCTGAGGCGCGGGGCTGCAGCCCCGCTCAGCCGCCTCCCAGCTCCCTTCTCGTGCGAGGAAGCCTGCGCTGCTCCAACACACAGCAACTCTCAATCACGCCCCTGGTTTTGTGAGCTTACACGGTACGTTCCAAATCTTGCCCTTTCCAACGAGAGGGAGTTTGGTTGTGGCCCATGACCCTGTGGACCTTCAGGCCCTAGCTGTGATGAAGCAGTTCTGAAGGGCTCCCTCTCCCCTTGCCCTCCCCTCAGGAGGCTACATATTGGGCAGCCCGCTGTACAATGCAGCTCGGCTGCTGTGCTCTCCACACTGCCCATAGGCACAAAGAGATCAGTTAAGTATACAGTGAGTCCTAGTGCCCTGTTTTCTGGTTATAGCAGCAAGCATCAGTGCTTTCGCCTTCATGCTCTTACTACCATTTTTACACTTGGGGCATTTTCTCACTTTAAAAATTACATGTGATAAATTACACAGAAAAGTGCCACAGATCTGGGACAAAAAAACTGGTGCAAAAGAATCGTATCAAGAGCAGCTAGATATAGGAGAGAAGACAACAGGAAGGAGGGCTGTGAGTCAGGAGGTACTTTTCCATCTAGTATCCCCTCTAGGAGCCTCCTGGGACATCCTGTAATGTTACTAACAAATAGAGATGCTGTTCCCAGTGTGTGTGTGTGTGTGCCTAGTATGCCCTCATGCAGTGCTCCACAGCCAGGAATGCACCAGAGAGCCCAAAATCAACACCATTTCTGGCAGGTCATGTGATGTGCAGGGTTTTGGTAACTGATTTTGCTCATTTTGTGATTACTCAAACCATTTTAACAGCAAAATCCAGCATAAATATCCCTTGAAATTTCCACCTCAACTGAATAGTAGATTTTACTATGGCAATTTTAAGTTTGCAAAACAAGTGGTACTCAGGGCACTACAGACTCAACAGGCTGAAATTACCCCTTTATATCAAGTCAAAGAGACCTTCAATAATCTTTTATTTCAAAGACATTTATGACCTAACTTTGGTTCATGAGCACATAAGACATTAATGACATGGAGTAATGCAATGTAAAACTCCTTTGGTACTTCATTATTATCTGGGTCTTTGATATGCAATTTCACAAGAGCTAAACTAGCAGCTCCTTTAACAGCATTTTGTAGAGCTGGTCCTCACTTGTGTACTAGGAGTGCCCCAAAGCCAAAATGGCACAAGCCAGAAAGGTGAAGATGCAATAAGGAATCACTAAAACTTTGTCATAAATGTCAAATGAAGCATATCTGCCAGTAAGAGCTTATTTTAAAAAACAGTGTGTAGATTGCATTGATCTTAGCCACTACAAGGGTAGAGCTTTAGAAGGAAAAGAAAAAAATGCCTATCTGTACAAGATGTTTTTTAAACCTAAACATCTTGCTCTTTTAGGCTTCTAAAACTCTTTGCAAAGGAGGTATAACCCGCAACTCAGGAAACTACTAATATAATCTATCTTTCAGAGATGAAAATCAAAACTCCTTCCTGAGCTATGTCCATGCTGAAAAGCAGAGTTAAAAATCAGCTGCTTTTATCTGAGTGCCTAAGTTTAAAACTACTTAAACAGAATTCTACCAGCTTTTAAATAAAAGCCCGTTGTTTGTCTGCCAGTACCAGTCTCGGTTAATTTCTACGCTGAGCTTAAAAAAAAAAAAAAAGAAAAGATCAATAAAGGTGTAGGTGGAGAGGTTTAAAAAATAACTACTGGAAATGGTGAGCCAAGATCTTCGGAACAACTTGTCTCTGCCTGAGGTACAGGCAGGCTGGTTTTTAGATCAGTCACCTACAACTGTGGTGTCATGAAGTGGAAAAATACCACCGAGAGTAATTTTTAGCAGAGAACACCAACAGTTCCTCTCACATTCGCATCCAGTGAAACTCTATTCCAGTTAGATTCATTGGCAAATTCTAAATTCTTATTTGATTTATCAATCACAATTTTATATTGTTAATTCGTACGTTCATTAGACAAATCTATCTCTCTAAGGTAATCACTTAAGGTACTGTTGGCATGTGAACATGCACAAATGGATAATTCTTAATGACCTTCTAAGTTGACATATTTTTGGCATCAGTTTTCTGTATCCTAATTTCAAGCTGCCTCTCTGGTGTTATTGTAGGGCTGACTTCACAGTCAAGGAGGACATGCAATTGGAGGTTGTTAATAAGATTGTTCCCATCAGATATCAGCAGAACGAGGAACAATAAGGTCAGTAAGAAGTCCTCTATTTCAGCAGCCTTGGAAGAGAAAATGTTTGACCAGATTTATGACTTTTTCAGTACTTCTACAGTAAATAATTTTTGCCCTGCAGATGTTTGGTAAAAACAAAAATTGTCAGGGAAGTTGGAACTAGATGATCTTTAAGATCCCTTCTGACTCAAACCATTTTATGATCCTGTGAAATGAAATACAAGTCATTCAGGCTACTGTTCTGCCAACTAGTCTCCACGATGCCCTCCCACAAGGCCAGGCCAATATCACAAATCTTTGACTGCAGGTTAACATAGTGCAGGTGAACCACAGACCGGTGTAGATATGGCATAGCCACATCTTGCAGGTGTCTGATGGAGGAGCTCAAACTCTTTAGATTTATAGGCAGACCTGTCACTGTCTATGCTTGCCAGTTTGCAGAGTTACAGAGGAATCAGCTCAACTACCAGAAAATGCAAGAATGTTTTCCATATTCTCAATTTGATAGATGGCATTTGCCCAGCTGAATGACCATTAGTCACTGTGATACCCAAACTCCAGAAGATCTGCAAACTGATATTATCCCCACTGAGGCTCTTTGGGGTTTCTTTCCATCCTCAGCCTCATACTGTTACTGCTGTTCACCCAGTGCCATGAGACAGTGGAAAAAAAGGCATTGTCTTAAACACAAGGTTTTCAGGCTTTTCAGCATTTCCACAGTGCTTCCCAGAGCAGATCCAGACAAGGAAAGGGCAATTTCTGATATTTTCCAGTCTACGAGAGACCAGAGGAAGAAATTTGGGGGGAAAAAAGTGGGGTAGACATAGCATTACCATCCACTGAGGTTTGGCAATTGGCTTCCATGGACTGGGAGGCAAGCTAGGCAGGGAATGAGGGGGGACAGGAGAGAAAAGTATGAGGAAAGAGCCCTCCCCAAGCTGACGGCCAACACGACCGTCAGCCCCGCATGAAGGAGCCACTGGGGCTTGGGGTAGAGGCTGGAAGGGTTGTGTGGGCAGCCTGTGTCCTCTGTGCCCAGCTGCCACCCAAAAGTCAAAGAAAAGAGTTTGCATCCCTTCCTCAAAAGCACAGCTCGGGTTGCAAATCCAAATGTATGGGCAAAATGTAAATGCATTGTGACAAGCTGTACGGGGAATCAAAACAAGGAACAAGGAGCGTATGTTTCTTTTAGAGAAATGTCCTTTATCTTGCAGGCAGAACGAAGCGTGTGGCATTCAAATGTTAAGATTTTTACACACTTCATGAAATACTAAAGAGAGACCAAAAAAAAAAAAAAAAAAAAAAAAAGCAACAAGAAAATAACCCAAGTCCGTGTCACTTCTCAGCTAGTTTGGTTATTGCTGCTCCTGAGTACTGTAACATATGCACTTTCCCTTTTGAAAATGTATCAAAGTTGTTATTTTGGGGGTGGGATAAACTCTTACCCATGCATATCTTATGTTTTGAAGCCAAGAATGCTTAAGAACCTGCTCTGGATCCGCACATCAGATGCATAAGTGATTAGTGACAAGTGACACAGAAACAGAGAATGTGCTGTGTTACGATGAATAATAAACACGCGCAATTTATGCAGGCAGAGCAAGCGAGGAGATGGCATCCTGCACTTTTTCCATATAAATAATGTGAATCTCTCGGCAATGAAGCCAGGCCGACCAGGGAGTTTCTCCAGCCCACCAGCAGCGCGAGCCGGCGGTGGATGGTGGGGACGGGCGAGGAGGGGTCACCCACCAACAGGACTGCTTCTGGCTTCTTGTGGGTCATCACAACTGATGGCAATTAATTGTCTCTCAACTAGAATCAACGCAGGAACAAGATTCACAGGGGGCAAAATTTTTCTTTCTCTGGGAGAAAGGAGCTTTTAGATAAATGAAAAAAAAAAGCAACTCACTGAAAAATATTCGTGTGGTTTTCTATTTCCTGGGTTTCTGGAGAGCATCACTACAGTGATAATTTTTGAATGAACAGACTTGATTTTTAGATTAAGTTTCTTCAGGAAAGGTGAGCACATGCCCTTGGGAGGCTGTCATGGCTGAGGAGAGCTGGCAGCAGGTTTTCCAAAGGGCCACAGTGTACCTAGTGGGAACCTTGCCACTCTTACATTTTCCATTACCAAAACCACACATAACCCCGAAAAAAAAAGCCAAAGCCAGCCAGACATTCACCCTTAGCCCAGCTCTTGAGTTTTTCCTTGTGTGTACGTCTGCCATGCAGACACATCCTCCTGTAGTCCCATGGACACACAGCCTCCTGCAACATCCCCACTTTGCCACCTTCTTTCCTCTGCCCCTTACTGCCCTCCCACAAATAAATCCTCCAGAGAAAAGAGAAAGACGTAATTTTTTTTTAATTAAAAAAATATCCACCTGCTACTAACTGCATTTTTTCCTGGCTGTCCTGGCCTGCCAACTCCGAGCAAGCTTTTCTTTATAATTTTTACACTATCTCTACACTTCCAGAAATGTACGCACTTGGATAAAAGTAGAACTGAGAGGGGAAAATGCATATTCTGTTAAATAAAAAAAAAAGTTGGAAAAAGTGTCTAAAAGATGGATGTGTAAAGAAATCATACCCGTACTTTAACTCCGAGTTTGGGTTATATAAACTGTACTGTGGTAATTACCAAGCTCCTCCAGATTAATAAACAATTACCATAGTAACTACATCGTCCTATGAAACCTATTCTCATGAATTTTTAAAGCATAAATGGAAATACATGCCGGTTGAAAAAGTCTTCTATTTATTTTGTCCCTGGAAGACAAGGCAGACAGATCCATTAAAGGATCCCGTCAAGTTATTTCTTCCTCCGCTGGTTACTGCAGCCACACTTCGGACAAGTGCCATATATTATGTACTAACTAGGAAAGCCCATTATGTGGCACGGGGCCTTGGGCTGGCAAGCAGTGGGGCTGGCCTCGCACCCCGCTCCCCTGGCAGCTCCTGTGCTCTCATGCCTTGTTTCCACAGAGGGTTTAGGTGACATGGTTCACCTTTTTGTTTGCCAAAATTTAAGGGGTTGTCCCTGCTTGCCCACCGGGCTCTTTTTATTTTTCTTATGGATAATGTGTGAGAAGAGATTTCAGGTTGATGTTGCATGACCATACACAGGAAAGACATCTCCATCAAATATTTGATAAGTTGATAAGACAATGCACACATCCAAATCTAACTTTCCACAGCATGGTGTGCCTTGTTTCCAGCATATCCACCAGTGTCCCACCGGGCTGATCCTACTGCAGGGCATGTCACAGCCTATTTTCCACATGTGGAAAAATCCAGCATGAGCTGCTCTTGTGTCAGTGCCTTGCACCCAGGGCCATGCCAGGCATGTGGGTTCAGCCACCAGGAAAGAGCTCTCTGCAGCCCCTGTGCCTCTGCATGGTCTCACCCTGCTGGGAGGAGGCAGTGAAGATGGGTAAATGCTCCAGCAGAGCAGCACACACCAGGGGTGGGCTCCTGTTATGTGCAAGCCAGCAACATGGGTCCCCCAGATGCCCAGCAGGAAGGGTGTGTCCGTTTGGTATTGCCTTTTCCCCCAAAGCCTGAACAAAGCAGCCCCTCAGTACTGCCCTGCGCTCCTCCTGCCTCTGAAACTCTGAAATGTGCCCTCACTCAATCACAGGAGGCATCAATGATTAAAAGCAGTCTGAAAGGTGCACCTAAAGTCATTTAAAAAAAAAAAAAAAAAAAGAAAGGCTTCCTCCTTCCCCAATATCAACCCTTGTATTGTACTATCGTAGACAAAAATTTGGTTTGAAAGCTCACACCCATATTTCGGAGCTTTAACACAGCTGAGCTTGGCTTTACTGCCAAATAACAAGATTATGTATCAACCTGTTGATAATTCTGACAGGAAAGCTGAGAAGTAGATCTGAGTTAAAAAATACTGTTCGGCATTTGCAGTAATAGTCTAAACCAAGAGGTGAGACTTCTACGCTTCGAGCTGCTTACTTTTGATAATTTTGATGAGCTGAAATAATATCCCCTCTTTTGCAAGAAAGTATTTCTCCAGAGACTCTGAGAGTTAGGAAAGCCATTAAATCCTTGTGGATTGAAGGTAGAAAAATAAATTGTATGTATTTTAGACTTTGAATGATCTTCCTATAGTAATTTTCGGGGAAAAAAACTATGAAGAATTCTGCAATTTTAATCTCCTCAGTAGCTTCCCATTACTAAACAAGCAGAACACCACAGTACAAATGTGGATGTTACATGTCATCTTGATCTGCTGCTTTTTTCTTTCATTAAAGCTTTAATGCAGCAATTATGGCTACGTTGCCCTATAAAAAAAGGAAAAGGCAGTTTACTTTAAAAAGTGAAATTGCATAGCCTACTATTTAATTATACACAAATGTAAATGGCCTATTTTTCCATAACTGGTTATTACAGCACTGTTTTACTTTCTGAGTTTTCACAATCTCTAAAACCTACAACGCTTCCTGCTATATAATTGTTTTGCTACATTATTGTTTTCATCTTATTTTTTCTTTTAATGCGAGTGCAGCGGGATAAATCTTGGTTTTAAGCCAGCCAGTACTTCATCTACTTAAGCTTTTATAGATGAAGATTGCTGTAATTATCAGAATACCCGCTTATTTCTGAAGTATTATCTTGGCAACCTGCTGGCATTTACAACCAATTAACAAGCTTTGCCCATTAGTTGCATAAGGGGTATCACAGAGTAAAGCCATTGTGTGCTAATTTTCTATTTTAGATAATCAGTTTGGCCATCCAAAATGGAAAGGGGAAGAAAAGAAAGGTTTGACACACAGTGGCAGACATGTAAAAATGACTACATGCCTCTCTGAGACAAAGGTATCCAGCAACCGCATGATTGCTTCACTGTCGTCACCACTGGGTTTTAAGTATTTATTCCTTTTGTCTCTTTTGGAAGAGAAAATAGAAAGTACGGCTTCAGCAAAGTAATCATGTCCTCTTTTTATTTTTTAAACAGACTGGCTTCTCCCTCTGTCCTTGAGGGCTTGTAATTTCACCAAATTGTATGAGTGTTAAACACGATTTCCAAAAAAAAAAAAAAAAAGGAAGAGTAAGCAAGAGAGAAGGAAACCTGTCCGCCAGTGGAAGTCACAGCTTTCCTCTCCTAATCACGGGGCGAACAGAGCCCTTATGCCAAAGGCAGCCCCTCACTCGCGTCGCTGCCCCGCACTTGGTTAAAGCCATGTGGCCATGTGCAGGCTGGGGGTTTAACCAGGCGCCGCTATGAGCAAATGTGTTCCCGGCCGTCCTTCAGCCCCTGGCTGCTGAGCTGTGCCAGACCCGGCTGTCTCCTCCCTGCCCGGGAGCATTTTGGACAACAAGCACGCACACACACCCCTCCCCTCCCCTCCCTCCCCCGGCACGATGCTTGCTCGGGCAGTAATGCTGGGCACTTCCCCCTGGGGAGAGGGGGAAAAAAAGCTGAGAGAGTCTGGGTGATTTTTCTAGGCATTAATCTTTGGTTAAGGCACTGTTTGCTTTCCCTGCTCCTGGTGCAGAGCCTGTGATCACAGAGCTGCATCCTGACGTATGCATTCCCACCAGATCCATCTCCAGAGCTGCCCCATGAGCACCGCAGCCCCGTTTATGCTACCCCATCCACACAGCATTTGATTGGGTCCTGTCTCGAGCACAGGCACCATAAACCAAAGCTGGCACACAGCAGAGCGGGCACAGCTTGCAGCGCTGACACCACACCACACCAGCCCCTGCTTCCACCTTCCCACCCCATCCCTGCTGCCCAACCAGGCACAAGGCTCAGGCTTCCTTGATCTCCCACTGACCCCAACCCGTGAGCTTGGCCCTTCTACTCATCTCCACCCCTTCTGCTTGAAGCAGCCAGGACCATAAGGGCCTCCTCCTGCCAACGCTTGTCCCACACCCCACCCCACAGCAATGGGAGAAACAGGTCCCAGATCCTGCCTAGGGAGTCTCAAGGTAAATAACTACCAAAAAATGATTATGCTGGAGGCAACAGGGCTTACCCATTTAATTGTATATAGAATTAGATGTTAGACCTGGTATAGATGCTTGCATTTTGTAATAAGGATAGGAACTAATCAGTTTAAAGATGAGCACAGTCCTTAAAGCATGGTTAGATCCCATTTACTCTATTGAACAGAACGGGTGGATGGTTCATGCTGTAAAAGGGTTTTATAAAATGTAGCAAACTGTACAATGACATGTTTTATTTGCCTCCTGTGGTTTAGATTCATATTTTGCTTTAGCATAAGTTAAACAAAATTAAGACTATGATTATGCTAAGAGGATGCAGCCAGTAAAGATAGAAAATGTTGAACTCCTCAAAGTCATAAAGAATTGTCAACTGTGCAATTAGTAAAGAGTGAACACATACAATGAAGTCTATTAAGTCATAAATGAATGAGAAAAATGTAGTGCTTGGCAATTTAATGTCTATATTTGTCTTAATTATTTTAAATTAATTGCTATTGGCTACAAGCATTAGAAAATTTACAATTTAAGTAAGGTACAGCATAAACCCTCCTATAAAGTGAATCTAGTTAAATAGCCAACCAATTTTAAAATTATTTAGGCTACTGAAAAGGAAGAAGTAAGAAGGGTTGATGGGGACAGCTCTGAGCTCCTCACAGCCTGTCTCCTGTGATGCTGTCCCAGGCTTGAGCACCTTGAAGCCCTTCCACTGCTGGCAGGGAGCACAGATCAGCCCTCTCTCCTGACACCTCCAGCATCATGAGACCTCACAGATGTTCCCTTTCTGGGCACCTCTGGACAGTTTTCCCCCAGACTAGGCCTGGACTCACAGCTGCTCACAGCCCTTGCAGTGGGACAGCACGCCATCAGCCCACACACCACCAGCAGAAGGCTGTGACCTTTCTCCT
This sequence comes from Manacus vitellinus, assembly GCF_001715985.3. Classification (NCBI taxonomy): domain Eukaryota; kingdom Metazoa; phylum Chordata; class Aves; order Passeriformes; family Pipridae; genus Manacus; species Manacus vitellinus. The sequence goes on along the minus strand of NW_021939471.1, from coordinate 7,493,987 downwards.
CTGCATGGTCATGAGAAGATTATTTTTGGAAAAAAATTAAAGTGTTTTTTTTCCCAGTCCTTCACTCCTGAATGACCCCTGAGAGATGCAGCTCATTGTAAGCTAAAGGAAAACATTTTTGTGAATGGCTCTTATATAATACACAAGTACCTTTCCAGTGTAGTAGTTTGTCCAGAGGTAGCTGAGGTACACTGTGTGCCCACTCTCTGTGAGCAGCAGAGTGATGTTCTGCAGAGGTGTCCCTGTGCCCCCCTGGAGGAGGCCTCTCCAGCTGCCTGCAGGGCCCCGTGGCACAGCTCCTGGCACCAAAGGGCTGGTGGGCACTGCAGAGAACCACTGCCTGCTATCAGGCTGTCTCCTTGGGGTGGTTTCGGGGTGCTACAACCAGACAAGGATGGGAACTGAATGAGGCAAGGGATGTTGCCCAAAAGCAAACATTTCAGAAAAGTCAACATGTTTTTTTTCTGATGTTTTGTAAATCGAAAGTTTCTATTTCCTGTTCTGCAATGTGATTTGGAGATCACTTGTAGTCACATTTCACTTCCTTTTCAGAATAAAGATGATTAGAACCATAAGATAAGATACCAGAAGGTATGCCCTTTTCCCCAGGTTCCCATTTTTCTAACATGGAGGAAAGGAAACTTGTATTATAAGGGAGTTTCTTTTAAAGTCTCAGGTGAAAAAGCACTTATTTGCCCAGTTCCAATTAAGCCATTCCCAGTCAAGATTAGTGTGCCCCAATAGCCTTACCAAGTTGATGATGGGGCAATTGGAAAAGGGGTGAGTGGAAAAATTCTCACCAGGGAAATGAAACAGTACCCAAACTCCCATTTTATGTTCTACATCTGCAAGGAAGGAGACACGTTCCTCCAGGACTCTAATCTCCATCACTAATATTATTATTAAATATTTACGCACTACCCTAAGTTTGCATGACACTTTACAGAGATAAAAGATGCTCTCTTTGCACTGAAGATCTTACAGCCTACATCAGACAGAGAAAGCAAAGTTAGCAGAAAAGGAGACATGATGAAGATTATGAAAAGGATCTAATGCTGGTGACCCAAAAGCATTTTTAGATTGTAACAGCACATGGGACTAGGGATGATGAAAGCTTATGGCTTCAGGGCCTGTTTTGCTTTTAGTAGCCATTAAACCTCCTTTCAGACTCACAGTGGTCATGTGGACCTATTTCTCCACATCTTTGACCCAAACAAAGAAAATAATTATGTCTTGTAACCTCTAGAAAAATACTTTTTTCACCTGTTTTTTTCTAAAGAGAAGAGATGTCAGGCTGTGAGAGTTCAGCAGTGCATTCTTCCAGGCTGCACAAGTGGGAGAAAGGGCTACACACTGCACCACTGAGCTGAAAATAGAAATATGAGTGGCTCAGTCCTTCAGCTTGGGTTTTCTCCATTTTGATTAATTCCCCCACTTCATTTTAATTTCTGACAGTGCAACTAGAGAGCCACGATGAATCATCCTTCCCTGTCAGACACATTGGGCTGGGATGGCTCTAGCCTTTAGCTGAGGCCGAAGAGATGCAGCAGCAGGAAATCAAAGCAGTGAAGCTGGAGAAATGGAGATGCCCAGCACAACTCTACTTGCTCAGGGCGTGGGGCAGGCACATTCTCAGCAGATTACAGGGAATACACCTTGGCAGGAATGATGCTAAAAGGAAAGGATAACACCAGTTCTATAGTCTGTAAAATAACAATTTTTAATGTAGACATCATTACTTTGGGGAGCCAAGCCAAGCCCAGTATTAAGCTGCAGCAGGAGGACGCCTCTCTCCTGCCTGCAGGCACGGAAGGGAGCTGGCAGCCCCAGCAGGAGCCAAGCCCACTCTGCAGTGCTCCCTCTGCAGTGCCGCCCCCAAAACTCCCTGGCATTGGGGGACTGCTCAAGCAACAGCAGCAAGGGCAAGGCCACCAGGCTTAGGGACAGCAAGTGGCAGTCAAAGAAGGGAGGTGCTGGCACTTTCACCAGAGGGGGTCCAGCCTCCCCAGCTCAGGTGGCCAAGACCTCTTCTGGGTCTCCACCATCCACCTATTATTTTCATTCGCAAGTTCTGTGATCAAAAAAAAAAGATTTTTTCTGCCTTTTAATTTTTTTAAAGTAATCCTAGTCGAATCCATGACAATGACAGATTTCCCTGGGTTTCCTAGAAGGTAGGTACACATTTGTCGACTGACCCGAGGCCCCGTGCAGAGAGAAGCAGCAGCACACATCATACCCCCTGAGACAACAACAGGCAGGACATGCAGGGCAGAAGTGCAGCCTAAGGCATACAGCAATACAGATCTGCAGGCCCACACATGCACATGTACACACATATACATAGGCACATATATATACACACACATATACATTTACATGCTCCTAGCAATTCAGTTAGATTAATTTGCTTTGACTATTCCATTATTTTCCTTGTATAGTACTTAAAGAATCAGGTTAAGCCTTTTGCAAACAATGCTCCTTTACCTCCACATGGGTGTTGTGAGACTTTAATTAATGTTTTTAAAGTGCTTTCAGATCCCCAGAAGAAAAGCGCTATAGAAGTGTGTAGTCTGATTATTTCATAGCATACAAAAGTAGAGGTGAAAAGAAATATTCTCCTCCTTACACATAAAACTACTGATCTCAACTCCTGCATTTAAAAAACCCCAAGATGTTAAGAAAGAAAAGAATTCTGACCATGAACCTACTTCAGGCTTCCCCTTTGCCTTTTTCATCTGATTTCTGGTTGAGTGAAATAATAAGCTATTGTATTGCTGTAAACTCTTTGTAAGTAGGTTTGACTAAGACAACAGAGTTCAGTGCCAGCAGCTACTCTGATCATTCTTTTAAATGGAAATTTACCGTCTGCTGCATCACATGGAAAAAATATAGAACTATTTTTCACAGCTTGTTCACTGAACAGATTATTGGAGGGAAGAAAAAAATAAAAAGGCTTCATTTTCTACAGATCCCAAATCTCAGCGTAGAAAGTCTTGGCAATTTCCTTTTGAGAGGAGACAGATTTCAGTTTCACATTGATTTAACAATGAGAAGTGCGTCCAAAATGAGGGCCTGATTCTGAGCATTTAAATGGTTAGCCACAGCTGACTCCATAGCTTATCTATGGGAGCAAAATTACTCACATCCATAAGCCTGTGTAGGATCTGGTCCTAATATAGAATCAGTTCTTGATGTCATAAAATCTTTTTTAACAGCATCTTGTGTTACATTTAATTTATTTCACATGGTCTCATAAAATAAGATAAAAGCTTGTAAGTCTAAAAGTCATATTAAAAGGATGGAAAAAAACCCAACCTACTGTCTATTCATGTTTATTAAGTATTATCTTTGTGCAACTAACATTGTTTTAACTCCAGAATTTCCAAATTGTTTCTAATCCTAACAGCAGTCATCAAGAGCTGCCAGTGCACGATGTAAACAGATTACAACACACCCGCTTTTTGGAGAAGAAACTCATTCCCAAAGCTCTCTACAGACAGGTTGTCCCTTTTAGCTCATGCTAGCAGCAAGGGCCTTACAAAAGTGCCTTCCCTCTCACTTGAGCAGGGCACGGACAAATGATGTCCGTGACCACAGCTATGTGGTCTAACTTCCAAACTTAGCCCAGGAAGCTCCAGGACAACAGGCACAAGAAACACCAACTAGTACTAAGCATGGTTTAATCTAATAGTGGCCTAGAGAGTGGACAAGCAACACTCCACTTCATCTGTTCTTTAATACAGAAAAAGACTTCAGGCAGAAAAACATCTTTGGGGCCAGAAAGGCCTCACCCTTCTTTAAACAGAGGCTGTGGAGTGCCTCCCCTCCACCCCTTGAAGTGTACTTTCTGCTTCAGTACTAGCAGGGGAAGGACAGGACTGCAGCCATGGACCCCAGGATTTAGGGTGAGCTCACCTGAAGCCCAGGGAACGTGGCCAGGAGGTCCCAGGAGGCATGCATGGTAGTCTGTGGTGTGTGAGAGGAGAAGTATGTCCATGGGTGTAGCTTGGCACCCACAAACTGCCCACAGAAAAAAGGCTCCTTTTTCAGTCTTTGAGGGACAATGCTTCTGTATGCTGGGAGGTGGATGGATTCAGGGATGCGAGTCAGAGGATGATCCTGATCTGCCTTTAGGGCTCCCAAAGGTGTGTGTGTGTATCTGGGTGGTTGGGTGCTCCTCCAAGGTTGGCAGGAGGCATACAAATGCCAAATGGGGCATCTTCCTATTCACAGCATGGGTCCTTTATTTTTGCAAATGTATAACATAATTTATTATAAAAGTGCCTTCAACATCTCAGAGCATGTCAGTGACCTTAGAGAGCTACTGGCAGGAGTACTTGTTTGCCAACAAGAAAAAAAATGGTAAAAATAAAAAAATCCCAGTACTCTGGGGTATGAGCTAAGGTAATGTTCCATTAAAAAAACAAACCACAAAACAAATAAAAACACACACACACAGATAACTTGCCCTTTTTGTCAGCTCATGTTTCCTTAGTTTATCAGTTATAACCATTACCATAAGAAAATGATGAGGTCTTACCTGAAGCTGCTGTTAGCAAAATGGTTTCACTACCAGAAGGCCATGACAGACTGTCAATGTTTTAGGAACCAGCAGCAGTCCCACTGCCTTTCCCCCAGGAAGCACAAGCCAGAGGCAAACCCAAGGGCAATGCAGTAAACAAACACTGTGCTTCCAACCTAAGTCCTGGAAAAGAAAAGTTACTTTTGATGAAATATAAGGATTCCTGAGGACAACTTTCAGTAAAGATAAACTTTAACCATGATCTGACACAACAGTCAATAAATAACTTCAAGATAATCGCACGTACCGCTTTGGTAGGCACGGTCTAACCCAGGCGGAGATGCTTTTAGAACATGGCTGTTGTCACCAGCCCTTGATATTTTCCTTGCGATCCAGGCAACATCCACATTGAAAAACCTACGCCACAGCTGTCAGGGCTTCTCTCCAGCAGATAATTAAATTCCATTGTGACAAGTGAGCTCAAGTTTAGTGACACCATCCCTGCCAACCAAACAAGAATAAGAGCCATCAGCTGCATAGTCGTTGATCGCTTTGCTGAAAGAAGAGGTGTCTGCAGTACTTACCAGCATCCTCCCAGGGTAGGTGCTCAGCCCCCAGGAGACACCTGACAATAACATGAGTACGTCTCAAGGGATGATTGCATTTGGATCAGTGTGCTTATGCAGGAAGGCCTGGCAAAAGTGGAGCAAGTCAACAAGTTTAAAGAACATTCAAGATCTTTTCCAAACCAGAAAAAGGCAGGGTTTAGCCTGGGCGGTTGCATGGTAGGCTTGCAAAAGATGAAGTCATTGGTGTTTTCTCCTATAGATTGTCCTCTCAAGTTGCTCTTTTAGGTAAAGAGTTTATTTTTAACTCATCGTATGCACATCCCATGTTTTTGTAAGTATGTCTATTTTCCTTAGAATATAGTTTTTAAACGTAGCTTATCCATCAAAAATCAGACTGCACATTAGCTAGTAGCTATTTAACACCCTAATAACTACTAGCTATTTTGCTTCATATATAAATCTGTTATTTCTAAGCTAATTATTGAATTATCCAATTTTAAATGCAGCTAGAGGAAAAACAAGAGAAGAATACCACTTCTCTGCCAGCATCCCAAAGAGACTACCCCAGTTAATAAAGGGTGACCAGGTCTCACTTTTAAGAACAGCATGAGTTTGCTTACTTCGCTCATTGCTCAAGTGTTTAAAGCTAGTATTTATGCTGCAGTAGCTCCATACAGGCTAGGGGGATATCAGAGTTCCAGAGGCATACACCTGCCTCAGACGTGCTGTGCCAGCCAAAGAACAGCTCAGACCCCACGCAGCCTCCAAGGTCTCATCCAGGACACAGGAGCCCACTGCTAAGCCAATGGCCAGAAAATGCAGCAGGAAATTAAACCTGGCTCTTCCTTAACCTCAACAAATGGCTCAACCAGGCTTCTGCAGTCAGTGTCTCAAAGTCTCTCCATCCTCTCTAAAAACTGACCACTAGCTCACACTTTCTGGTTCAAAGCTGGCTACCCAGTCCCTGAAACATCATCACTGGCAGCTGTGCAGGGAGGTCTGAGGCTTGAGAGCACCTAAATACCCAGTGTAGAAACTTAAAATCATGGATAAATTGATTGGCCCCTTTCTAGATCTCATCCTAGGCTCCCAAAGGCTGAGTTTATTCATCGCCCTATGTGCTTTGCTAGCAGTATTGGCTTCTCTGCTTGTCAACACGCCGATTTCTGAATTCTCAGTGCAAAAGAAGCCTTTCATGGTTTGGCATCCTCTTATATGTTTATGCTTCTCAAGATATATTCTCTAGCCAAGTCTTTAAGTTCTTACATTAGTCCCCCAGCCCAGACATCAATCTGTTGCTGATCAGGTCTTTTCACATCATGCTGCTTTTATCTGGAATGTTGCTTCTGATGCATTGAAGGAAGCTGATGTTTTTAAGAATGTGGTTAATTATTTTTTTCCTTTTTGTTTAAAATAACACTGAGCACAGCTATTTCTTTCACTGTAAGACTTTAGCAAGAAATTTGCCTTATAAATTCTATTATGCTGGGGAGGTCCTGATTTGCATCTTTGTCCTTGGATAGCGTAGATGCAGCACAGAGGTCCATAGAGATTGATTGATTTCCCCCCCCCTTTTATGGTCTACAATAAAAAGTTTCTTTAAAGGGGAAGAAAAGAGAGGCATATGCTTAATATTGAAGAATGGCCTGCTTGTGCTTGATACATTGGAGAAACAGTTCAAGAACACTTCATCCTACTGCAACTATTTCCTGCACTTCTGCCAAGGTTAGGGAAACCTTGGGTTAGCTGCTGCCTGAATACCGCAGACGGGTATCAGGCTGAACAAGTTCAACTGACTGCTTAGATTTTTCATCTTTATTCTTTCTCCTGTTGTCTTCCCACTTTGGCAAATAGAAATCACCTTCGACTTTGGGCGTGGCCTCAGCTGAAAGCACCCAACAAAGAGAATTCCCTGAGAGATGCTGGCTGGGGGGTCAAGGTCCTTCCATTGAGTCCCCCAACTCAGCTGTGCTGGTGATCAGCCACCTGTTATGAAAATGAGACTCTGTAGATCAGCATGGTCTGGGATCAGGTGGGTAAGAAAACACAACAGTATAGTCTGATAAATGACTGAAAAATTAGACCAAAAAAAAAAAAGCAAGAAAAATCCATCTCCCTCATACTTACGCTCCCATTTTTTTCACACCAGCTAATTAACACAAAGCAGCAGAAAGAAAAGGTATCAGGCAAGTATGACAAACTTTACCTCATTTTTCATTTGACTTAAATGAAAAACACTGCTGGCCAAAACAATCCTTGGATGCCGATTGGTTTTGCATAGAGCTCCTCTGATGTACAAACCAGAGGAGTAGCACTGGGGTAGAGAACAGACGGATCAAGGGATCCCAGCTCTGAACAGCTGTGGGACAACCAGGCCACCATGACTCCAAATGGAGGGTGCAGTCCTGCTCCTGCCCTTGCTTTGAGTTGCCCCTTACATCAAGAAGCAGCCCATTCACTGTCTTTTTGCTCTGCCCTTGATCTAAGGACTAGAACAACCAAGGGACTGAAAAGACTATTTTCTGTCTAATGTACCGGGTCACTAACCAGGGTCAAAACCTGAAGCGTTTGCTTAAATTTAGATTTAAAATTTTTTGGCTTTTTTAAACTAGCAAATATATCTGAGTGCCTGGTGCAGAAATGGCTTGGGTCAGATGATTGTATCATGGAGTAGAACTTGGAATGGGCTTTGACAAAGTTACAACCATTCTTATCGCTACGGAGCTCTCACAGAATATTTGTGGAGACAGCAATATTTTCCTGAACTGATTCTGTGTGTCTTATACTGAGAGCCACATGGGTAAATCTGACCTGCTGGTCATGTAAAATAAGACAAAAATACAGCAAATTCCTCCTCTAATGGTTGTCTTTTTTTTTGTAGGAAGAATCATACTAATCACTGCTTTCTCTCACAGAACCATGGCCTGGGCCTAATTTTAAGAGGTTCACTCATTTAGAGACAGGAAATGGAGAACACAGGGAGAGGGAAGAGCTCAAGCACTTCAGCAGATATAGGAGAGCAACTCCTTCTTCTGTGTGCTCCCTTGGGGAAACTGCAGAAGGCACATTGCCATGGCTACCTACCTTGACAGACAAGTCTTCTTTCCAGGTATTTTGTGGCAGCAGAAGGAACCCCAGTGCCAGCTTTCTTTTTCTTCTCTCTTCCATGAGGAGATGCCAGCAGTGGTTCCTGCTGGCCAGCCCACCTCCTCCCACGGTGCCTGCGCTCACCAGCCCCTCCAAAATCCTCTGCAGATCTGAGGCTGCCCTGCCTCTGCTCCCTGGGAGCTGGTCTGCTGCAGATACCCTGGGATGAGCTGCCACAGTCCCAGGGGGCTCTCAGGAAAAGGGCCTGGGCCCTGCTGTGCGGGGGGAAAGCTCAGAGGCAGGAAACAGTGGGAGAAGGACCAGAGAGAATGGGGGAAGAGCACAGGTTTACTGGGGAGGAGGTTTCTGGGAGGACCAGGGTTCGCTTCATGATTGTCAAGTCAATTTTATGATACCCTTATTTTTTCCTTTCTGAACATTTGTGGTTAGAAACACCCTCATTGTCAGTAACGCAGTTAATGACAAGGAACTAGCAGCTCTGCAGGCAGCTGGCCAGGATGGTGAGGGGCACAGAGAGCAGAGGAGCCATGGAGGTGCCCCCAGCCCTGCCCACCACAGAGTGCACCCCATGCTCTGTGGTGAATGGCTCTGCCCAGAGACCGCCTTCGATGGGCAGTGACAGGGCCCAAACAGGGACTGGCTGCCAACAGTCACAGTCACTCCACACCCTCATCCCAGAGCTCCCCACCTGCAAACAACAGCGTGGGGATGCTCACAACACTGCCCAACTCCTCACAGATCCACTGTATCTCCCAACACTGCCTAACTCCTCTGAAATCAGCGTTCACAGGTCCCCTGTGGCCCCCAAATGCGGCCAGTGAGGACACAGGAGGAGCTTCCCTGCACAATTCCACCAGCTCTGCCCGGCAGCCCCAGCCCTGCCACTCACACTGCACCCCATGAACCGCATTAAACACATACTCATTTAGGGATTACTCAAATGCTGCTCAGCTCTAGGTCAATTATTAACTTGAATCTTGTTAAAGTTTAACATAAATATGCTACTATATCACCTGTATATATGTGTCATGATAATTATATGGCTACAAAATTCTTTTAAAATACAAGGGTAAATTAGCTACTACTGCATAATAAAGCCTCACAGACTGCTCTGGAACCCATGCAAAGAAATACAAAGATTCCCATTATCTCTGTATCAGCTTCACATGGAATAATCAACTTATATAATTAAACATATCTACAGATTAATTTCTCTCCAGTTAAAATTTTTGCTTCCTAAAAATGTTTTGTCTATCCTTATCAGAAAGGATAGCATGGGTGTAGAGGGTGAGCAGAGAAAGGAAAGACATCGTATCATAAGAAGCTTGTAATGTTACAAACATGAGAATAAGTGTGGGTTTTTTTTAAAAAAAAAGCACTGCTAACTTTTCCACATTTTAGCAAACTTTTCAATTAGGATTTCTTCCTGGCTATTTAAATATGCTTAAAGTAATGATTTGCTGTAATTTGTCTTTTTCCTTTGGAAACATACCGTGCTATTGTCAGCTTTAAAAAAGAAGCAATTTTCTGACTTTTGAGATTGAGTAGGTCATGGAAAAATTACTACTGTGGGAGCCTATAATTAAATAGAAAATGCAGCTGCACCTATAAAAAAAACTAAAATTAAGTTTATTCTATTAATACTTGAGTCTTGAATTATATTTGACTCTTCAGACGCAGGTCAGCTCAAACTGTACCTTACCTGCAGAACATCACTAGCTGCACAGCTATTTGCAAAAACAGACTTCATATAGTATCTACAAACATATTGCCAATTATTTGCTGGTATCTGAATTAGATTCAGTGTAGCATGATTGTCATTTACACATGTAGTCCCTTTCTTTCCTCTTTTCCTAGGACTGGCACTACATCTTTAGGTGTTGGTTTCATGTTTGGCTTTTTTTTTAAGGAAGTCAATTAAAATAAATCTATGTAAAATCACTGATATTTATTATAAATTTCACTAGAAGAAAAGAAGTACAGGAAGGGGCTTAAAAAAAAATTATGTAGTACATCTGAATTGAATAAAGATCTCTTCCCAGCATTTGACTAGTCATGAAATGAAGACAAGATTCTAGACAATACTATGATACAAAACCAGGCTTTGTGTATATATAAAGAAAATTTATCATAGATCCTGACTGAATGTTTACACAGTACCAGATACAGGCTCTGAATTAAATTCTAAATGAAAATCTTGGGAAAAAAATAGTGACCCATGAGAGATTTTAAACCATCTAAAATATACAAAATTAACAAAAGCCTCACCAAAAAACCAAGATACAGATAGTTCTGACATCTGATGATAAAAAATACTTGTATAGAAATTTTAAAAGGACCATATAAAATCAGAAGAAGAACAAATCAATCTAAAATAATGGTATTGATTTTATTTATTAATAGTAATAAAAATAGCTTTTTAATAAATAATTGCATTTAGGATGACCACCTTTCATGATTTTCTAGGGTAATAATAGATGGGATTCTACAGCTCTTTCTTATTGTATGATACTACAGAAATTAACAAACGCAGATGTTCTTTTATATATTATATAATAATTTGTAAATCTATATTTCCTTAAAACCTCCTTTAATTCAGTAAGTTTAAGGGTTATTTTTTCCTCTCAATAAATAGGAAGGAAATTATCTTTCTTCTTTTCATCAGTCATTTTCACATGTCCAGGTTTCTGTGCTATTATAATGAACATAACTAAATCCATACAGTTTATATAAATGCTTATACCTTATTTATTACATATAAGAAGCTGAAGTCCTTTCTTCATGTGCAAACTCAACTTCACTATTTTTAATACACTTACTTATCACATCTAATACAGCTATCCACAACCACTGTGAGAATGAAAACAGAACATCAGAAATGGTAAAAAAAATAAAAATGTGAGGAAACATTATACACAATACAGGAAAGATTTTCTTCTCCCCTGTTTCAGAAACTACTCGTGAGTGAGTGTTCTTGCAGAGAGAGCCCACAAAACCTGTATCATCGCGTACACTGCTTGATTAAGCCCAGAAGTGATCCTAAGAACCAGCAGTTTAATTATTTGATTTCACATCTACAGCTTGCTTTCTCTTGGCTGCCTGTTTGGTCAGTGGCATGATTTATTTTTTTTTTTTTTCCCACTTCATGTCATGGAGCTGGATTTCTATTTTCCAGATGCGTATATTCCACGGAGGAAAAGAAAACTGATCCATGAAGTTCCTATTTGCATAAAGCGCAGAAACATCTGTCACAAGATTCTTTTTGGTGGATTGGAAGCATCGGGAGGTTCTGCCGTGTGTCGTGTGCCTTAATACTATCGAATTCTGTTCCTGTCAATAGGAGCTCTGAGTGAGGGTGTTTAAAGAGGCAGAGAAAACAGAGTTTGCTCAGAGAGGACATATTCTTACTATTACTTGAAATGAGTGATCAGTTACGTGATGCTGTCTCACACAAACACTAAAAAACGAGCTCTGCCCCAGGATCGGCAAATTCCCTCTTCTGTCTGATATAAGTTCTTTGCAAATACAGATCTTATAAAGGTTTTCGGTGATTTAATCAGCATCCTGCAGTTGCCTACAATGCACAACAGCTTTTTTTGGTTAAACTTTATGCAATGACTGATCCGTGTAGCAGGGCGGACATAAGAAAGTGCTCGATCTGCAGTGCTGTTTTGATTTTGGTTTAAGGAATCACATAAAAATCTTGAGGAAGAATTATCTGTGTCTCAGATCAGGAAAAATTTAATTCTGTTTCTGTATGTATATATAATGCATGACTACAATCATAAATATCAGGTGGAGCAGCCAATCCATTCATACAGAATACGTAAATAGAATATAATCTCAATGAAATATAATAGCAACTATTAAAAAAAGAGAATGACTATGGTAGGTCAAGTGTTATTTTTAAAAACACTAAAAGTACTTTTATCAATATACAAAATTCATATTTCTGCATTACATTCTGCTCTTTTTTATTACAGATGATTTTTAAAATTCACTAGCTCTGTTGATAAAATTGTATAAACAGATTTTTAGGTTGGCCTCCCCTCTCACATCACTGAGAGTCAGAAATCAGTCTAACTTACAGTATGCAGTGCAAACAAAGTGCTCTTCTCAGATCCTGTGTGTTGTGGAGTTTAACAGCCAATCTGAGAGGAAAATAAAGTTTCTTCACGTTTACTATCTACTTATGTCGGAAGTAACATGGTGATCAATACAGCACTGTTCTCTGTTTTCTGACAAAAGCTCTAAAATAGTTTCCTAAGGTGGGTCAGCAGAGATTAATATCACATTAGTAACATCTCATTAATCATTGTCAATGTAAACCAAAAAGGTTTTAAATATTTCTTATTCGTAGCTGATCTCTGTAACATGCATGTGTGCTGCTTTCCCCCCCCCCCTCCTTCACACATTCACAGATACCTCAACTCAACCATAAATGTCCAAGTGCAGGAAATACCTCCTCAGGAGCACAGCACAACAGGGTCACAGTATATTGTGAAACAAACAATTGTAAAAATAAGAATTAAACCCCAACAACTGCAGCAGGAGTGATCTTTGCTCCCACACACGTATTTGTGTAAAAACTTCCTCTGGCAGTGGTTCACCAGCAGGCAGTAATCAGCTAAGATACTTCTTTGTAATTTTTTTGTTTCATAAATAATACAGGAGTTTACTAACAGGAAGTTTGTGGGAAGCAACAGTAAACAGTCTAGCAATCCATCTGTTATTGCGGAATGCAAGAAAGCTGAATCAGATTCTCTGCAAGTGGACTATTTTTGTTGTTTGTGCTAGAGAAGATGTGTGGGAAATGGGCATTTAGAGTCATTACTAATGTGAACTCTTGTGGACATCCTTTCTCCCTCTCCTTGCGGAAGGGGATGGCTGGCTGCAACTTCAGCAGGAAGTTCGAGGACTTCTGTGGCTACAGAGCAGCTTATATGAAACCTGAGCAAGCCAGAGAAGGTACTTGGATCGGATGTGAAATATTCGGGTGACACTTACAAAGGGACTTTTTCTCCCTTGAAATCAATCTCAGAAAGAAAGAAAGAATGACTTCTAAATTAAAACATACACAAACTCGTGTTAGCGCCTTCCTCAGCACCAAGATATTTATCAGGAAGAGGGTTGAAGGGTTGGAGGGAACTGGAGTAGGAAGAAACAAGGAAAAATAAGGTAACGATGGAGGTTGTACTGACAGACTTTCCGTGCCAGCACAAGTAGGGAGTCAAGCAAGGGTGAAAAAAAAGCTAGTATCTTTCCTGAAGACAGACTGTTCTGCTGGCATTCGTCCACCCTTGATGTATTGCTTATGAATAGAAGGCTAGAAAGAGAGCGGGGGCAGGCGTGTAAATTAGTCACTACTACTACAAAAGCAATCTTTCCTTGCCAGCGGCAAGGCAGTGTCTCACCTCAAAGATTTAACTTGAAAGTGTGCGTCCAAGGCAAAAAGTTGTACTGCCAAATAAATGAAAGTCAGAAGCCTAAGTATAGGATTATACTCTGTGCTAACTAGGAATCACTTAATTTTAACAAGCTAACAAATACTGCTTATTCACAGTATGTCCGAACATCGCGAAGCACTTGGTTTAGAAGAGACAATAAATACGCGAAAAAACCCCTCTGTCCAAAACAAAACCTACCAAAAAGATGTATGAAGTTGTCAATAAACAAAAGTGTCACATTGCTGACGACTGTGCCCGGAGCAGCCCGCCGCTGCCGTGCGGGGAGGGCAGTGTCAGCAGCGTGCCCCCAAGTCTTTACAATGGCGAAGTAACGTGTTCGGGAGCCGGCCGACATCCCACGATGCTGGCACCCTCGGGGAGGACCGCGGAAGCGCCGGGCGCGCCTGGCTGGAGGGTCCCGAACAGGGGGAGCCCCGGGCGCTTGTGCTTCCCGTAGGGAACCGCTCCCGCCGCCGGGCGAGGCCGCCGTCTGCCGGCCGCCCGTCTGCTGCCCTGCACGGGCCGCGGCTGCAGGGCCGAGTTCTGCGGAGGCGGGGAGCGCGGGGAGGGAGCCGTGGAGCGCGGGGCAGGAGCCGTGGAGCGCGGGCAGGAGCTGGGAGCTGCGATCCGCGGGATCGGGAGGGTGCGGGAGCCCCGCGCGCACCGGGCGCTCTCGCGGGGCTCTGGCGCCCCCTGCCGGCCCGGCGCGCGCACGGCGGCCGTGAGGGCGCTGAGGGCTCTGCCCGCCCCGAGCGGGGGAAATCCCGGGCAGCGGGAATCCCCGGGGAAAACGGGAGCCACCCGAGGGACTGCAGCCCTCCTCCCAGCCTCTGGCACTGCTTGTGCCGCACAGAGGCACTTCGGAGCGCGGCCCTCCCATACAGGCTGCCCAGTCTCACCAGATTTGGATAAGGAACATCCGTACAGTCAGGGAGGGTTTTTCAGGGCTGCACTGAAGTGCAAACATCAGCAAACATGTTTTTACGTGACAGCATCGCACCATTGCCATTGCAGCCCATAGCGACAATTTTGTTATTATTCCTCAAAGCAGTAAAAGACACTACCTAATAAATGGTAACGCAATTCTGGCAGTGTGCTCTGGGATGTCCCTGCTTGAGCAGGGAGGGCAGACCAGACAACCCACTGTGATCCCTCCCAGCCTCACCCTCTCCGTGATTCTCGGAGTCTGTGAACTGTGAACTATAGTTACGAATTCAGCTTTAATTTATGTCAATTAAACCTGGACAATGGGCAGTTACCTAATAATAAAAAAAAAAAAAAAGGCCAAGCTTTTGATGATTTTCACTCAAACTGGTGTAAAAGCTTGGAAACCCTTATTTTGAAACATCAGCATCTGAGCCTCTGATGTCAGTGACTGCACAGAGCAGTCCATCCTCTCCTCACATGAGCCCCCCAGAAGTGGATCACACAACACCACCACCCTCCTGTGGGTTTTCCATAGGGGCACGTGATGGGCTTGGATCACTGACACAGGCAGTAGTAGGGAAATTGTCAAAATGTGTTTTAGTAAAGCTGTGGCATTACTTCCTATTACTGTCTCCAGCTGTAGCCCAGCACTGGAAACATCAAGTGTTTCCAGCTTCTTTGTTTGTTTGTTTAGGTTTTTTTGAGTATGGTCAAACTATGCTCCTGACTGATCTAATGCTTTGCTCCTGCCCTTTGAGCGTTTATCTCCAAGTAACAAAGCACAGCTGTGTGATTTTATTGCTTTGAAGACTGAGAAGGATAACTTATATCTTATCATCTAGATCTCACCTACTTCTGCACAGAAAAAAAAAATTGCACAGTAAGAATTGGTGTCATTTTCTAACAATTTCTTTTGTACTACCTGTATTTAACTCATTTGGACAGAGTAGGGCTTATCTATTTCTGCATCCTGATGGGGTTGATTTCACCAGTCACCAGTGTACCAGCACAGCTCAGGTTAGTGAGGTAGTTATGATGGTCTGGGGCTCCACCTAGGCACACACAGCCTCTCCGCAGGAGCAGCTCACTTAAGCATGGCGTGCATTGATGTGCATAATTTTTCTCTTTCTGTAATCAAAAAGAGTCACAGCAAGCTTAGGAATCCAGTGTTCTCTGTCACAAGAAACTGCCATGAAGAAGGGTCTTGATGGTTCCTCTCCTGGGTATCCCTTGATATATGTGCTTCTGCAACCCTGGGTACCCAGCAAAACCCATCCAGCAAGTGTTTGATGTTATAGACATTTGTGCACCGCAGAAATTATAAATGTGAACTAACTGCAGGCTGACAAAATGGTCCCAAACTGACCAGTCTGGACACAAAGCCTTCCCTTCCTCCCATTCTTGCCAGATATCTTGGCTCCAGCCTACCAGCAGAAGAGTCTAGCATTGGGTGCGACTTGTGCCATTACTTATCTGGATTTCCTGGCAGAGGGCTACCAGATCTGTTCTCTAATGGGTCCAACAGATCAAAACAGATCCAGAACATCTCATTTCTTTCTGAAGGCTCTAAGGGAGAAAGTGACATCACCACAAACATGACAAATCTTCACCTCCAGAATGCTGAGCCCTTGGTTCACGCTGGCAGCAATGAAGTTCAATAACACAAAGGTTGTGGTAATTGATAGGAAACTCGGATTCTGACCACTTTTGGGCAGCCTGCCTTAACAACCCTGTTAGGTCTCACCTCCAGGTAGCAAAAATAAGGCTACTTCTTGTCCACCTTTCACATGCCTATCTTATCTTTCAGAGGCATTGGCTGAAGCTGCCATTCCTCATGAGAGTCTCTGCTCAGGTAGGTTTATGGCCCCATGGTGAGCTCTGAGGATGCCTTCTGTCTGCCTCTCACACCTTCCATAGCAGTCAGTGCTCCTCTCAGCTATAATCCCTGCAATACCTGACAGGAGGGACTTTCTATAGGGGCCAGAAGCTGGATTCAGGGCTTTAATGGGAATGCAGTCTCTCTCTTTGGACATTCAAAAGACATCTAAAGGCAGAGTAGATTGGATTCCCTGAAGCAAGGTTAATCTGTCATCATAATTACAGAAATGAATGGTCAAAAATCCTCCTTGCCAGACTACCTCCATGGATGAATCAATATGTATTTTATACCATTCCTGTTACTGCTGTTTCTCTGGTGTTTGCAGGTGAGCTCATGCTGAAAACCACCAGCCTGTCAATTAAAAGTTTTATAGACAGGGACCTTAGAAATTAATCCTAGATTGGAACCTTTGCCCAGTTTTATTGAGTCAGTCATTATGGTATTTCCTCTTTGCCAGGGGAAATCCCTGTCTCTCTAGTTACCTTTTCATTCCAGTTTTGTGCCCAATTCAGTTACCTGGTTCTTACTACTTTCTCTTCTGTTCATGGTGAATAAAACCACTTTATCCATGGAACAGTATTTCCTATGGCTTTGAAGATAGTGAAGCTAATTTAAAACACACACACACATGGATCCATGTCTGCCTGCACACACCTGCAGACACACACACACGATTAAAATTCAGTCCAGGAGGAAAACTCTGTGGACAGGAAATCATGACACCGTGCAGCAGGTAACAAAGCAAAGCCTTACTGTAAACACCTGGAAAAACAGATGCTGAGAGGGTGTGAGCCAGAGGCTGGGAATCACACAGATCTCCTTTGTATTTCATAATATAATTCTAGACAACACTGGGCAAAACTGGCCATAAAAAGTCATAGCATGGGGAGAAGCAGAAAAATCTACCATGGTCTACAAGACAGACCACAGGCTCACTGAGAACTTTGCCAAGGAAGGGAGTTTCTCCCACTGAAATAGAAAATTGAGTTAATAGCAAGTAGATTATAAAGGAATATTGTCTCCTTGCTCACGTCCATGGAATAAATGCAGTAGCTCTTGTTGACATGTGCCCTTGAAAGACATATGCTGGTTTACTAGGAGAGAAACTAAGGGTTCAAATGCTGCCTTCAAAGGAGGGCTTGGGTGGGATCAGAGCCCCAACATTTCTGACAACCTGAAGCTCTCGGAGATGCCAATAGAAATTCAAGGTGCTCAGCATATTATTAGAGGAGCACAGAACCCCACAGCACCAAGACAGAAGACAACTCTTTGCTGTTTGACATCAGAGCCTCTTGCACCAAGCAGGGAAAGAGTGAAGCAAAGGAAACACAAATGCCTTTGTGCCAACAAAGGAAGATCTGTAGAATAGTGTCAGTGGTTTCCAGGGTTAGGAGTGGAAAACTCATGGTGACTCTTCCAGGACCTTTGACTCTTGTATTATGTTCCCACTTCTAGATGCCCTGTGGAGTGAAGCCACATAAACTCTTGGAGCCTTACGAACTCCAAGAGGCTGCCCAAACCTGCCTACATTGTCAGATCTTCTCCAAAAGCCACACAGCCAGAATGACTCCGGCATGTCCTTGCTCAAGCGTAGTCCTTCTGCTCTCCATCTCTTTTTTCTCCTGAGAGAAAGCCAACCAGTTTATATTCTCTGTCTGATAGTCTGTCCTCTTAGGTTAACCATGAATTCAAATATTGGAATGCTTAGAAACAAACAGAAAATGTAAGAAAGTTAGCTAAAATAGGTTAAATTCAAGATGAGTATCTGCAGATCTACTACACAGTAGCAAACAACAGAAACCAGCAACATAGGTTGTCCCAGGCACTGATCATTCTTTACTCCTAAAGGCACCAGGAAGTGTTTGATGCTTCTGTATCCCTTGTAAAATTAAGATCAGTACTGATTTAGAGGGTGCTGATGTAGCCAGACCTTAATTTGATCCGGCTTAACTGTCCAGCACTTAAGAGTGTCCTGCCCTCACAGGTCAAAGTGTAATAGTCCAAAGCATTTAAGTCTTCTGTGGGCAGACAGTTTTTGGGAAAAGACTTACCAAAGCAAGGCCCCATGGCCTGGAGATCAGCTCTTCTATCTTCACCCTCATCTGCTCAGCTTGCTGTCACGTTGCTGAGGCCAGCTCTTCCCCACCAGCTTTGCCGAAATCTCTTAAATCACTTGAATTTTTTTAAGACATCCAAGACAAACAGTCCCAGAGAAGGCAACTGGGACAGGGAAATTATTGACATACTTACTGACAAAGAATAGATTTTCTTGAGAATTGAAAATATATTGCTTCCAGTTTGGTTACTCACAGAAAGTGCTGCTGGGAATGCACCAGAAATACATACTTACATGTCCTTTACTCTCAAATAATGGCAAATACAACCAGCACTAGAGATGCTGAGCACTGATGTGTATTTTCTCCTCCTGGTAGTATAGCTCTGAAGTAGGAAATATCCTGTTGAAAATACAAGGCATTTATATAGGTGGCATGGATACAGAGAGCTCAGTGCTTAAAGAAGTTTTTTTAGTGACAAACAAACAGGCACATTCCTAAAGAGCAAGCTTAGGGCATCAGTGTAGTATCCCTGTGTGTCGCCTGCAGCTAACATGGGACAGGGTTAAATATCCCAAATGTGCACATCTATCTAGAATTTACATGAAATACAGTAATTAAAAATTGTGTATTCTCAAATTAAGGAATAATTACCTGAAAGTCCCAAACACAGTAACAATGATTTTAAATGTTAATCTAGTAAATGTTTATAACTAATTTTGTTTTACAGTCTTGTGGCATTTCCAATACAATAGTTCCATACAGAGCCTGAGTTAAAAGAAATAAAAAATTGCCAGATTTTCACAGCTTTGAGTTCTACTGAAGGCCATCATGAGGTCAGTCTTTGTGATGTTCTCCCTGGAGAATTTTCCAGCCCTAGTTCTCTGGATATGTTTTTTTGTCTTTGGACAGTTTTTCTTCCCAGCCCCTCTCATTACATGGAATAATACATCTTCTGTTTCAGTTTGAGGCTATTGTGTAATGTTCCACAAGTCACATCTTGGAACTAGAGTGCTCAGCCTTCTTCTTATGCCCTTTTCTTTTTCTTTTTTTCTCTTTTTCTGCCTTACTTTGAAAACATCTCCCTCTGTCTGCAGTTGCAGATGTGTTCACCAGTAGTTAATTCTGTTATTTCTTGAAGTATTTCTGCTTTCCATCTATTTCATGCCTTCTCTGCCTACATGTATAGGCAGAAAATAGCAATAGCAGCAACACTTGCATTTCTAAGTGCTGCCCTTCTGCAGTCCCCTTTTATATGTTCTCGTTTCTTACCCCTGCTACTCCCCAAACTCCAGAAAGTACCAGGTACCAGCTGCTGGAGATGCTGTGCTCCTGCGGGTAGCACCGCGTGTCTTTGTAAAACTAAATGTGTCAATAAAAGTGCCTGCGCCCATCGCGAAAGAATAGCAAACATATTCTCGCGCTTGAGAAATGAGCTGAGAGGTTTTCCGGCTCTTCCACCCTGAAACAGGAGCGGTTCCAAAATCCCTGGAAGGTACAATTTGTGGCACTGTGGACGCCAGAGGGCAGGCGAGGCCCCGCCGGCTCCCGGTGCTCCCGGCAGGACTGCGAGCTGCCTCCCCAGGGCCGGGAAACCCCCTGGACCAGGGATGGACACACGGTCCAGCACCGGGAGAACACGCTGCTGGGAATGTGCGAGCGATCGCCGGATGGGTAGGGAAGAGAGGCCTCCTCGTCACTTCAGGACGCGCAGGGGGAAAAATGAACAGGTGAAAAGGAGTGGACGAGCAGGTGTGCCGCAGGTACAGGTCAGAGGAGGGATGGGGATTACGAGAGACCAAAGCTCCGCTAAGGCTCCCACAGCACGTCTCTAGCAGAGTCCGGCATGTCATTCTGCAGAACAGAGAGGCAGCATCCAACGTGAGTGAGGCCGAAATGACCCACATCTCAGCTACGTGTTATGGGATGTCAACCAAAATCTGACTTTAACAAGATGCTGTTCTTTGTGTTCATCCCACACAATCATTGAAAACTCCTGAATTTTTAAGGGACTGATTGAAAAATTGTTTTAAGAGAACTGCAGGTTTTAAACAAATCATCTCCATTGCCTGCAATCCAAAATTCTCCTTTTAGTATATACGTGGGATCTAGGTATGTATTTTCTCATTGCTTCAACCTAAAAAAAATGCACAAAACAAATGTTCCAACATTAAAGCTTTATTCATTCCAGGTCTTGGCAATAATGCATAAACCTCAGGTCAATAGCTGTAAGTGAACTGCACATATTTCTCACAGTACATTTAATTAAGCTCCCAAAGGTTTTAATTTTAAAAGATTTTAAAAATTTTATATTCTCCTATTTCTTTCGTAATATAAACGGGAAAAGTTCTTTACGTGGTCTGATGGGAATATCTACAAGAAAGCATTAGAAACTGCATCTCCAAGCACCTTTCTCTCCCAGCTCAGTTACCAAATTCATTTCCTTCATTGGTGCTCAACCAGCTGTAAGGTCTGAGAAGTGCGTAGTGCATTTTTGGCACAAAAAGTGTCATCTATGTGGATTTAAAAGTTGTATGTGTATAAAAATAATAACGTGCAGTGACAATTCGAGGCAACCTAAACAAAGGAATCCAGACAAGGAAGAATTCAGCAGCTCATCAAGCCTTTCCAATGATCCCACTAAATAACTGATCCCAAGGCTCAGTCATACTACGAGGAACAGATGACAAGTATACTTGGCATATACTGGTACCCAACCTAACTCTGTTTAGTCCTGTAATCAGGCAGACAATCAGATAACAGTTACACCGATTTTTTATGCACAGCACAGTGTTTTCCTTCTCCAAGGAGCCCTTCAGCAGAGGGGACTGAGGTTGTCCTTGTTCCCTCTTTACCTTTTCAGGACCAAGGCTGCAGACAGAGCACGCAGAAGAACTCCTCCATGAGTTGTCACACAAGCACAAAGTGCCTCAACAGGAAACTGTTCCAGCCAGGAGATTTCAAAACAGTCACAAATGTCCACTTCTTTCTTTAGGCTGTATTCCCCCAAGGTCATCATGATCAGTGTTTTCCCTACTAGACTGAAATTTCTTGAGAAAATAAGGCCAAGTTAGCTGTTATTGTTACAGTAACATACAGTATCACTTTGGAAATAATGACAAATTATTGTGGAATAATTTTTCTGTCAGTGAAAAGCAGCCAGAACGCATGGAATTTGGCTCCACCAGTAAAAAATATCAAACATTTGCTTTATGTTCCACTTTCTTAGGGGAAAAGAAAAGAAAGAAAACTCATTTTGGAAAGGTCAGAATTTATAGGAGGAAAAGGAAGGCTTAAATCCCTAAAGTGCAGCAGGTTTAACTCTGTCCCTTTTAATCATCCGGACTGTAGGAGCTTGGCTGACACCAAATTAAGGAAAACTTGAACCAGATGGTGTAGCTGAAGATTTCTATACTGATCTTTTAAAGCAGCACTGGCACATTTGAAGGGAGGTAAAACACAGTTATGTGAGGAAAGCAACAAACTGCAACCTGTAAGTGAGAAGTTTCAAAACACTGAGATCTTTGGTGGCTGCATGATAACAGTAGCTGGCAAACACAATGTACAGTGAAAATATATTCCCTTCTCCATTAACTTTAAAGTTTTTCACTCTCTTTTCCCCTTTCCACCAGCAGGGGTCCCACAGACATTACGATACAGTAAGAACTGATAAAAGACTTACAAATAGATGGTAGGTTATTTTTCTAGTCGGAGTTAATGAAAAGTCTTCCATTGCAAGACATCATAAAGCTATTTCAGAGATATTCCTCTATCAATAAAAAGTTGGCCCTATTTAATGGAAGCTTGGAAAGTACACTGTCAAGTTAAATTTGTACCCACATTAAAAAAAAAATGTTTAGAATCACATAAAACTGGTAGGAATGTTTACACAATTTAAAAACTTTCCAGACATTAAACAAATCAGCTTGTTATAGAGTGTTTGAAGCCCAAGCAGTAAAACACTAAGTATTCAGGAGTATAATTTGCCCTCAAGCACTTTTTTAAAAAAGGTGCTCTTTGTTATCAACAAAAGTTGTAAAAATAGGTGGGAACAAAGCAATCTCATGGGTGAGTACTGAGTGGGCTACAGACAGAGGGTTACAGGTTTGCAGGGCAAGATCCTAAACAGGATGGTACTGGTTGTCATGTCAACCAAGGACTGTGATTATGACTTATAAATTTGCAGTAGCCCTTTTAAGGGCACTTTAGGTTTCAGGATATGAATCTGGTGAAAAATTATGGCTCCAGTGGAGTCAAAAGCAAAAATTCTTCAGTGCACACAAAGCAGCCCTACTTCTTTTGTTTCAAAGACTGCCAATACTCACATACAGAGATTTTACTAAATTGCTTGCATAGTACAGCCAAAATATCTTCTAAGAGGTGATAAATTCTCCTTTTTTGGCAAAATCCCTTTAGAGGAGCATAGCAACTCAAAACTGGCTTGTGTCCCCTTTCTGAAGGACACCACTAAGTATTACTAGCTGTAGGCCACCAAATCCCTCAACACAGGGCTGCTGCTGAGGCATACTTCGAAAAGTGTCTCTCATGCAGCATCCTTTTCTTCCTAATGAAGGTAGCAGGAAGATTTCCTTCCTAATGGTCAGCCCACTGGAGCCTGAAAGTCAGCCCAGATCCTTTTTTAGGAGCTCTTTTACATGGAAAATGTGATACCAGATATATTAATGATACACTAGTAAGAAGAGAATACACCTCAGCTTCCCTCAGTGTTGTTATTAGATTTATGAAATAGGGCCTTTAAAAGCTCAATTATCTGTGTTGTTACTTTAGTCAGCAACCAAGACTCAACATACATCAGAAGGTCAAGAAAGAGAACATTAAAGTGTCATCTTTAGAGGGGCTTTCATCTATCATAAGCATAACCAGTACAGCAGAAATTTTCTTTATCACTTTTCCCAACACAGTGCAATCCAGATGGAATGGAGAGAACTGATCTGTGTCCATTTCTGTTACCAGCTCACATCAATGCAGTTACTAGATTTAATGATTTCTAGCTCTTCACAAGTATGTTCTTCAGGGGACAGGGTTCCCATCCAGTTGAATTTGATAAATACACATGTAGCATAAGTGAATCTCAGGTTCAGGTGTGGATAATTCTTCCTATTTGTCTCCTGGGAAAAAAGGAGGATGAAAGCATGAGAAAGACAATTAGTTTATTGTCTAAGGATATTCTCCACTGAGGTTCCTTCACTGCCTTTTCTCTGAGTCCAGGAGTCAATATGTTTAAGCTAAAGAGAGCATCATATAGAAGCTCCTTGTTGTTCTGTCCCTGTATGTCCTACTACACTGCCCCTCCTGTTCCACTGCACCACATTTAGAAAAGACATTAGCAACAAGAAGAAGGTGTCTTATAGTAATCTACAATTATAAGTGACAGCGAATATAAAATAATAAATACCATATATTGGTCTGATTAATGCAGTCTTGTCATATTAATTCATTTTCTTAAAGGCCTGTGAGAAGCTTGTGCAGGGCCAAAGTACTGATCCCTTGTGGGTACTGAAGAGTAGCTTCAGTGGAGACACCATTTTGGGAAAGTGTACTCAAGATGTATGTGCAAGCCACAGGAGTGCACCGAGTTCTAAAACCATGGCAGAGACTGCCAATACCATGAATTTACCACACAAGACAAAATGTTCTCCTCCTCACAGGAATTTCAGAGCAAATCTACCACCTGAAAGTCTGCATGGGGAACTCCATCCTGGTTGCACATGAATTTTCCCAAGAAGTAAATTCCTTCCTCTTCAGAAACATCTTTCATGTCCTTAGAGAAGAAAAGTGAAGAAGAAGAATATTTCCACCATTCCAGAGATAAACCATGACAGCCCAATGGCTGTTGCAGCCCCAGTCACAAGTCTCAGGGCTGTGACTGGGCATGCAAGCAAAAGGAACCAGCAGTTGAACTAAAGAGGACCAAAAAAGGAGCCTTTCCAAGTGACTCACTATAAAGGATAAAAAAAGGAACTTGCATAGATAGCTAAGTTCTTTGGAGCACTAATGATCTCCTCTGTCTGCAACCCTGCTTTGGAAATGGGAGCCAGCATCACAGCATGTGGGCAGATGACTCTGGACAGCTTTCTCATGACATATCCCTGGCAACCCACCCATGTCTCAGCAGCTTCTTTGGTCATTATCCCACTGAAACAAGACACAACAGGGAACATTGAACCATGTTCCAGATAACAAGATCCAAACTGTATGCAAACTGCTCTTGTGACATAGAAATTCCAGGATCCAAGGCCACCAACAAAACAGGGGAAAGAGACTGGTTGTTTAGCAAGATCTTGCCTGGTTTTTGGTATGGAGGATGCAAATCAAATTAAACACATTCCTATGCTGTTTAAGACAACAGTTGTGGAACACTGCTAGAAATGCTGCTAAGTGTCCACATAAGAACCTCCATCATGGATATTTTTGACACTAGATTAGCAGCAGGGGGGGATTTTTTCCTACAAAATTTTGCTCCTCAGTGGAGATACAGCCAAATAGGGTGAGTCCGCAGGTCTTTAACCCTCCATACAGATCTCCCACACATTTAGTGAGTATAACAACCTCTACCTTTCTGACCTGGGATCTCCAGTCATGTTCGGCCCACAGCCTTGCAGACAAAGCAACTGTTACAATTCCAGACCTGAGTTCAGCTTGAGTCCTCACTCGAGCTTGTTCCATCTGCCTTTGCAGCAAAGATGCATTTGTTTCTGGGTAACTCGAGTACATACCAAACCTGTACATTTTGTACAGCATGAATGAAATCAAACAAACCTGCACAAGAGCTAATATTAGCTGGGCCTCAACTACCCAATACTCAAATAATAATCCATTTAAAAAGCAGTGTTTTCATTTAAACATGCAACATAAATAAAATGTCGGCTAATGTTACTAAAAGACAAAAATATGATTCCCATAACTTCAAAAATCTCAAGCACCTAAAAGCCACAAAACGCATGTCTGAAGACATCTGTTCTCACAAAGCCCACATTTTTAAAAGCTATTAAAAGCACATACTTCATCACAACAGTAATGGTATTTGCTCACAATTTTATCAAAACTCAACACTACATACTTTCTTTGCTGTGAAACACCAGCAAACTCTCAAGAAGCAGCAATTATCAGCACTTTCTGAAAAAAATATTGGTCAGAGGATATCCCATCCCTAAAAGCAACTTGTTTAATCCACTGATCAGAACTGAAGTTCTAAGTCAACAATAATGGTCTTATGTCCAAAGGATATGTTTAAGCTGCATGAAGTTAGAAGTTCTGCACTTGATCTCCCATGTTTGTTTTCTGTGAGGGACATAATATAGGGACCACACTGTCAGTTTAGCAGCTAAATTGTTTGGTTTGGAATTATTGATTTGTTCCAATTCAAAGTTGTTCTGGAATTGTTTCAGGTTTCCTTTTTGACCCTCAAAAGACTAAGATATTTTCTCTTTATGCCTAGCTGCCAAGATCCAAATCTGTATTTTCTGTGTTTCCCCGGTAACAGCTGGTGATGTCATAAATTTACTAAATGGTAGAGGGAGATGCTATGCTCTGTGCAGCCATGAAAGTCTGGAAGAGAACCGCTAGCTGGCTCTCTGCCCAGCTGCCAACAGCATTCACCTTCTCTGCCTGCCCAGCTCTGTATCTGGATCAGTTTGGAGAGTTCCCCAGAAGGCCTGATTCCTTCTTGGCAATGGGAGTGGAAGTCATAGAAATTATTTCTACTGTTTCAATCTCGAGCGCTTTGTGAGCTCAGTTTGCTGAGAACTGTTTTCTAAGCAAGGTTTGTATCTGAAACGATGCTTGGAGTGTTTTGTTTGTCATCAATGTGGCTTTCAACCTGATCAGAACTGCCAGTAAGCTCCGCTGCCACACACATCACTGCTGTGAAGACCAGGGAGCTCCTCTGAAGGGCCATACCCAGGGAGGGTTGGCAACTGGTTCCTGACCAGCCTGGGTTACTCTGCCTAGAACTGTGTCACACAAGAAAGAGTCGGGAAATGGAGGAACAAAGAGAGCAGGTATAACATTCTGGTGTCTTACCAGGAGCATGACATCCAGAAAAAGTGCATATTTCCAGTAGAATCCATAACACATACAAATGTACTCCTTCACTGGAAGTTTCACGTCATTTCACAAAAGAGTCACCTGCAAACATTGTAGCATATAGATGAGAGGAAAAAAGCTTTCCCATCACTACATACTAGGAGGTAAAAGCAACAATCAGATAATTATATGTATAAAAATTCCTTTGTTTGTGTACTGCAGTCACTTGTTTCCTGGCACATACAGACAATGAAACTGGCATTCCAGTCCTGAGATATGACTCACAACTACGTTGAAAAGAAAACAGGTCTGCATGTTATTCTTAGAGATTAAGCAAAGCGCTATGTATTCTAATTCAGGGCAGTTCTCTTTGAGGAAGAAGCCAAGGAAGAGAAAGATTTAGGTATGTTACAGAGCTATCAGTGTGATTTGGATCTGATTTGTCCAATGATTTCAAAGAAAGATCCTTCTAGATCCTCCTAGACACAGTCCCTGTCATACTTCAACTGGATACTTTGAAGTAGATAGGAAGTAAGGGAATTCTGGACATAAAACACTCACAAGGCAGCTTAGTTGCCCATGACTGAGAGACAAAAGAGATTTTATATTTTTCAGGGTCTGTACTCCTTGCAGGTTAAAGACAAATCTACCAGAAGCAGATACAGAATTTCTGCAGAAGTTTCATCAGCACTCTACAGAGATAACGTGCCTCTCTATTTTATGCCTGCTTTGGAGTTCTGATGTATCTAGAATGAGGAAACACCACCTGTGCACTGCATTGCAGAGCCATATGGCTCAGATACAACCAGCAAACCCAGCTCAGATGCCTGTACATAGCTGTGTGACCTTTAAGTTAACCTTGTCATCCAGGGCTTTACTGTGGGAGATCATTGTATGGGTAATTGTTCCTGGTGTCATTTTCAGAGTCAATGCATTGCCCATCTCCAGACAAGGCACAGAAGTTTCACTGGTGACCCCAGCTCAGCCAGACCATGAGAGTTACAGGAAAAAGGAAGAGATGTAGATGAGCAGGAAAATAAGGACAGCTTTTCCTTCTCCATTTCATTGCTCAGATCCAGTTTTGACAGCTTACAGCAGAGTAGTGTCTCACAAACTCTTGTCATAGAGGACATCCCAGGAAAGATCAAAGAACTGCACCTACTGAGAAATACTGTTCTTGTCTACATCAAGTGTTCCTTAAAGTTTGGTCTAAAGCTTTTTGGAAAGGCTCACCATCTGACAGCTGGTGTCTCTTCTTTGCCTCTTCCTTCTTCTCCTCAATTGAGCAAATAATGAATTTGCTTGGTATTTCATCAGCACCAAAAATTAATAAAGTAAATTACTTTGAGAGATAAGATCCCCATTATTTCCCTTCTTGTTTATCCATCTTTAGCCTAGGACTAAGTTCTTGCATGAACCATAAGGAAAACAAAACAAAAACCCACAAACCCCAAACTCCCTAGACAAATAAGAGGAATTCAGAGCAGAGCGATGAACTCTACAGTGCTCTTTAGAAAAGATGCCTAGGAAGAATATTACTGCTAGAAAAGCAATCATCTTCACTACTGGTGCAGAGTGAGGAAAAGAAAGCCCTAGGCCAAAACTGGTATCAAGCTTATTTTATTAATTTCTGTTATTAAATCATAAAACATTTGAAATCATTAAAAGGCCAAACTGGACAGCTGAGACCAATTATTCAGGAAAATACAACTATGGGAGAGGAGTCCTCTCCTGAACATTAGCAAGAAACACAGGGAACTGCCCAGCTTCAGTCTCACTGAGGATATGGAATCGTTGTTGATATTTTTAGCATTTTCAGCAGTGATGAACATCTCTAAACAGAAAGCAATTAAGGATTTATTGCCCCACCAAAATGTTTTGTTAGTTTCTGTAATAAACATCAAAGTACCTGGACCTTAGACCCAAGAGCCAAATAAATATATAATGATTTCATTATCTCTAAGAAAGAGTGAATTGTATCTGGTAATACAGCATTAAGAGCAATAAAGCATTAAGTGCATCAGCACATTGGCTTAGAACTAGGTAATGTCATATTTTAACATCAAGTGTCCTTACAAAAGGTTAATGAAGGCAGGTTGTGTTTTTCAAAATGATTATCAAGTTAATGTTTAACAGTCTGAGAGTGGTGACATTGGAATGCAAGAGTGAGGGGTCACATAACATTAGAAAGCTGACTAAGGCATATTAGTTGTAGTATAAGATGTGTAAGCAATGCATAGAATCTGCAAGCACATATGCATATTTTATGTTTTGAAGGTGATACTGACATGCCTCACGGTTTATAGAGAAGAAATGCTATTAGAAAAATAGATCTCTGTAACTAGTTTAGCCTTCTTGCTTCTATCAAGCACAGGAGACATTACTTATATCACAGTGAAGAGTGTTATCTTTCAGAAAACGATGCAGAATACTTGCATGATTTGAGTATAAACTTAAGGCCTGTGGCTTTTCTTGTGCAAACACAAGATTTCCAGTAATAATTGCAGCTGATGTCTTGTGGCTTTTTAGAAGGATGGGGCTATTTAAAAATCCCAGTTATTAAACTGTGCTGTCTTCACCTTTATATAAAAGGTAACAGCTTGATAGATGGAGCTTATTGCATCTTCCTTATCAGCTGCTCTATTTGCAGAATGTGCAGAACACAGATATGCTCTCCAACAGCCACAGAATTACCACAGAGTATTTTCACCTTGGTGGCCACTTATTTTTTACTATTCTGAATGAAAGAGATTTTACAGCTTCCTTGGCACTCAACAAAAAAGAGATCATTCTTCTCTACCAAATAGTCGTTAGAAGTGGATAGCGGCCCACTGAAAAATACCATCTTAGAGGAATTCTAAATTGGTCTCTTCATTTTTCTGAAGCTGAGAGGTGCTTTAGATATCCTCCAAACCAAGGGATAAGTGCCAGATGTACTAGAGTTTGAGATTCCTCATTTTTATGTTTTTCTTTAGTAAGGAGAACTTAACTCTTTGCTTTGCTAGCATAAACTGGCTTTCTTCATGCATTGTGCCTGGTATGGAGACTGACACCAACATGACATATCCTGCCCTCCCAAAGCAGCTGTTCCATACAGAGATGTCCCATTAACAGAGCCAACTGCTGGGATATGAATGGAAATCTGTTCCTGAAGAGGTAAGGGTTGAAGTGACACCACTCCCATTGGGAGCCTCATATCATCATAAGATCTTTACTCAAAAGAGACTTAGTTGTCACTTTATTATGGTTCTGTCTCCATTCTCCCTTTCTCCCATCTTTCATCTCTATCACATATCACAATTCTTGATACTTTGAGATTATTCTGTTAGGCATACAATTACCCCCTTGTTTATGGACATACATGTGCATTCAACCAGCTTACCTTCCAGGGAACCCCAGCTCCTGCTACTGTGTAGAATAGCCAAGTTCACACAGATGGGCAGGGGGAGGTTCTCCCTCCACCCTTCAGTGATCTACAAAGAAGAAAAGACCTTTACTGTAAATCTCATTCATACTCTCTCTCTCTCACTTAAAATGGCTTTAGCCAGGGGCAACTCTAAACATAATGTAATGTTTTGACACTGGAAAAAAGACTCACTATGTCAATGCCAATTCATTCATGAGCTCACACAGCAGCATGGCAAGTTCTGGCTACTGATGCAGTTACAAAAAGATGCTGAGTAAGGACAGCATAATTCCTAATGCAAATATTTCTTCTTTATTGTGCTCCCAGCAGTGGTATCCACATCCAACAGAGAAGTTTTTAGAGCACTTGACAGTTAGATCTCTGAATAAGCATATTTCTCAATTCTGTCCAATACTGCATTTCAGTATGATCACATGGTCTAAGCTCTGCTGAGATCAACACTGTAAACCCCACAAAATGAAACTGAGTCATCAAATACCACATCTAATTTCCTATATACCTGCCAATGAAAGCCAGACAGTTGTAAGTATCTGTGCTCCAGAGCAGTAGCTACACACTGAAGATGTGCAGGGGGTCTGGAGTCATCAGCACAAGTGAGCAGATTCAGTTGCTCTCAACACCCCATTACTCAAGCTAACCCTGAACTTATAATGAAGAGATTAGTCACAGAAATTTTTAAACAACCAAAAATCAAAATATGGTTAAACCACAATAGTTGCCATTTGTGTCTGGGAAACTTAATTTTGTTAATTATAAGTAACAACTGAGTTGCAATGGGATCCTGTAGTTTACTATGTACTAATAAATTATTTTTACAAGGCCACATTACATTTTCCTATACCATCAGTATTTACAGCCACAAGAACATTAATAAACTATAAGCATGCCCTAATACGTATATATATCTATGTGTGTGTATGTATGATATACACACTAACATATTTACCCTTCTTTAAAACTGTGCACTTAGCTTAGAAAAGCTCCACTCTGAAACATCAAGGGTGAAGGGGGATAGCTTTTCTTGTACAGAGTAAAAGGTATTAGCAGCTGTCTGCTGTAGTGTCATTTGTGCTCCAGAAGAGGCACTTGACAAACCCCAACAGGAAAATGTCAGTAAAGACACAGGCAAAGTTCTGCCAGGGGAAAAAGTGACTTTCATCACTAATTGTCACTGACTTCCAGCCCTAAGTGTGCAGGGAGGAACCAACCCTCAATTATTTCATTTATAAGTGTTGGCATACATTTTCCCTGGATTCTTGCCTAGGATTCTTGCCCTTCTCTCGTGCCCACCACTGTGAATTGGGATTTACTCCACTCAAGCAAAACCAGTGGAAAAAACCTCAGATACTCCATTTGTTTTTCATGAAGAATATTTGCAGTCACTCTTTACCCTTTTGTGATGACAAAGCAATCTCAGAATTTAACTTGATCAGCTCCTTCACCTTCTTCAAATAGTGACATTTGGCACAATTACCCCAAGGAATTTTTAAAAATAACAGGAGCAGCAATAACAACCATACTCTGAACTTGCTTCTTCTGATTAGGAAAATGTAGCTGTCAACAGATAAGAATGTCACGTAAATTTAACACTTTTTTTTTTGAGACCTCACAAGGCCACATACATGACAAAATGCATCTCACAAACACTTCTGGCAGTGAAGGACTGAGCAGACTACAGGCAGAACTAGCACCAATACCCTCGAGGGCAACAAAATAACTCTCAGGAGCCCACAGAAAATTATGAATATGGTTGTGTTGGATGAGATGCAGTCAAAATCCTAAGGCTGTTTTGAAACAGACATGATTTTGTAGAACGTGAATGTTATTAAGTTCTGGTTTCAGTTTTATCGTAAATATTATTAATACGACTTTTCTCACAACAATCAAATATTCTTGGGATAAAGTTCTAATACTGGCTAAATGAAATAAATAGAACATACCATGTTCATTGTTTACCCTTGCATAACAACTTGCTTTACTTTTGGGTCGCTGGGACTATTGTACCAAGAGCTTATTTAAAATAAGGAATAAAATTTCTGAGCAACCATGTATTCATGTAACTGGGAAAGGAAGAAAAGAAAAAGTGGGAGAACAAAGTGATAGCTTTGATCAGATTGCCAGCAATTTGACATGAATGTATCCTTAACTATAATATAAAAAACCCTTATCAAACCCCATCCCCAAAACATCTTACTGGAGACATGTCTATTTTTAACAGCAGCCAGTGTCTGACAGAGGCAGATTTCATCCTCACCTTTCACATACCATGAGGAGGGGGAAAAAATCAAAAAGAAGAAAAGCAGCAGATACATTTAGTGTTCTCTTTACCATAACAAAGCTTATCTTATTTGTAGGTTTTGGCCTTCAGTCTTTCCTGCTAAGCTGATTGAACTCTTCAGGAAATGATGCATGAGGGGAGGTTTCCAGTCAACTCTGTTGAGGAACTAAAGATTCCCAGGAGGGCAACGATAAGCTGAAATGATAGGTTATGATAGGAGGCATTGCAGATATAGATAGGAAGAACAAACCAGCTTCAGCTAAAGACATCCAAAATGCATAAGCCTGAAAGTGCATTTAGAAACTATCAGCCTGGAAAGACTCCTGCTTCAGCAGAAATGACTTGTCAGGGGCAAGCAGCCACTTCAGGACTTTGTAATCAGTATTTCACAACTGCTGCACTGTAGGCATTCCTCCTGGCAGCATTACTCACTTGGCTGCCCCTATGCCTGATCATAATGGTTGTTTCCTGGCCATATTATTACTTCTGTAAGGCAGCAACCTTCCAGCTGCATGACATATGTAGCCCACAGGCACGTACTTTTAACATATGCTGCATTTTGTCCTTTACGTTGTTCCTATTAAGCCAACACTAAATGAGGAGACTGGGACTGCTCTGTCCTCTTAGTAGTCAGTAAGTCCCAGAGTAAGAACTGAAAAGCTTCCAGTGTTGCAAGCCTGGCCTGAAGGATTAGGAACAGTAAGGATTAAACATTGTCATGTATCAAACCAGGCCCTCACGCTGAGTGTTCCTGCCTTGTCTTTCCCTTGTAAATTACCCTTTTTTTAACCTACTTTCTCCTTTCAAACAGAGAAGTGCTCCAGAGAACTCCTGTAAAACTCATTCTGAATAAATACTCAATGACATTTGAAATTAGATCACATCACTGTTGAGCCCATGAGACTTACCAGAAGGTGCAGTACAGATGTAAGATTTACATGAGCTATTCCTGATTTATACCCATTTAAGTGACAATTGAATCAGAGCAGTATTTTTTCTGCAGTCCAAGATCAAAGACTTGAGTGTTTTACCTGTCTGTCTAAAGAAATTGTCTCATTCCCTTGGTCATTCATAGTCAGTTTTGATTTTGCAGTTCAGATAGGAGACTTGCATTCTGCTGGATACTGGAAATAAGCATTTGGTTGTAGAAAAACTCTTTGTTACTTCTCCATTGGGTTATATAAAAAACTTCTAATCTCACCATCCAGTATTTACTGCATTCTTAGCTTCAGGTTACATATATCTCTGTGTTCAGATCTCTAGTTCATAGAAATGAGAAGTGGAAGTAGTCAGTCACCCCTAGCTTTCCTCACTCATGTATACACCATATACACACGTACCCACATGACAGAATCTGCTGCATTCAAAACACAGATGACCCAGTGAATCAGTCATGTACTGAAAGATTTAAAATAAACTAACCTTTTTTGAAACAGCAGGCCATGAAGCTTTACTTTGTGCTGGGCATTAAATGGGACCTGAGCAACCTGACTGTCATGATACAATGTGTTTCCAAACAGTTTGGGCTTATGGATTTGGTAGTTTTCCTCTGATATCTATGCATAGTCTGCACAGAGAAGGAGGCAATATACAGAAGGGGAAATTGCTCTCCTATCTCTCCAACTGTCTTCCCCACAAAGGTGTACACTGTGGTTCTCCATTTCATGATAAGCTGCAGTTTCACTCCTGATAGAGCACAGTGCACAGGCTCAGCATTACTTAAGAAGACTCAGTCTTGGCAAAAGGGGAGAAAAAAAGAGGCTTTCAATAACTGATTTTTTTTTAGCAACTTCAGAAGTTCTGGGAACAAAAGATCTGGCCTGACTATACAATTGTAAAACTGGAACACAGTTTATGAAAGTCTGCTCTCATCAGGAGCTCAGAACCTCCTCTTGAAAGGCTGAAGTCCTCTAAGTGCTGGTGAGAAGCAGCTCTTTTTCTTTTCCCAATGTCTTTTGGCAGTCTTTACTTCCTATTTGAAACTGGGATTAATGCCAGGCTGTTCCTGAAGTGTTCAGACCTGCTGACAATTTGTCAAACCTCTAAACCAGAGTAAGACCACAGTGCAGAGAAGCAGGGTAAATTTAGCCCATGCTGAAGTCCCACAGCTGGATTCCTCTGCAATATCCAGTGCAGTTCACTTAAAACTAGTTCAGGAACCTCTATATTCTGCTGTGACACAGGCATGCTGCTCTGAGACACACTGCCTCTTTAAAGGGCAGTCTTGTGCTCTTGAGAAAAAATCACCAAGAGGGAATCATAGAAGTCCTTTCTGTACCCTTTAGCCCAAGATCTTTCTGGATTAACCTTTCTTAGCTGAAATGGTGAAAGGGGTCTTTCCATGGTGGTGTTTGTAAAGTTGAACACCACGTGTCAGGGCCCTGTGAAGGCCAGAGACAGTGAGTGTTCCCTGGGGTACCTGTCCTACCACCCCAGCCAGGCACCAGGGAAGTCTGGGGGCAGCTCCAGCCATCAGGCAACTCCCTGGGCAAGGGGATAGGACAACACCAGGACAGGATGTATCCCCATGGGCGGGGTCAGGTTCAGGTCTGGAGCAGGGAACCAGGAGCAGACATAGCTCCAGGATGGCTGGGCAGGGCCTTGGGGATGGAACTGGGCTTAGGCCAGCCAGAATGTCAGCACACAGATCAGGTCAGGCTTGGCATAGCCATGTCTGCAGAGCTGGAGATCAGCTTCCTATGGCACTAGGGACTCAAGTGCAATATGGATCCATGGGTTGGGCTAAGGAGAGGCCCCAGGAGAGGCTGGGCAGGGACAGTGAGGGCCCACATTAGTGCTCCATGGCTCTGACAGTGTGGAAGTCACATCGTATGCTCTCAGGGCTATCACAGAGAAAGGACTGTGCAGCTGCCTGACACTAGGCTGTAACCATGTTTGAAAGTTTTGAAACACAAGGAGGAAAAAATTATATGCAAGCCTCCAGCAGGAAACAAAGCATTTTGGTTTGGATTTTTTGCATTTGGCAGGCAGAGGGCATACTCAGCCTAGACCTAAATATAGCCTTCTGTCTGCTTAGAGGCTATTTATTCTTTCTGTCTCTTGACACCAGTGTACACAAAATTTATTCAACCTGCAGCAAGTGTATCATTCATACAAAACCATACAATCTGTTTTGGAGAAATCAGCAGCCATTTCAAGTAGCCATCAGTGCGCTGGAGGTGCAGGACTGGTCAGCAGAGTCACAGTCCTCCTTCCAACACCTGAAACTGGTACTGGGAGTTGGGAAATAAGATGTGCAGAACCAGTTGAGGTAACACCTAGGGTATGACTGATCAAGAGTTTTCCAGCTGACTGATTTTTCCAATAAAACGTCACAGATTCTGCTCCCGTACAAAATCACTTTTTTTCTGTCAGCAAAGTCAGAACCACAACTCTCTGCCCAGCTGCCTCTAAAGCTTTCGCAGTTTTGTTTCTGCCTCCAGGTAAACAGTCTTTTTTGGATCCCTGTATGAATAATAACTGCATGGAAAAATTAGCAACGATGAAAGTTTCAGTGCAAAAGCATTATTTTCCACATGCATAGACTCTGCTGTTAGTGATTAAATTAGCAGCCTCAATCTTAGCTCACAGATTCATCAAAGAATTTTATTATATATTAAATAGGGCAGCACATATATCCTCAGTTTCGTAACTATTCATCTGGTGGAAATCTGACAGTTCCTTAATTCACACAGAAGACTTTGTCCGTTTGCTGGCAAAACTTATTAGTGAATGCAGTGAGTCAAATATATACTATATGTGGCACACAGAAACATTTTTCAACTAAGTATTTACAAAGGTCACTTTGTAAATTTTCTATGCAATATCAAGTTTTTTTATAAATAGACACACTGTTAAAACTGAGCTGCACAGTTGAGTCCCCAGAGGTGAGGTGGATGCCCCAGATGATGGGGTCCCTGGCATACCCAAATGACGTGGTCCTGGGAGTCTCTGTGGCTCATCAGTACCTTAGCTGCTGGAGTCCTCAGCATTCCTTGCCTTTAGGATGTGGTGGTGATGCTGGAGACACTGACCCAGCCATGGCTGCACTTCCTGCTGTGGGCTGAACCCAGACTCAGTGTCACCTTTGCATGGCCCAGGGGAGCACGGAGATTTGGTGGGGTTGGGGCATCAGGTGATGCTGCAGCAATGGCTAGAACATATCAAGAAGGAGTAGTAGGCAAAGAACTGGGACAGAAGGGAGAGAGGGAGTCATGGGGGGACACTGGGGAGAGGGGCAGGGACAAGAACACAGGGACACATGGTGTCTACAGGATCCCTGAGTGATTTCATCCTTCCCAAAGCACAACAACCCTAAAAGATTCCAGGATGGGTTGGTGAGTGAGAGCCCAGGAGTTTCAAGGGCCTGCCTAATATCCATGGTAATGGAAGAGGAGAAGATAGATCAGCATGAGCATAGTTTTAGGAGAGTGTACCAGGCACAGCTTGTTTCTCCAACAGAAAATTATCTTCTGTAATGATTTGTGCCAAAGGAGGCACCATTCCAAATTAAATCAGAGAAATCTGTCAGGCTTATCTGAAACCAGAGGCCTGGGCTCACCGCCAACACCCTCCAAAGTAAGGAGTCATCACTGGCATTTGGGGCATCTCAGAGGTGAAATGGTACCCACTCACTGAAAAAACAGATCTCAGCAAGGCACTGAGGGTAGGCTTTCCAGACCATGTCCCCAGCTTCAAAGGCTGTCCTAGGAAACTAGATCCAGTCTATTAAACAGAGCCCACTAGCTGCCATGGAATGTTTCTGTCAGGCCTCACTGCTCATCCACAGGAGTCCAGAGATGGAAAATGCACCACCATCATGGCATGAAGTTGTTCTTCTCTAGAAAAAAACTTATAAATAGGATAACTATATAAACCTGAAGCCTTATGTGGGAACAAGAGCTTAGGCAATTCAGAATTACACAACCTGTTTATCAAGCTAACATCTAAATATCCCAACACAGCAGGGATAAACCCCACTGTCACTGAAGATGAGAGTCCACTGCTGTTTTTAGCAAAGGCAAAATTTCTCACAGGGCATCAAACAGCATTGAAAGAAAAGAAATAAGACTATTGCAAATCCTATGGAGATTTTGCTTTTCATAGAAGAATAAAATGTGAAATGTAAGTGCTTCATTTAGTGCTTTGGAAGATAAAAAACCCAAAGCCTTAATCTCTCATTTTTAAAAACACGAATGTGAACCTATCATGAAACATCTATATCAATAAATTCCACTCTATAAATTTGTGTTCCCTGCAGAGATGTGTTCCCAACTCAGAGTACAAAGAGAATAAGCAAGGCAGGTACTTGGACAAAATAATAAACAAAGCAATGTGAATGCATTTTGTGGAGAAAACAGGAAAACTCTTAAACTCCTAGCACATCAATACACCTGTTAAGAAAATCATGGCTATTTATCCATGCCCTTCTTCAATGCCTGAAAATACATCTAAAGATGTGCAGGTCTAGCTCTTCAAAAAACATTTTTTATTCTAAGAACATCAACTATAAACATGGTTACAAAAGAGAACTAAGCACCAAAAAGTCTAGTGCTACTGGGAAAAATGTAGCAATATGTACACCTCTGATGGTCCAGCCACCTGCACAAATCACAGATCAAGTCTGCAGGCACTTCTTCAAGAGCCCTAACTACCTATGTTGCCTCTCAGGTAGCTGCCTTTTGCCTGCCAAAAATTAAATTAATGGGTATTTTCAGTCCAAATCTATTCCCACATTAACACTTGAATCTGGAGATGGTTTGGAAAATGCACATGCACTTTTCTTATTCCACCCAAGAGTTTTAAGATGGTTCTTTTCCAGGAAAAACATTGTGTTCCCTTGAACAGAATTATAAATAGGGAGAGGAAATTCAGTTGTGCTGTTTCGTTTCATTTGACTGTGCTCTCTGTTCCAGTAGCAGCACACAGTGGGTGTGATGCAAGGTATTCCAGGACTGGGGTCTGCTCCCAGTTATAGGAAGTGATGCTGCATGAGCAGCAGGTCCACTGACTCCTGATTCTTGAGCTGCATTCACTACTGGTAGGCACTCACAGATCATATTCAACCAATCCTTCTTTGCTGTTTGTCCAGGTTCTTTCTGCCCCTTCAGTAGATAAGTCTGGACCTCAGATTTCCGAGTTGGGGTCTAACTGTCTACATCTGAAATGACTGTTGGCTAAATGCACAGGCTGCACCACGGCACACGCCTTCTCATCCTCTTTTGCTTCCATTTAAGATCTCAAAACATATCCATGGCAACTGCAGCTCTTGCTTACAAGAAAACAGAGACATCGAGAAATGTCTAGAATTTCCTTCCAGAGTCTGGCATCAAAACGTAGGATGTAAATTCAATGCCTCTCAGTTCCCTGGGAAATATGGTCATCTCCTTGGTATCCATGGTCTTCTCCAGGGACCCCAGGCAACCAGAGCACCATAGTTAACCTAAATACGCAGCAGCAATCAGACATAGCACTTGGCTTGAAGAGATCCATTTCCTGCTTGAAGGTGTAGAAAAGGTGTGACGGTAGGAAGAAGACAGTGTAGGAAAAAAATAGCTCATTATAAAGGAGCAAGATATGAAACAGCAAGCAGCTTGCATTTCATATGGGCAGAAAGGTGAGGTCTAGGAGAAAAAAACTGATGTATTGGAACAGTCTGTTCCAGCAAAGCACAAAGCTAAATGTGGCACAGAGACATGCTATTCACCCACAAGCTCTAAACCTACAGAGGAAGCATACGCCTGTCAACATTTTGACTTATAATAGAATTAACATCACGTTACAGCAAAACCAAAAAAGGTTTCAAAAGACAACCCTGAAATGGAAGAGAAAAATGAAGGCATTGAAAGGGTTTGTCATACTCTGCTGATCCTGGCTGACACGTACTGAGAACAAAAGTTAGAGGGGTTGGATCTGTAAGAGAGTCTTCCACTCTCCAATATTTGTGTGCATTTACAAACCCAACTGATCCTTTGGGGGACAACAGAGTGAGATTAGAATGATGCATACCTGGCAAGAGAGACTCTGGATTTGCTGTTGAACTAGTCATCAAAATATGCACTGTGCCTTTTTCTTTCTTTTTTTCTTTTGTTTGGTTTGGGCTTTTTTTATATTATTGCTCAGATACTTAATCAATTATTCATTTGTAAATGAAGGTCAGGCTTCTTCCTTCCCAGGGATACTCATATAAACAAAGAAATGGGAAATTATAGTTCTGGAAAGAAATCCAAAAAGGATGTTCCAAGACATCCTACTGTAACATGTGTCTTCTCCTGTTAAGTTGCAGGGATTATATCCAAGGCAGATGTTTTAGAGAAATTATGCTTCTTATTAAACCAGCTGACATAATGGGGAAGAAACAGACTTTTCTCAGCCTTCTGGTGTACTTTAGAGCCTCTGTTTTCTTGTTCCCAAGACTATGCAATTTTGCCTTTTCTTTTTATTACATCTCTCTACAAAGCTAGTTAGATCATGCTAGTTATAAGAATGCTACTAAATCATTGCAAATTCTCTGTGAAAAGACACCACAGACATTAAAGTTAAAAAGAAGTTTTCTAAAAATATCTTATCCCTTTGTGCTGATTTTGGATCAAGCCATAAGGGCTCAGCACTGATGCTGTTTAAGTTCAGCTGAGAAAAAGGAGTCAACAACAAAAATGTAATCCTTAGGGGTCTGAGTTCAGGTAGGAGACAAAAAAAGCACCAATTACACCCACACAGATATAAAATGGTATCTCTTTCCCCCTCCCCCCCAAAAATTGGAATATTAACTTTGGTATCCAAAGGATGAAAGCATCAGCCATGTTGGATCTCAGCCTCATATTTCTGTCTGATAAGAATGAACAGCAGAAATAGTCCACGACCCAACAACCTTCAAATTCTGTTTGCCATATTTGTTGGGAGATAGATGTTACAGCAAGTTTTGTTACCTTGGGCATAGGTAAAGTCAGATGTTCAGCAGCTCCTGGCATCCAGCGGATGTTGCATGTGTGTAACCATCAAAAAAGCAATTCGTGAACACATTTCGATTGATTGGAACTCCACGTTATCACTATTGCATTGGTTATCACTATTGCATATTGCATAGCAAATACCAACTGAGTGTGCTTTTCCCAGCTGCTGAAATATTTTCCCCTCACAGAACATGAAAGTGGTATATTCTGCTTGCTGGTGACTCTATGATGGGCAGTAAAAACTGCTACACAAAGGAGTTAAAACTTCGTAGATTTAACTCTTTGTGTTCTGCCACCATTGCATGCTGCTACTCAGAGGAAACAAAAGAGAAAACTACCAGCAAGGTTCACCAAGTTCTGATGTGGATGAACTCCCTTTAACCCACAGTTACATGAGGCAACCCCTGGCATTCAGTACCAGAAGCATGCACAGTAACAAAACAACTCTTGCTTCATACCTTCCCATCATGACTTTGCATTTCAAGACAGTGAAATGGCATCTGCAAAATAACATTTCTTGGCATCCACAGAAGAGTCTGTGGTGGCTGTTTTCAAACAACATGGTAGCAGGTTAGGACTTGGGCTCATATAGAACCTAGAAGCAAAGCCAGACAGTCACACCTCAACAAACACAGGGAAAACCTTTGGTTTAATGTGGCCTCCAGTAAGAACATTTATGGCTATCACAGTAGCATCCTTGGGTCCAGGATCTCTTTTTGTTTTATGAGGCATAAGCAGAACTAAACACCATTCTGCTTTTTCAAGCAGAAAGAAACATGTGCCTACAGAGACAGGGCAATGCTATGGAGAAGGGGGCAGACAAGCTCCCAATGAAAGTGTCCAAAAAGGGCAGTCACTTGGCGTGATCAGCCCATTACAGCTTCTAATGCTCAAGCTGTTCTTCTCAGAGCTAGTCCAGACATATCCATCCCATCCCGCAGGTGTAACCAAGAAGTAATAGCAGGTATAATGAGTAACACTGGTCAGCAACACTGCTTGTCTAATTATTGTCTGGCTTATCTGAGCTATAGCCTTCTTCCCTGCCCTTCCACCATGTTTGGCAGCCAAACTTATAATCAAACAGAGGTTAGGCCCAGGAGGGACCTGTGCCAATCTACAATGAGGTAGGCAGAGCTAAAGTACAGAAGTAAATTAAACTTTGTTCTGTTTCAAAGAAAAACTTGCACTACCAATATTACGGAGACAGAGATGAAGCACTGGACTTCCAGTGTGTGTATGTCTGTTAGTTTCTCAATCTGCTGTTGGGCACTGGGTGTAAGGAGAAAAAGCTGTTCTTCCTCCTATGTGATTTTAAAATATGCACAAAAATACTTACAGAAGTGGCATATACAGACCTATCTGGAGACAACTGATCTTGAACATCACAATTTCAGATGAGCAGATTCAAGATGCTCAGGATCAAGTTTCCTTGAGGAAGGTAAAGTGAATAGGCTCTTCTGGTAAGAAATGTCCAGGAAAGACATAAGGGAATCACTGGCCAGTTGTACAGGGTGTTTACACTTACATTTACTACCAGGAGTTGAATGTGTTCAGCTAGTCACAGACTCAAGTTTTAGTATCATAATAAAACAGCTTGGCCCACAGGTGACTCCCCAAGTTGCCCACCACACAGCACAGGTAGCTCTGCCTGGCAGCACCCACTTGACAACAGGGCTCACTTGCCCAGCTGAACTGAAAGCCTTGCAGGGCCAAGTGGTCCTGCTCTCTCACCTGCAGCCCAGCACACCACACAGCTCTGCCCCTGCCACACACAACCCCTCAGCCAAACACCAGTTTGCTTTTTACTTGGGAGTGTGCAAATGTTTATTGGCCTCGGAGTCTGAGCTCCTGTGCAAATTCTTTATAAGGTCTCTCCTCTCAGGCTGATAATAAGAAAACAAGAATGTCTCCTAAAGTAAATTTTGAGAGCATTTACATCATTGAACAGGGCTTTCTCTCAAGGGTTCCCCTGTGAAACTCCACAGTGGTACCCTGCCATATCATAGCTCAGCTTTATCTCCAATCAAGTGATTCTTTATTATGATGCAAATAATAACCAGGCAATAGCTGGCATAGCACAGCAACTGTGACAT
The DNA here is from genome assembly GCF_001715985.3 of Manacus vitellinus. Lineage (NCBI taxonomy): Eukaryota > Metazoa > Chordata > Aves > Passeriformes > Pipridae > Manacus > Manacus vitellinus. The sequence continues at coordinate 7,451,685 of NW_021939471.1, read as the reverse complement.
GCACAGGAACCAAGTATTCCTGCTACGATTTGAGAGAAATGCCAAGCATGAACTCTTGGTATTAACCTTCAGATTGTGATTAAAGACCTTGTCATGCAATTTTACTGATAACTCTCATCACAGAAATGTGAAACAGCAGGTAAGGGAGGCCCAAACATGGTTGCTTTCCAAGTGCTACATCATTTTGGAAGATTAAAAACCAAGCTGCTGTTTAAGGAAAATGTATTACAGGACAAGTCAGAAAAGCATCTGGGGTTATTTCTTCTCTAAAATTAGATGTTTAGTGTTTATTAGATTGGAAGTCACACACAAAGCAGGATGCACAAGGCCTCCTAGCAGCAGACTGCAAGAGCATGCAGGGAGGAGGGAAGTAAAATCATGAGTGCTTGAAGGGTAGGTATTGAAGAGTTTTTTTACTACCCAGTATTGGCACAGGCTGTTTGCAATGAGCAGTTCCCAGCTGCAGTGTGGCTATAGCTAAGCCATCGTTTCCGGCCCTGCTTTTCATTTCCAAGCAGTGGCAGGACCCTGAAGAGCTCAGTGAGCAACATTATCTTTCCCATCTCCTCCCACCCTTTGGTATATCTTTCAATCTCTCTGAACACTTTAACATTTACCAAAGGTGCACATGACATTTCCTCATTTTTGCAGGGGACATTAAGATATTGGGGTCAGTGTGTAATAACAGTATCACCACTGAGGGGAACCAGGGGCATTTCCAGTGGATCTTTCTGTTCCAAAGCCAGCTAAGACTGCCAGGAAAGAGTGCCTTTTGCAGTGATAAGGTTCTGAACAGACTGGGGCCTTGACAATTTTCAGACCAGAAAAGGGAGGCAAAGAGCAAGAAATGCCAATGATTCTCCAGGGTTTATAGACCTTCTGCTCCTACTGAGTTGCTGAGACATTATTTTGCCCTTCACACATCCTGCTTTAACCTTGTCAGAGCCCAATGGAAATTTGTTGAAGGGTTTCTGTTTAACTTGGAATTCCTTCAAGTTAGTCTGGTTTCCTATCAACTACATTTGCCCATCAGACATCCTCCTGTGTGTGCCCTAGCATTGTCAAAGCACTACATGGCTGCTTCATAGCTAGCCTTTATTAGGTTTGAGGAAGAGAGGGGGACCCAAGCAATGAAAATGTACCTCTGTTACACCAGGTTCTGAGAAAGCCAGAAAGAATAAGGAAAAACATGTGAACACTAATATAAGATGAGGCTATAGTTTTCCTCTTTTTTTTCCAGACATAACAATATTTTTTTAAAAGCCTGGTAAAACCCAGCAGGTTTTAGAAAGGAGCTCCTTTTAGAAAGGAATTAGAACCCATCTATAATCACATCAGGAGTGAGGGAAAGGTGAGCAGTGTGAGCCACTATGGGAAGCTCCAAATATCTGTAGTTATACACACACAGAGGCACACACACACACACACACACACACACACACACATTGCCTGTACAAAGGCATGTGGGAAAACACTGCAGAACAGTAAAGGCTACACAGGAGCGCCAGCATGTGCATGGCTCCATTTCAAATCAAACAAGGACAATATTTGTTGTTCCTAGCTAGTTTCTTAGCACTCAGGAAATCAAATGCCATGCTATTCTTCCCTTCATGCTTGGCATTTAGGAAGCTAGTGGGCATTGGAGTGCTATCTGCTACAAAATCTTAAAAGGGTTTCTTTTCTTAACAAATTTTTATCTTTTCCAAGAAATAACTTCAGTGATTTAGGAGCAGTTGCTGTATAACCCATATCTGCTTGATAAAAATTTGCAAAGTTCACTAGACCCTGGAAAGCTGACAAGCCTGTGGAAGCCTTTACATTGGGTTTCAATGGGAACGGGATCTGATCCTGCGCAGACTGCCAGACTTCACACCAGCCAGCTAAGACTGGATAGAAAAAACAGAAGTAAAAGAAAAACTTTTAAATGAAAATAATCAGCTGTTTGTAATATACAGATGAAAACTGGGTATACCCCTCATCTGATCATTGCTCCTTTAAATTCTTAAATCGCAAATAAAACTACTGTCCTCTTCCCCGTAACCCTTCCATATGTCAGCCAGGTCCATTGCCTCTGCTCTATTTATTTAAGCCTACTTTGGCATGTTTTTTCCCCTGATACCATTTTTACTGAGTGAGCCCAGCATTGCAGGAATTTTGATCTCCTCATGCCAGTTACATAACTCCTCCCCCCTCTACCAAGAATTGGGGCCACAGGCACACACCGGAGCAGATCCACCTAAGGAAATAGCAGCTTAATTCCCTATAGAAAGTTGAGAAACCCCCAGTGTTACTGAAGATAAAACATGCAGATAGTTCTATTCTTCTGAGAATACTTGGTTGGCGCACTAAAAGCCCCCTTATTCCACAACATATAAAATAAACTGGAGATGAGTAAGTTTCTTTCCTACCCACTCCCTTTTACCACCTCTGCTGATTTGTGGTTAGACTTCCTCATGAAATTTTACCTGGAGAATTTGCACAAAGCTTTGACACAGAGCTAAGAAAAGATGTTGCCTCTGAAGAACCAACCTCATACTGAAATTCCAGAGGCCTCAAAACTCCTCAGCACTGAATAGGGAGTCAGTGCAACTTACCTTTTGCAAATGAGGAGTGATGCCTTGTGTATGGTCCAGTCACACCTCAAGGTCACCAACACCTTGCCTTGGACCTCTCCTGGGAAACAAGCACGGAGCAGAGTTGCTGAAACAGCACCAAAATCTTTGCTCATGTGATGGACATCCAGCTGCTGGGTAGACAGAATGCCCAGGAAGATCTCATTTCTGACCCAGTGGTCTCAAAAGAGAGAAAATTGTAAGTAATCAGGTCCAAAAGATGACTTTGATCCAACTTCTTGCCCAGTTTTTTGGGGGTTTTGTTGGGGGTTTTTGTTTGTTTGTTTGTTTGTTTTTGCAGGAGATGGATTATTGTTGCAATCAGCATTTGAATACACTGTTTCTTGGGGCATAAAATATAGGGTACAGAGGGCACATTTAACATCAGTGCTGAGCTTTACACACCTGATCACAGAAACCCTTCTACTCACCAGATAATCCCTCTGAACTTTGTGGGACCCTTCACAAAACAGAACCACCAAAACCTTGGTGTGCAAAGGCAGCATAACTCAGCTTTTTGCTCAAAGTATGGCCCAAACTTTAACATAGATGGTTCACTGAGGCTCCTGTGGAGTTACTGCAGAGCAGGCTTTTGCCACATTGCTTGAATACAGCAGCCCATGAGATCTGGCAGCAAGTTCAGGGTAAGTGAAGAATCCAAATTCTTTCCTGGCTTGTCTGCAAAATGTGATACATGAAATATTTTGCTTGTGATAATCTGCTTTCTGGCAGGCAAGACAAAAGGATTCAGTCATTGTCCAGTAAAGGTTTCAAGCAGAAATAGTCAGGAAATCAGTGCAAGAAGAAACAAACAAACACACACAACCCCCTGCCCTGGCTTCTCCAATCCTAAAGCAAAGTTCAGTTTATCCTCAAAATGTAAATTCATTATTTTTTTTCCAACAATATCTTGGCAAGAAGAAGTGGAAATTTATAAGCACCTTTGGCTTCACTTAGATGATTTCCACTGAAGTCACTATCTTCTTCCCTTATATGTGTTAATATGGGACATATTCATCTTGTTTCCTTTCTGATCTGTCTCTGTAAGAAGCAGACACTGCACATGCTAATCCAGCCAGGGTAATGGTGTCACAGACAGCTGTGCTGGGCCGTGTCCATAAGCACCACACAGTGCGGGCGAGGAAGGCACCCCAGGCAGGAATAACTGGGCAACCTGCAAAGGTGAGGTCACTACGAGTTTCCCAAAATAAGCCCTCAATAAGCTGGTGCTTAGGCTGCCCCCGAGGCTTGCCTAGTGCTCATGCTTAGCCAGGTGAGCAAGCAGTCCCTCTGGCTCAGTGGCATGAGAAAGAAGTGAAAAATTCTGTGTCTGCTCCAGACACAGATGCACACAGACAGTTTTACATGTTTAGATTACCTTTCCCCTTAGGACTGGGGCTGTATTGGAGTCACTGGCCACCTGTGTCCCCTGCTGCTGGCCCTGCAGCTTTTTTTCAGAATACTCTGGGAGAAGAAATGCAGATATACTTCTGGAAATTACACAGTGATGGTACAGCTGGAACATCCTTCACCCAGCCAGCACAACTGCTGGCTTCAGCCTCTTCAGTTTTATTTCAGCTCCAGCAACATTGTTCAGCAGAGCTGTAACAATACTAAACCAGTCACTTCCCACTCTGGTGCTGCTGCAGCCACCAGGACACTGGTGCCAGACAGGCTGCTCCAGTCAATGGCTGCTCCTGCTGGATACCAGGTTGGCTGGGCTGGAGTACGTGCACATGTACAGCTGCTGTGATCATAAACACGCGTGAGGTTCCAGTTCTGGGAAAACACATCCACATCTGGGCTATCTCAAAGCTGTTATCTGCTGGATCTATTTTCTCTAGTCAGCATGGGAAGAAAGTAGTGACTTTTTTTTTTTTTTTTACTATTTCACAGTTACAACCCCATAGCTCAGAAGTGCTGCTGGGACAGTTTTGAGGCCTAAAACACTCATCCATCAGCCACAGGACAAGCAGCAATCTCCAAAAGCAGTAAAAGCCTGAAATCCAGAGGTAGTGTCACTTGACAAACAGTTGAATAGCCTTGACCCACAATCCAATGGAGAGTAATTTGATGACAGAAGCTCCTTTTATATGAACTAGTTTTGTACTCTCCACATCCTGCATTTCAATTTTTATAGCTATCCTATAGCTGGAGTAAAAAGTCTGCAGACCAGATCAGGATGCAGTGGTGGCAGGATCTTGAACATACAGATTGTCACTGTCAGGAATGGCTTGCAACAGGAACAGCCCAGTCTCAGTAAGAAGGTCGTACTTTTTAAAGAGGTGGACAAGGAACAGGCATTTTTCCAAAACAAAATGGGATATCTCAAACTCAGCTTTAGGCTTCAGAGGGCCGAGTCAGTGCCTTTTCTGCAGGCAGTGCTTCCTCTTTTGAAGGACACAGGCAGATTTTACAAAGTTGCAGCAAAATTTTCTTAGGGTTCTGACTGACTGATAAAATTACCCTGCTAGTGGCTGCTTGACAGGAAAGCAAACACTAAAAGTGGGCTGTTTTCCATCCCTTCAGATCTTCTAACATTTTAGTAGTGGTGTCAGTAGGGAACAGGAAGTCTCAGAAGTACTGAAAATAAAACCCCTATAACTCCCTTATCGCAATACACAACTCTGAGTCATCAGCATAGTTGGCCTGCAGCTCAGAGTTTTCCCATTAAAATAAGCCCAGTGAAACCAGCTGGGATCAGAAGGTCTTTGTCCTGCATCTAATTTACCCCGTCAAAGCGTCTCTTCTGTCTGAGTCTCTGCAGGGAAGAGTCATCTCTCTGCGATTCCACCTCTAGTCAAATCCCTTGTGCTCTACAGAAGGTGACAAAGATAATATTTTCTATAACATCCAATGATTAACTGGTACTGCACCTTAGGAACACCACTTAGTTCATAATCTCCCTCCTTTATTCCAATCTAGTTGGAAGCAGGACAGATTTTATTCTGCAGTGCTTGAGAAACTGCTCAAATACACTCCCTTTTCTGAACTTTTCAAAGTTCTCCTCATTTTTGCCATATAAAGACACAACATTTCCTCTAAATGTGATCACAGGAGGAAAATACAGGCTCTTCAATACCTCTGTCTGCATCTGATCAAATCTAGGCTCTGAGTTCAGCGTGGTCATGTTGCTATTTCTACTGCACTTCAAAAGAGCGAAGCTTCTCTTCTGTCGGAAATTCTTCTTGGAAAAGTGTAAAGCAAAATCAGTATCTTGCATACTGCATTTCCAGCAGCCAAGCTTTTGATCAGTGTAAAGTCTAAGTTTCCTGAAGAGTTTAACTGCTCAAATTACTTCTATTAATAATTTGTCAGAAGGATGCAGGATAAGCTTCTTGAAGGCATATTGATCATTTTGAACCAACGTACAAGCTAATAGTTCTGGAACAGATGCACAGACTGCCAAGTAAAAGTCATCCTTTCAGATAATCATATTCATGAGGTCAGCAGAGGACAGTAACTCTCAGCACTTTGCTTAGTTTCCACATGATCTCTTCTCCCTGGGGTGTGAGATTAGATTGCGAGAAAAACCAGTTATCTCTCATCTCCCAGCCAGTCATCAGCACTGAATCTCTCAGTACTGCTACTGAGTCAGCTACAGACCGCAGCAATCTGAAGTCATGGCCAGGGCACAGAAGGAGGGAAATGAAAGAACTAACCCTGGTGAAGTCCCTTATCCCTTTGCCTCTCTCCTGCCCACCCCACCCAGGCGAGCAGGGGTTCATAAGCACTGGCACTCTCACTGCTCTGGCCATTGCACCCGAGGAGACCAGGGTCCCCAACAGCTTGAAGTTAGAAGGTGGACTAAGATTTAGGGGCGAGAGCTGGGAAGAGCCAGTGGGACCTTTGGGTCTGATCATGCCATAGGACTGCTTGTGTCCTGCACAACTGTGCACTGCTCAGTGTGACTTACTGAAGAGCCTGAAGTCCAACATAATGGCTCAGCCATCCATCCCAGGACAGGGCTATGCAGCTCGTCAGTCTGCAGGACAGCCTGCTCACGTGGCAGGGAGCAGGGAAGGTTGGCACACTTGGGATGAGGCAGCTGGCTCAGCCAGAGGGGCAGAAGCACCTTCTGAAGAATGAGAGAAAAGCAGAGGTAGAGATAAGGTTGTCATCTCTATGGCAACTGAGAGGGAACAGCACCATGCTCACCAGGGGAGAAGTGAAGAAAGGGAGAGGGAAGAATAAAATCCAGAAAGCATAGTCAAGAAAATGCTCAGCAGGGAGAAATCCACAACAAAGGGGAAAATGGGGTGGGAGAGGAGCAGTGCAGCCCACTGTTCCTGAAGGGGAAAGCTAGGGGCTCACAGCTGGTGTTCAAGGAGGAGGTTTTTGAGTTCCCAGCATGGAGGCAGCTCCACCAGCCTCCCCATCCACATCCTACAGGACACGGTCTGCTGCAGCCAGGTATGGCTCTCTGGCAGGCCAGCAAAAGTTCCCCATCATCTTCTAGCAGACACCAAAAAATGTGTGAGAATCAGGTTTCCACACAGGTCTTTGAGCCTCACATGCCAGCACTGTTGGCTTCACACATAACATGCATACATAATTTAAAGTCTGAAATAGTAATTTTACTCAAACCACAGATGACTATTAGGCTCAGATAAAGATGCCAAATGGGTGATGAATAAATTATATTCCCTTAAATCCATCTGAACCAAGCAAAATAAATACTGAAAAAAATAGCAGGCAGAGGATCATGCCAAAGCTGTACAACTTGTTTCATGTTTGCATCAGTGTACAATGAAAAGGTAGCTTTGATTCAAAGTAGTTGCATTTGTTCAGCTTTCCCTCATCCAGGAAGGCTTCACCCATACAATCTGGAAGTCAAGGTGGAAAATTCACTCCTTGTTTCCTACACAGTCACAGCACAAGAAGACAAGAAGTTACACTCCACAAAATGAAAACATACTGTGCTTGCTCCAGGCCTCCAGGAGATCCCTGTCCCTTCTCATCACTTCTCTTTTAGTCAGCAGTCATTCACATGCCATAGTGATTTGAGAGAAAGACTGGAAACGAATTCCTAGGGACTTCTCTTTACATAGATCATAGAAAGAGCTCATTTTAGAACCTTACCTGTGTATGTAGTATGGATTCTCCAGCTTGCCTGAGTTTCAGTAACAGTGACAGTGTGGTTTGTACCACTGAACTCTGATTCAGAAGAAAACATGAGTGAAGAAGCCTTACCAAGCAGAGGGATTAACAGCCCCTACCAAGCTGGGGGAGCATTCACTTAGCACAGAAAATCTCTGAGCTGCTCACTCAAACAGAGGACAGGCTGCCAGATCAACACTGGGCCAGGCTGAACAATGTACAAAGCCTAGAACCTCCAGGCTGAACAATGTCCTTCCCCACAAAATCTAGAGGCTGAGGTGCATCTATGCTGTCCTCCAAAAGCAAGAAAAGCTTTTGCCCAGAGGCGATGGAAAACATCAAGGTTCACCTGCCATAGGTATGGGAGATACTGCCCTCACTTTGGTGCCAGAGGAGATGGAGGGACTGAGGCAGTCACATCCCTCAACATGACCATGGGCTAGCTCAGGTCCCTGAGCTGTGCCTTGGCTGCTGCAACCTCCTCAGCAGTTGCTTTTCTGCTAGGGAGACATGCTACCCTTTGATGAGGGACAGGCTTGGGCAGGGTCTTCTCAGCTCCTCCCGAGGCTGGGAACAGGGAGGATGGTGGGTGGTGTATTGAGAGAGCCCTGACCGCCAGGCAGCACCTCTGTCCTCCTCTCTTCCTTTTGGCAACTCCAGAGTGATGAAAGCACAGCACCACATTGACTGCTGGGAGTAAACTGTGCAATAATCTGCTGCACTCACATTGCCATCCAATTTATCAGTGCACCAGCTGACTTACTAGTGGGAGACTGACATGCCCTGGGGATGAGCTGTGAAAGGAGCCACTGCCATAAAGCTCAGCCAAAGCACGAGGGATTATATTGACAAAACACAGTCTCATAGACTGGGATTTCTTTATTTTGGTTAACTGCCCTGTTCTCTCACCTTGCTTCCAGTTTTCAGTGGCTGAGCAGCAGCCATGCATTAACCCACTGGGAGCTGCCCTGAAACCACGGGTAGTTCACCAGCTCAGCACTTGTCAAACAAGAAATTTCGTCACCGTTAACTAAAGGTCTGAATTAAAGGGAAATCTGTTAAACTGTATCAAATGCTGTTGACAATACTCACATTCATAACTTTAGCCTTAATTATATTAATCTTAATTAACTTTCAAATCTAGGCTATTTTAGCCGTCCATGTATATTTAATACCATTCGACCACCAGGACACCAAATTCAGGTTTCTTCCTGGGGTATGAGCAGACAACCAAGTTCCAGCACACCAGCTGAGTTACAGTTATTGCTTGTGCTCGCACTGTAACCCTTCTCAAACATGACATCTGACATGTAACCACAAATATCTCTCCGTGAGGTTTAAATGAAGGTTTTGCCTCACAGCTGCTGCGGGGTGGGAGAACCTGCAGCATTGGCTCAGCTCTTGTGAATAACAGAATTTGATCAAGCCTGTAGGATGAACAGAGAAATGGCCCCAGTAAATATCTATGGGATGAAAATGGGATGAAATGACGTGTATGCTCTGTGGAAAGTGATGGTCCACATGGCATCAGGCTTTGGCTCTGCTGGGAAAGGGAATACGATCACCGAGGCCATTTGCAGGATTCCCACAGGCTCACTCATGTGACCACACACGTGCAGCCCAGCTCACAGCACATGAGCCTTGTGCAGAGCCCTTGGCAAGGATGTCCTACTCATGGTGGGAAAGCACTTCAGTTGTAGGAAACCTTGGGTTTTCTGTGCTCTCCTTCAGCACAAAACTCTCACCACCAGTGTAATACCTGGGTAGTTTCACTGAAGCAAGGGCCAGCCCTCAGTCCACACAGACTTTGCTGACTTGCAGCCTGCGCTCATGCTATGCAGACCAGGGCTTCCATCTAGAACAATCTCAGCAGAAAATGCAGTTGTGATCTTGTGTCCTAAATGATGGGCTCAGATACCATTAAAGGAAGGGACCAGGAAAATTCTGTAACTGAAGCATTTTGTGCAACTCTCCATATGAGCATCAGTATAGCACAAGAGAAGATATCTTTGTGGTTTCCTCTGAGAGGACAATATAGATTCCCTTAAATGTTGGAAGCTGTTTAGGCATTGGAAACAGCTCTAAATCCCTTTCACATGACAAGTGAAACTCCTGAACTCTCTTGTATAACCTGTATTTTTTTTCTTCTTACAAGGAGATTCATTGACCTGAAAGAAGGATTACCAACTGTAAGACATTAGATGTAGGCTACTAGGCAGAAATCCTTACTAATCTTATGCCTGATTAAACTCTGCTTTCAGAAATTTCTGTTTGATCACTTACAAAGCAATCTCCATTCGAAAGACAGACTGATGTCATTAGTTTATCCTTCATCATATATCTCTCGTCTTTCTTAAAGAAAAGCTTAACCCCAGGATAAAAGTTTACCTTGGACTTAGTGGTTTATGGAGGATGGGGCTGAATGGGGAAGGCAAGGGCAGCACTGAGTTTCTGGAGAGAAGTTTGGTTCCCTGCTCTGCCACAGACCTCACGTCCCCATTAGCCGAACTCTGTGCTTTCTGTCTTCATATCCCTTGTGTGTCCAGGGGGGGCACACTGCCTCACCTGATGGCAGCAGAAAGCAGAAGCATTGAAGGTTGCAATAGTGTTAAAATAATGACAATCCCAGCCACAGCAGTCCAGAAGTCCCATGGAAGCCCTTCCAGGAAAAGAGGACAAAACTCTATTCCTTGAATGGGCATTACAAAAATGGTGTTTTTATGGTTTATTTCACTGCCATCTGGCACAAACCAAACACTCAGCAGGGACCTTACAGGACTGAGGTGCCTTTTCCAAGAGAAAGACATTCACTTGCTAAAACACAGCATGAGATCAGAGGTTGCACACCCTCCCCTTGCAGCCTTCCCGTGCCCGTGCATCGTCCCACAGCGCTGAGCAGGGCACGTGTCAGGCCCCACTGCCCCACTCTGTCCATGTTCAAGGGAAGAGGCAGAGGCATGGTTGTGCTTCACACCGAGTTTCTCTGGCAGACATAATCACACAGGCAGTGGCCCTAAATCCCTGTCTGACGTCTCGGCCACTCTGGATGCTGTTAGAGGCAATTTTCTGTCCAGCCGCCTGTTTTAATGGGATGTGCAGTTAAACAGATTCATCCTTTCAGCTTCACTCTGCAGAGCCTTCACTCTCCAGCTGCCGCTGCTCCTGTCCCAGGGAATTAGAGTGCTCTTGGTGTTTTTCTTTTGCAGGCAGGCACATTGCTCAGAAAAGCAGCTCTTGCCAAGAAAAGTGTATAATCTAGAAAGCCACCTGCTCAGTTTTTGTCCCTTGAACTCCCTACAATCAATTTGCCTTTCCCAGGAGAAGGTGCAACTGTTTTCAGTGAAGCAGGAAATAAGAGGATTCATGATGTGCAATAAAAGCATAGCCAGTCCCAGGGAAAAGGTTAATTTGCCTCACTGAGGGGGTTGAAACCTGTTATGTGGGAACAGCAGAGACACCCTAGGATCCCTAGTGCTGACCTTCCAAATCTCATGAAACTGTCTTTGTGCCTGCTTCAGCACCTTGCAAATTGTCATGTTCCCATCAGGCCAGGTTGCGATGTTAGTACCATACAAAAAAAGACGTGGCACTTTACTTTCCTGACAGGTCTCCATTTCCTCCCTGTGACTTTGCCCCTGCTGGAAATGCTGCACTGGTCAGGGTGGGAGTGTCTGGCATCTGCTACAAGGGATTCTCCCAGCTGGTCACCGTGTGGCAGGGTCACAGTCCACCTCAGGCTCCAGTGCCTGCGGCAGTGAGCACAAGGTCTGTGGGGCTGGAAGCCACCCATTTGACCTGTCCTTTGGTTTTGCAGATGTGAGGTTTCAGTCATTTTTTACCACAAAACTGTTCTTCACAAACAGCAGCTGCATCTGCCCCTATGTCTTTGCAGTGTAATCTGCACCCCACAACCCTGCCATCAGCTTTCTTGGATTTTTTTTGGTCAAAGAACCCAAAAAATGACCACAGAGATACATCATTTGGCCTCGTACAAATGTACACCACGTGGCAAGCTGTCACAGCTGGCTGTCTTTTATGCAGATAAAAGTTTGGGTTTTCTACTATAAATACTTATAAGATATGGCATGAAACAGGCACTCCTGGGACAAAACTATTCTTCTCCTAAAGTGCACAGCTAAAACAAGTGGGACAAATGGCTGCCTAAAAATACCTGGTTTGGCACTGACAATAGAGAGGCTTTAGCTGCCCAGGAAAACCTGCCTTTCCCAAGGCTGGCAGCTCTGAGCACAGAGCAGCTGCTACAGGCAGTGCTCAGCACCACTGTTCCCAGGAGAACCCCTGCTCTCCCTATCAGGCTGAGATGCTGCTAATTGTGCAGCTTCTCCGAGACAGACCCCCTTGACACCCTCCTGGGGAGCTCCCAGTGGTTGGAGCGTACCACACAAGGATGTACTGAGTCCCTTGGAGCTCTGAGCCTCTCCAGAATATGGCTCAGAGCATTATCCGTGTCCTGCTTGCCTTCTAGAAGAAAAAAGGCAGGTCTTATAGCTACCTGCTCCCTTGGGAACTAAGGACACACAAGCTGTTTTTTCCTTGCTGGATAGCTGGGATCCAGAGGCCACAAGATGTAATGCTACTCCATAAAAATTCCTCACCAGGCCTAAGGCTTTTTCCCATGCACATTGTTAATAAATACTATTCAGTTCATTTTCATATCCAATTCACATAAATACTGAGAGAAATCAAAACTGGTGCCATTCTGTCTTCATTAATGCTGTCATCTGAACTCCACATCGGAGACTTTCATCTGCCCTTACTTTTGATGCCTGGTAGAAACATTCTTCCTGTGGACATTTGTGTTCATTTGATGATAATTATGACCTTTAAGCATTAACAACGACAACAAAAAAATCCCCTAGCAAAAGCCTCTATGCACAAAGAGAGAGTGACAGACCATGGTACCAGTTTCACATAACATATCCCCTCAAGACCTGGGGGGGACAATCCCAAATGAATCACAGCTACCGGTTTATTGCAACCACCTTGTTATGAAATATTAAGTTAGAATTAATAATCAAAAATATTTTTTAAATTATCTTCTGTGGAACTGACACAATCCGGCACAAGCAGAAACACTGCACTCAGTAGAACTATTGGATGCCATTAATTCTCTGCTGTCACTGTAGCTCTTCTGACACATCCCGTGACGGGAGAACACGCTGAAATAAAAGCCACAATGTTTTCAAAGCACCCCGTGATGGGGCCAAGCCGGCCACGATGAGAAATGCAAGTATCAAATGGCAAACAACTGAGATGCAAATCTATGTGTGGGTTCCCATGGCTCAGCAAGGAGGTCAGCTGTGCCAACAGACAGTGCCCAGCTCGCTGACAAACAGCTCAGGGTAACACCCTGGTTGGCAGGTGGAGCAGCACTGACAAGACACGAAGGCTGCTCCCGAAGGGCTCAGCCTGGTCAGCCCTGCTGGGCCACCCCAGCAGCTGAGCTCTGCAAGCAATGCTGGCCCAGTGAAAAGCTTTCCTTTGTCAAATGGTTGACATGGCACAGGTCTGAAACGCCAGAGGAGAGCAAAGAGTGGCAATAGTCAAGCTTTCACCCACAGATACACCTGGGATTGCTGATTCCCCCAGTCTGCCGGATTGCAGGTGGTCGCTCACACACATCTTGCGTCCACTCAGACCCTAAATACCACAGCAGATTTTCCAGAAACACAGGATCATCTTCTGATTGCTGTATGGGGCATGTGCCTTGCAGCAAGTCCCAGCCAACCTCAAACACAGTTTGAAAACCTGAGCCAATCTCATGAAGTTTGGTATTTTTGGTTTACTCTGATTCAGCTCTGCACTCAGTCATTCCTAAAATGTTTTGGTTGTTCTGACAAGGGGGTACCCTACCACATCATCACCTGCCTGTTGCTGTACACCTCTAGACTAGACTGTTTTCTTGGCCAATGCCACAAATACCTCAGAATAACTCTGCTTCCAAAACACAATCTAATGGCAGTCCTGAAGCAGTGTTGCCACCCTCCCCTCAGGAGCTGGGACTGCTTGCCTTGGCAAGACAGTGGGAAGCTGAGATGGGTCTCAGCAGGAATCAAGAGCAATTTGTGTGGGTGTCCAGCTACTCACAGGCAAAATACAAGCAAAATGTAGTCACAGCACCAGCAGGTGCAATTACAGTTTGGCTTTGGTGGGAGCTGAGCCCACTCACACTGAGGTTGATCTGAGCCTCCCAAAAATGGTCTCACCAGGCAGTCCCTGAGGGAACAGCCCCGCAGAGAGCTGCAGCCAGCCCTGGGCAGTCCCACACATCCAGAGAAGGGTCCCTGTGGCCCTGGGCTGGGTGCCCACTGGCCCTACACAAAAGCACTGTACAAATAATTTCCTTCTCACTGCTCAGACTCCACAAAAACTGGAGTCCACTGAGGAGCACAAAGAAAAGGAGCAAACCAGGTGTCCTCTGGTGCCAGAGGGGGGGGTCAGTGGCATGGCTCAGCTCTAGCTGTGCTGCCCTGGGTTTGGAAACACCTTGTGTGGGAAGGCTGCTGCAAAGAAGCAAAGCACACCTGAGTCAAGGCTGGGGAATCCTCAAGGCAAAGTACACCAACAAGAATGGACTTCCAAGATCAGTATGCTCTTAAATGCTTCATTTCTGTCCCTCCAGCACACTCATTTTCCATCTTGGGAGAACCCAGCTTTGAAGCACAGCAGCAAACAATACTTGGCCTCTTTGCTTCATGCAGGAGGAGCAGCAGCACCACTCGCCCTCTCCCCTGCACGTGGCACACTAACGCTGCAACTGCACTTTGCTGCCAGCTCCCTTCTCCAGCCATCAGCATCATAAATAATCATAGCAGCGCCCACTGTCTGAATCATAAGTTCTATCTCATTTTTAATTGCATTATGTGTAGCTGGTCCACCAGACTCTATCTGAGGAAGCACACAAATAATTCATCTGTATCCTCCATTCTCCCCGCATGTGTTTCCAAACAAGCCAGATTGATATTAGTCTTTGTCTGTTAACCTCATCTCCATCCTGTATACCTAGTATCTTATTTTCAGCTGCCATCCAAAATTAATGCTTTGCCTGGCATATTCAATCTCCTCCTATATCCTAAACTCGTGATTAAATACTCTTCAGAGACTGAGATGAACTACAGACATTCAGTGAAGTTGGGTCAAAAAATATGCTTCATTTTGTCTTACAAAAAATAACACACTATAGCAAGCAGAAATAGGTACAATGCTCTTGGTGGCACATTATGTCATTGAAGCATAGCAATTTTGTGATTCTGCATGCCAGAGTCATGAGATGATTTAGTGAGATGCCACTTAAAACTGACTGACACCTGCAGCCTGAACAGCGCTGAACAGCATTCCTACCACCACAGTGACAAGCTGCTTGCACCCTGTGCCATCAGTGCTGTGAGCCCACCCAGCTCCAGGAGCACTCCCATGGTGGGAATGCCACTAGTTCCAGGGACTGTGGCCACAGACTCTCCCATCCCCTGGGGGTTTCTCCCACAACCTCAGTAACCCATGGGTCAGGGATGGAACCAGTTGCCATGGTCATCACACCTCCAGCTCTCACTGAGATCTGTGCAAACTTCTGCTGATGGAAACCAACCCCACCCACTACCAAACTGCTCCCTGCCCAAACAGCCCTTCACTGCCACTGCCACTCCAGGCTCCTCCTGGAGGCTCTCTTCCAGTGCTTGCCCATGCAGAGCCCCACACCCAGCATCCCTCCCCACACACGACATCCCAAAATGCACCTACTCTCCGTGCTCACTTCTGGCCTCAAGTATCACATTTGCTTCCCAATCCTACTATATTCATGTTTTCATATATGAACGAGTCTCTGCTGTGCAGTCTATTAGGGAGAAAAGTTCTAACGCTGCCAGTAACTCAAACTTGCCTTTGGAACCATTCATTTTTCTTCCAATTCCCAGAGTAGGGTGGTGTGGACTGTGCAGAGCAAACAGCTGTCAAACATAACACTGTCTCCTGCTCATGTGTTGTCTGCCAAGAATTTAACTTCTGCACATTTTCTTGAAATTACTCCATGAATATTCTCTGCAAAAGCAATTTATTCATAAACTGTTTCAAATAATCAAAAACAGCAGAACATTCTCATTTAAAATGTGACCCGTTTGACTGGGGGCATGTTCACGCAGTACTCTCTGTTGCAGAGGAACAGCTGGTGAGACAGCACTTGCATCACATTTCTGGCCTGGTCAGTCACATCTTGGTTACTGAACTCACACAGTCCTCAACCTTACTTTAAAAAGGAAACACTTTTTCAGGGACTTGCTGTGGAAAGCAAATGCAAGACTGCTCAGCCTGAGTCTGTGCAAAGGCGACCCGACAGGACCGTGCCAGAATAGTCTCAAACAGTGCTCATGCTTCACACCTGATAAACACATCCCAGCAGTACTCACCAGCCTCCTGGGGAAACTACAGCCTTGTGCTTGGTGTGACAATCTGGAGACAGTTTTACTGGTACAATATTATGGAAAATATTGTATTTTCATGCCTGCCCAGGGAGGGGAGAAGGGCTGACAAGGGAGGGCGTTTGGGTGCCTGCTGTTTGCACATTCACTGTGCCCAGATATTTTCATCGTTCACAATCACCTTTCTCCTGCTAAGCAGTGCACTTTACAAGAAGCAAATCTCAGATTTATTGAATGTGTACATCATCTACCGCTGCTGTGATATGAGCCAGGGCCACAACATTCAGCCCCACAGCAAGTGGTGGAGACAAGAAGACACTGTGACCCAGGAGTGGTCACAGAGCTGGAGGCTCCTGTGACCCCCTCACCTCTATTTTATCTGAAGCTTCATGAGTTAGTCACTGCGTGAGGCTGCTGCCTATCCCTGTAGGAGTGGGATGGAGGCCAAGGAGGCTATGACCTAATATTTCAGTCTGAACAGAGAGATGGAAGAGATGTATTATTATACAGGAACACTCTCTGTGCATGCAATTATCTGATAACAATCTATTTTGGGAGATGAATCTCTGAAGGACGAACAAAACTCTCACCTTGTTTTCACTGGGAAGCTCCATTATCCCTTTAAGAACAGCGAACTAAATGCATAAAAAATGATACAGAAAGTAGCAGAACAGCATGGTGCTGTAACTCGTGCTGAGCTCAGGAGAGGGAGGGGAAAGGGGTCAAGTCCTGCTGGTCACGCCAGCACATGAAATTTGGTAAAAACTATCCCTGCTGATTTAAGGCTAATCAGGTCTGTGAACAGTTGGACTAATTCAGCCTCTTCCCATGCCTCACAGCTGGATGCCTTCGTGTAGGTACATCAGAAGCAAAATCCAAGTGAAACCTTTCTCTCATGAGCCCCAGTGCCTAACTGACAGGTAGAGGTCACGCTGCAGCCTTGTGCCACAGAGAAAGTGCTGCCAGGGCCTCTCTGAACCACCTGTCCCATCCTTGCTTGGGAAATCTGCAGGAACTTAACACCCTCGAGGTGGCTGTCCCTCTGCCACGCTTCACCAAGAGTCCAGTTTGGTAGGGACCAGACACGCAGGCACATAGACAATGTATCTCTGATTGCTGGAGGCATTGATGTCCTCAGGAGAGGGGAGCAGGTCCTGGCTCAGCCCTCCTCACACGTGCTGCCTCACCCGTGCTCACCAGCAGCGGAAGGACTTGGCAGACACTGGTGTTACAGGACAGCCCAAACACAGCACCTGGATGTTCTCCTGAGAGCAACAGCAAATTCAAAGGTGTTTCGGATATGTGTAACCTAATCTGTGCCTGGGAAGGAAAACATCATCACTCTTATCTTACAGATGAGAAAATGACGCAGGGAAAATAAATACTGTAAAGATGTAGGACTCAGCGGCAAAGACAACCCAGGTAGATTCACTTCTGTACTCCCTCTGGCAGATACCTCCCCACACCAATCCCTGAGAGCTTCTCTGATTTCTAGCCGTTAAAGTACACTGTAAACAATTGCAAATACCTGTAACACTTTCCTGACATCATTTCCAGAGAAGCCAAATAGATAATATTCACATGGGACATCAGGCAAACTGTACCTGCACGGGGCCCAGAGAAGGTTGTTGTTCCATTGCAGGAAGCCAGGTACACCATGAAACACCTCCCCAAAAGGTCAGGCAGTCAGTCTCCTTGTGTGTGTTTGTTGCTGATGCTGGATGTGATTTTGCCACGTGTTCTCCTTTAAGGCTGAATTTTTATTCTGCCGACTGCCACTTTATCATTCATTTCCACTCCCTTCAAAGGGGTTCAGAGGAAGATGAGATGAGTTTTTGCTGCCAGCCTCTCTCTTGATGCAGGAGGGAGAATGGAGCTGCTCGAGCTGTGGGGTTCTGGATGCCCACACCAGGAGTGGTCCCAGCTGCTTGGGGTAATCCAGGGTGACTAAAATTCTCTACTCTCTATATTTTGGCACAGAAAGCCATGCAGCATGACCTTGGCACAGGACATAGCATGAAAGGTGTGTGTGTGCATGCTATGATATTTCCATCCAACCACTTCTGGTTCTGCTTATGCTTGTAGAGTGAGAGCTATGTTGTACCCTCTTTCCATGTGAGCACATAAAAACAGCCCTTCTCTATTTAATTTTATGTTCATTTGTTCATAACATCAGAGAATGCAGGAAGACTAGAAGGTATTTTGCCAGCAGTTCCTGTAGACATCAGGATATCCTTTTAGATTGAGAAAATCAAGTCATTTCTAGGTTTAAATGAAGCACCAAGAGGCAAGCCGCCTCTCTGTTCCGAGAGATGCTTTCCAAAGGCTGATCCTTTGCAACTGGTGCTGCTGGGTTAACAATTTCCATCCTCCCTAACTGTAAATACTGAAGGCCAAGCATTGTTTTTATATAAATACAACCTATGATGAAATTGGGAAGGTAACCCAAGAGAGTAAAATGTGAATGTGCATATTTATACCATTGATCTGGCTTTACGCCTTGCCTGAAACACAAAAGACACTCCCCCAGACCTCAGTGAAGTCTGAATACACTCATAATGGAGAAATAAACAGAGGATTTAGGGCTGGATCTGAATAAGTATGGCAAATTTTACTAAAATGGTATTTAAGGCATCTGAGTTATAACCTTTGCGATAACACAGTTCCTGTTAGAGCAAGACCTTCTCTCAAGCGACTTACCCAATCTAACCCACCTTTATCCAGGATCACTGTTAAATCACTGTAAAATGATTCTATGTCAAATCACTGTAAAAACATGGGTCAAAGTTGTTTCATAGCTTTACTCTCTCAGTAATGTGCAACATGAACATAATAGTGTTATTAAGAAGTCAAAAATAACTTAACACAATAGCTATATAAGATTTTCCAATGATCAAACTTTCAGCAATTACTTTTTGTTAAGTTCAGAAAATTAGCATATTTGTTAATCAAATTAATTTAAAAAGTAGCTTTTAAAAATAAAAGCAATGCTTTAAATAAATATAGTCTTTTTTTATAACCATAAAATACTTAGTCCTGTTAAAGGTAACACAAATACTAACACTCAAGCACAGTACTTAAATGATTGAAATGAATATTGTGAGCATACATGAGCTGGACACCGGGAGGGATGAGGATGCATTGCTTCGTGACATTCTCCGTCTCCTTTCTACAGTGGCACTAAGAGGCAGCCAAATCTCAGAACTACCCTAAGCATATGACAGGAGTCAGGATATTTGTAACTGCTGCACAAAAACGCTGGTACCCTGTTTTTCCCCAAGCTATTTCTCCTCACTACACCTGTAGCAGTTCTGGACCCTGCTTTAAATTTCTAGCCCAGCACGATTCTCAACCACAGAAACATAAGGCCAGATCCTGCTTGCTTCATCCAACTGACTTCAACATCTACGCAGAAGGGGGCAAGCAACGTCTGACCTCTCACACCTCTTGCACTAAAGCTCACGTTTTGTGAAATCTGGAAAACTTTCCTTACAGTACTGGCACCACTGGGTGTTTCAGAATGGTCTGAAGCTCGCTTTCAGAGTTCATGACCACCAAAGGGTGTTCACAGCTCTCCTCATAACTACAGGGCTGACTAGCTATGTTCATTACTACTTAAGTTAATGCCTATCAGCAAAGACTGCAACTGTCCTGCAGATCTACAAGGTGGCAACGTTTTGCTGGAATGAAATAAATCAGCTAGTTCTTACATTAGTATGTGCTATCTGGGTGTACCCTGAAGAGCAGTTTGCTAAAATTCAGCAAAAGATACATCTCAAATCTACCGATAATCTACCTAGCAACTGTGACCATTTGATATCCCATTTACTTGGTTGTAGTTGTTCATTAAAAATCACCTTCAGGGTCTGCAGCAAATCACCAGGTTTGTCCTCACAAAAACAGCTGTCAGTGACATTTGTTGTATTCTGTTTGTTTGTTTGTTTGAACAGCTTAACAGTAATGTAGCCTGTAAGTTAAATGATAAAAAGCTGGAGAGCAAAACAAAGCCCGGAACTGACACAAGTGCTCTCAAATTGTTTTGATCTTCAGAATGAACAGGCCTATTCAAAGATGACAAAGGAATAAATTAGCAAATGGCTAATGCAATGCATGAAAGGGCGTCTACAGGATTTGCATGTGCGCGCTCACACGCACTTGCATACAGACAGCTTGGCTTCATTAGAAATCTCACTACCAGAGCTTAACTTAGATAAATTACTGCATTAAAATACTGACATTGTGAGGATTTTAATACTACCACACCCTGCAGAGGGCACTCCCGTGTGAATTTTTAAATGCTTTAAAAAAATAGTTTAGAGTTATTGAAATCTGTGACAAATGCAACAGCTCTGCCTCCCCTCACAGCCTCCCGTTCTCATCTCCAGTATCCTTCTCCTGTATTGCCTCCAGGCACCGCTTTGACTTGGCGTCCGCGTGCCCGCTTCCAGTTTTGCTCAGTCCGCACGACAGGCACGCCAGCTGGATCTGCTTCATGTTCTCCAGGGCTTCGTTCTTGGCGTTCTTCAGGAGATCTCCTTGGCCCTGAGGATGCACAGACAGACATGCAGGAGAGAGTCAGGTATTGCACACATCACTCGGGACCACAGGCGGCAGTACTGCTCATCCTTGCCTCTGGGGCATACTGCTCAGTGCCATGGAACAGGTCCCAGCTCCCATCTCAGATCCACTCTTTGAACAGGATCAAAGCCCCTTCTGCAGCCTGGCACCAGCTCAGTGAGGAAGGCAGCACCCAGCACACTGGACAGACATCAGACTCCCACCATTTCCAGGTCACCACCCCTTGAGAGGTAATTGGGGCCTGCACTGAAGGAGGCTGTGGGGGAAGGCATTTCCTCTTCCACAGTCAAGAGCAAGGACCTGCAAGGGACAGGGCAGTGATGGTACATGTTACTCCCCTCCCCATGCCACTGCTCTATCCTTGCTCCCTGGCATCAGATCCCACATGGCAATGGTTGCGTGTCCCCAGCCAAGGACCCCCTGAGAGCCGTGAGACCCTGGTAACCCAACCCTCCTTGTACCCAGATTTGCTACCCAGCCTTGAGCCCTCCTGTAGCAGAGGCAGGCCAAGCTGCATGCTCGTGTGAAACACATCATCCTGTAGCACTACAGGGAATGCATCTGAACCATTTTGTTTGGGACCTTCAAGCAGGTGAATGGGAATGAGACTTCATGAGCAAAGGGCTGCTTCTGCATCTTCTCAGGGCATATAAAGGTGAGGTGACTAGCAGGATGTCAATCCAATTTGTAACAATCAGGAAAAGTGTGTTACATTAAATTTGTATTAAGGAGGTGGTGTTCAGAAATGCCAAAATGAATATTTATGCAACATTGATATCTCAAGTGCTGTGAAGCGACAAGATCCTGGTGCTACAGGATACAAATAAATAAAAGCCAAGACATGCATCTGGTCATTAAAATTCAGTATCACTAAGAACCTGAGTTCCTCTTCTCCTAATGTCACCCAAAGTACTGCTTAAAGCACAGCACCCACTGCTGCTGGTTATACACATACTCAGAAGGAATACTTCCATTGACTGAAACATCACATTCACATCCCTGCAACCCAATCTGATGTCCTGTGGACTACAGGTACTTCCACAGGTCTCAGAGGAGACAACAGATATTATAGCAGGACCTGGGGCTTGCTGGAGGGGCAAGTGATCACTGCCACTCCTTTGGTTTTCAAAACATATCAGATGTTTGGATGAGTCACAACATGACACCCTCCATCAGTGGGAACATCTCTCCACTCTCCCTTTCCCCAGAGCTAAGAGGAAGGATTTATCCCACACCGATGAGCACAGTTCCCTTTTTGCCAGCGCCTGGCACTGGACTCACAACGTCTGAGCCCCTGCAAACAATGTTCACAACGAAGAAACAATGGTGGCTTGCAAGTCTGTTGCATTGGTAAACACCACGTGGGAAACCACGTCATCCAGGGACAGCAGCCTGTGCCTGAGAACGTGATTGCCTCATCTCCTGGTGTCATGAATTTGTCCCTGCTGAACGATGCAAATCACTATCCAGATGCTGGGAATACAACTCAATGTGAGAATAACAAAAAGCACTGGGACTGTGCGAGTGGCTCTCTGCTATGTGGTATGAAGCTCTTCTGAAGAGATTTGTATCTCGGCAGCATGACAGCTATGGGAATACACGGACAAATAGCTTTGGATCCAGTGAGAAGGCATGGCTTGAAAAAACCAAAACAAGAATAAATTATGCAGCAGATATTTCACATAGCTGTGATCTCGATTTTAGGTCAGAGATTTTACTTACGGTTAAAGACAGTAGGCAGGAATTCAAGAGCCCCACAGCTGCCCCAAGGACCCATCCCGCCCCACTTTGGTCTCCGTCCCTGTCTGCAAATGCCACAGGAGTAGTGCCAGTGCTGCAGCAATAGGGACAACACTGCCACATAAAGTATTATATCACTAATGACATCATGATGTTATCAAAAAAGGTGTATCTCCTCAATACATCTTCAATCTCTCCAAACTGCACAACTGCAGTTTAAAGTAGGTTGGGTTTAGGATTAAATCCCCCTGACTGCAGTGGGGTGGCTGCTTTTTCCTATCATGCACACCGGACTGAAGACACCAAAGGTTGCACCAACGAGCTGACAAAATCAGTGTGATGATGCTTTGCAGCCTTAACTTCTCCAAGTCAAAACCTGGTGCTACGTAATTCATGCCCAAGAACAGAAAAATTCCCTTAGCACAAGAAGCAACTCAAAGTAGTTGAGAACAACTAAGTTAAGAACAACTAAGTCCAAAACCTGGGACAGCCCCTGCAACAGAGAAGTAAAATGATGATGATGAAGGCCCAGTACCCCTAAAACACTGGTGTCCCCTGTTAGTTAGGGTGTCTGGAGAAACACTTCCAGGAGCCCATCCTCTGCTGCGGCATGGCTGGCATCTCCCTGGGCAGTGGGAGCACTCACCCACCCTGTGCACAGAGGAGGATTTCCTGTCATGCAACAGCATGAGACAGATACAGCTCCACAGGATGACACAAAAAGCTTCAGCTTAGTCTATGGCACTTTCTTCACATCTCTTCCTTCTAAGGGTGAGGGCAAAGCATGGAAATCTTTCTCAGGTGGCCCACAAATGGTGTGTTTTACCAGGGACTGAGACACTCATCTGAAGGGAGCTACTCGGGATTGGATACACCGCTTGGAAGGCAACAGCCTGAGTCTGTCCTGCCAAGACTCACATCTGAAGTCCCCAGAAGCCAAGGGACTCCACAACCTATGTCAAAGTGCTGAGCCACCCGCTCTCCCTTATGCATATTCTTATTTCTCATTTGAGTAACCAGGCAATTCAGATTACAGATTTTGTGTGAGGCAATGCACAACTTGTCTTCAGGTTTTGGGAAGACACACACTCCTCCTGAGCATACTTCCAATATTTTGAAGACATTCTTATTTTACAGTGATCTAAAAACAGAAATGGTCTTATCAAAATAGTGCAATTCCATTCATGTACAGTTCAATGTCTTAGTCTCCTCATGTTTTTTATTTTTAAACAGTTGGTTCATTTGAGCAAGCTGAAGGAGCAAAAATGATTTTGAATCATCTGTCGTGAGAAAATTAACGACAAACCAGCCCCCTCTGACAGAGCTGTCATAATTCTAGAGACACCATTAAAAAAAAAAATCTGTGGGCATGCTCTGTTTGAAAAGCCATCTGTTTGCTTTGAAAAACTCGCTGTGAGCATAATCCACTTAAGAAGAATGTCAGTAAAGTTGTGTCAACACCTTAACGAACTAAATACTGGATAGAAGCTAGAGTAAACTTTACAAGTATGATTGCATTGAAACAACCTTCAAAAAACAGTCCTCATGATCATCTCTGCACATAGAACCATCCTTCTTGCCCTTACACACAAAGTATCTTACTTCCCAAAGAGAGATCGTGACATTCCACTTTGGCATCTATGCATCTATCTCCCTTCTGCTATTGGTATCATCAGCCTTTCTGAAAATAAAGAGTTGTGACAAAGTTTAAACGCAGCATTTGGCATGACAGTGAGTTATGCCAGAAGAGGTTAATCAGGTGTTCTACCTGAAAAACTGATCAAGGGGCCCATTTTCATTTAGGGTTAGGGAACATTAAATGTCAGATTTCATACACCTAACTACAAAACCTGAGCAGAAATTAACATTACTGTACAAATAATCCAGCTTTTCAAGCAACTGTAAGACTATAAGCCCCTACCCTTGACAGGTTAATACTGCTTAGAAAACCTACAATCTGTTGTGCCTTTCCATATTGCTCAGTTTCAGTGACAACCCATGAAAGGCTTTAAGAAGCATAAGTAGCTCTAGACAGACACTGGCAATGACCACAGATGGGACAAATTCCTTATGTTGTTGGTTCAATTAGGGTTTTTTTCTCCAATCAAATACCTAAGTTTTTGAGTCAAGATGGCAGCTCTATATCCAACAGCAATCCACTCCAGGGTTGGGGAAGTGAAAGGTGGGTTGGGATAGGTTAGAGGGACCATTTTGTGTTCAACTTCACAATATTATTTCTTTTATGTACGTTGCATGTATATTTCTACATAACTATCAATATATGAGCATGGGTATGTGCATTAATAATTATTATTTCTATTCCTGTGCTTTCTGGGAAACACCCCACAACATGTAGGTCATGAAGCACTGCTAGTTGTGAGCACCCCACAGCACTGCGGACCCGGTTATGGCTCAGGTAGGACCCTCAGCCCTTGTGTTGGCAGGTGCCCACACCAGCATCAGGGGCTGCAGGAGGATCCTGAAGGCCACCCCTCGGCCCATGCAGAAGTGAACTGTACTGACAGGTTGCCCTACACAAGCACTTTGCTTTACTGCTGGCGAAGAAGAAAATCCCACTTGAGCAATTGGGCCTTCCTGGCATTCAAAACTGGCCATCTTTCCAGAGAGGCTGAAACAGTGGCTGCAAAAGCCATTTTGTAATCTGCTGCTTGCTAAAGCAGACGGTTGCTTATCTCCTGGGCAGACATATTCTCTGACAGCACATTATGGGAGCTTTCCTCTCCAAGCCTCAAGGGTTGAGTAAATACAAATAAATAACAGTCTTAACACTCATCCCACATCATGCTCATGATATTACTGTTATTTTTTACCTTTTTCTCAAAGAATCAAGCTCTTACATTATTATTTAATCACAAAGCAAAATCTCCAGAGGCTGCCAGTGAACACCAGTGGTTGGCTGAAAAAGCCAGACACAGCCACACAAAACAGCCGCGAGCGTTGCGTCACTCCACGTTTCAGAGGCAACACGGGTACGGTAACGGCACTGACAGTCTGTGCCAAGGGACTCAGATAGCCAAAATGCTGGAGAGCTGCCGTAATATTGGGATATTCTGTGTGGAGGCAGCATTCACTGCAAAGGGTGCATTTTCAAGGTATCATAGTGGGACTTTAATTGTGTTCAGTATTAATAAGAAGGCACATAATTAAATGATCGCACATGGCTTTGAAAATGTAATCCTGGGGAGGAAATCATTAATGAAATTATTAGACTGCTATGCTAAACTTGCTACAAAAAGCAGGTATTTTTCTACGCTTTCTTCAAAGTTAAATGTGGGAACAATTGATATGAATTTGATTATGATGCATTCACATTTCAGAACAGACTACTCAAAAAACATACAGAGCGTTGCTGTATCAAAGCAGACTTTAAAACCCCACCCTTTTCATTATTACTGCATATAGTTTGTCAAGAGCTTTGCTTTATTGTCTGTGACAGAGATCACAATGCACATGTTGGCATGAAAAATTACTGTGCTCAAAGATTAGACACAAAACATATAATCACTTCTTGCACATTGAAAAATAAAGGATTGCAAAAATGATTTACACCACAGGAAAAACGGGGGCCAAATGTTACTTTCCAATTTATTTTTAAACCTTTGCATAGCAGAAATTCACTTCGTGTGAGCAAAATAAAAAGGTCACAAATATAAAAAATGGTACTTAAATGGCATTCCTTGTGCTACTGGTTTATCATTTAAGGTCTGGGTTTTGGGCATAGCTTCCCACTTACCTATTCTGGACCAAATACAGGATCTTGAAACAGCAACAATTTGACACTGAGTAAATCAGGCAATCCAACCGAGTGTTTGCAGGGGCCTGAGTCATCATATTTTGTAGTATCTGCTAGTAATTTCAGACATCAAATTGAGAATCTCATTTCAGTCTATCAGCATGTAACTGACAGCCAGAGACCACCTCTCCCATTTCTCAAACCAGGGTCTAGCAAAAATTTGCAGGAAGGAAACACAGCTGAGAATCAATTACATCACACCAAGAACAGATTTGAGATGTATGAAAAAGAAAATATCCACCTAGGTGTAGTAGGTTGACCCTAGCTTGACTCCACTAAAGCCACTCTCTCAATCCCCTCTACCACTGGACAGAGGAGAGAAAATATAATTAAGGGTTCATGAGTTGAGATAAGGACTGGGAGAGGTCACTTACTGATCACTGTCATGGGCAAAACAGACTCAAAGTGGGGATATTAATTAAATTTATTAGAAACAGAATCAGAGCAGGAGAATGAGAAGTACAATAAAACTTAAAAACACCTTCCCCCCATAACTCCCTCCTTCCAGGTTCTACCTCCTCTCCCCCAGCAGTGCAGGGAGACACGGAATGGGAGTTGCAGTCAGTTGTTGTTTCTGCTGCTGCTCAGGGAAAGGAGTCCTTCCCCTGCTCCCGTGGGGTCCCTCCCAGGGAGACAGTCCTTGATGGACCTCTGCAGCGCCAGTCCATCCCATGGGCAACAGTTCTTCACAAACTGCTGCAACATGGGTCATTTTTCCACATGGAGCAGTCCTTCAGTCACAGGCTGCTCCAGTGTGGGTCCCCCACAGGGTCATAAGTCCTACCAGAAAGGACCATTTGGGTCATTTGGGTCTCATCCCAAAGGTCTGCATTGGAGAGGATGACAAAGGGATTTGCAGAGGTGTTCTGCAGCAGCCTGGTCAGTTTTCTAGAAGGCTGGTTCATTGCACAGCCAAGCAGTCAATCCCAGAGCACAAGCCATGACATGAGCGGTTGGGAAGAGGGAACGCTGTCTACCACTGCTGGTATAGCACTCCCCTGAAAAACACCCTTTCTCACCTTCTTTTCCATCTATTGGAAAGGTGCAGTTAAAATCTAAATGGCTGTGCTGGATACCAAGAGACAGCCCCCAATGTACCACACAGGGCAAGGGTCCACAGTTTTTACAAAACTGCCAGCCCACAACTTATATATATCCAAACCATATGACACAGCCAAACAAAGACCTTGAGGGCAGCCTAGGAGGTGGAAATGAACAGAACACTTTTTTTCTACAAGGAGAACCTCAAAGAGAACAGTCATGCAATTAGCAAATAAGTAAATACTTAGAAAAACTTTTGATTCGGGCTGTTGGCCTTGCCAGTGCGAGTATATCACTGCCTTGTGCAGCCATGGCAACTTAGGTAAGAGGGTCTGTATTTGTAGTTCTCTTACAGGATTTGCCTAACAAGATAAAGGCAAAGGGCACACATGGCCAGCTTGCTCTCTGAAACAGTCGAATGCCCTTCCAAACCCTACTGGCCCCAGACCAAAGCCTGACAAGGAATTAACGTCAAGCATTTGCTAGAACACCAAAGTGGCAAAGCACTCATACTATAGCCTTCCCTACTGATCATTAAACAGAGCTCTCCACTGAAATCCAGGGGCTCTTGCAAGTCAATTGCACTATATGGCTACTAATTCATTCCTTCAAGCAGGCATTTTATGTATAAAAAGAGTGGGCTTTTATTTTTATTTTTTTTTTTAAAATGCCTATGCTTCTCTCTCATCTGGGCATTTAAATTAAATTATGCTCTATCAGGCTGTCAAAAGCAATGAATGCAAACATTGACTGTAACTGTGTTTCAGTAGGAATTTGCTTTCAGAAATAATGCCATTAATTTGATGTTAGCCATGTGCTGAGCTGTTCAGCTGCCTGTGTGTCTCTCAGGCACTCCATCTAGCAGACAGTTTGCAAGCACAGCCACAAATGTATGCACTCTCTCTGTCAACCCCTCCATGCTAGCAACCTGCCTTTTCTTCTGGTGATATGTTTGAAATTAAAAGGTTGACTGGGAGCCCAGAAGTGCACAATTAATAATAAAAAAAATCCCATTTTACTGGAGAAATTGGAGCACTATTTGTTTCTGATATGTAGCCATGACATGGAAGTCAAAGCTGTATGTCCAGGCATTTATCTCTTAGTCCTCCCTTGGTCACAAAACCCACAGGTACCTGTACCAGCACCTGCTGGTAACTCCAGTAAAGTCCAGAGAGTCCCAGAAAAACAAAACAAGGGGAAGAAAACTGAGGCAGAAAGTGCACAATTTTTTTTTTGCATGTAATTTTTCTGAGTAAAAGGACCAGCTTCAGGAAAATAGATGTTTTGCAGCTAACAAAACACCTGTGCAAAGCAACCCCAAAGCAAAACATTTGGTTGGGAATAGCTGACAGCCCCAGCTCCCTGGTGCCCTCTGTGCTGACTCACAGCTGCCCGGGCTGCAAGCACATAGTTAACATCAAAATCATGTCCTTCATCTCAGTGTTGACAACAAAATGTCCCTTAAGTTCCTTAGAACTTGGAAAGGTTTAGTGGCTGATTCTGTTTTGATGGAAGAAAACAGGCACTGTGCTGGTTTGGGGCTTTTTTGGAGGGAGAAAGTGTTGCAGCAATGTTGCACAAACACAGCTAAAAAAATACCTACAGCTGTGCTTAATACTAACTGAAATAATCTAATCAAGATGAAATCAAATTGTGCCATCAGAGCACAGCATTTCTGGACAGGTAACAGAGCACCCTCACGAATAGCTCTTGCACACAGCCCCTTATGTCTCTCCTTTCTCAGTAACCCCGTGCCTCAAGCACTAATGTCTTAGCAACTATATGGTTTGCAAATCCTCCTGCTGCAGTGGTGCTGGCCAACATCACCAGCTGACTGGGGCACGGTTATCTGCAGAAGCCATCTGAGCTCCCTGTTCCTACTGCTCCAGCTGGGGCACGACACCCCTCTGGTTTGGCTGCTCTTCCTCCCTTCATGCCAGGTGCTGTGGGCAGTCAGTTTCTAATCTGTTCACAAGCAGCACAGGCCACAAACAACTTTATGCTGAAGCAGAAAGCTTTAATCTGAGACCAAAATCTCCAAATCACATGAAAGGTTAAGTCACACGAAAAAAAGAATTAAAACAAACCACTGTCTAGCTGCTAGGTGTTTAGAAGATCCTTAAGCAAATGCTCTGATCCACCTTATCCCTGTCATTCTGGTCCCCCACAGTCAAAGGCAGGTTTGCTGGTGAGACTGGGCAGTGAGCTCAGTAAAAGCAGAGCTGAGCCACCCTCTCTGCTTGTGTTCCCCCAGCCAGTGGTTAAAGAGGCTCCTGTGGACACAGCGGCCATGGGCCTCATGTTCACAGGGCTCAATTCCCCCGGGAGAATCCCAGACTTGCTCTCCCAGTGCAGATGTGAAATCAAGGGAAAACAAGAGCGGGTATGGTTATTTTTGCAAGCAGCACTGACCCAGCAGGCAGAGAGTCACTGAAACTAAGCAACTGAGAGGGGAGGAGAAAACCAGCAGGGATCAGAAACAGGCATGGGAATGGGAAGGATGGGAATGGAGACACACAGCAAACTGAGTGAGCCAAGCACAAAAATTAAGTGGTGCAGGATAGGGAAGGTAGTATTCATTTACACATTCATTGCCCCAAAATGTCAATGAGGGAAACTGAACAAGCATGATTTACAATCCATTACGATGCTATACCACAGAAACAAGAGACTTCAGCAAAATTTAACTCAGTTTTTAAGACTGATATAGAGGGCTGTAGTATTAACTCCACAGTTACTGGGGAGGGTTGGAGACAATGAATTTCTACTACCCAACTCCGTACCCACTGAGCCACTCTCTGAAGGGAACTGTCCTTCTGATGCTGCTGGCAGCCCCCAGTCTCAGCCTGTTCATCCCAGACTGTTCAATTAGGCCCCTCAGGCTGTCCAACTCCCACCACCTTTGTCAATGCTTGAAAACATAAAAAAAAATTTCAGGTGTTTTTCAATGTCTTCATGTAGCTCACCTCCTCCCCACTGCTACCTACACAAGCATCACCAGGAGCAGGAACCCAGGGACACTGAGTGAGAACACACAGAGCACTTAAATGCTCTCCCCACTCTATTCAGAAAGATCACAACCTATCAGTAAGGCTCCTCCTGCCAATACCTATGTCTGATCCATAGCAGAGGATGCTGGAGCAAAAACTACTATATAAGCATTTTTAACTTACTCCTCTGAGTGTTGTGTATTTTTAATTTGCTCTCATATGAACATAGCCTTTCTGACATCAGTAACGCCATCTTTTTCTTTTTCTGATCTAAAAATAAATAACAGCTGCCACAGCATCAGAATTGCTGAATTTGTCTCTGCTTTTCTCCACAAATGGATCCCACCTTTAACTGGGGAAATGACCCATAAGAAAATTACCTTTATCTGCTGCAGGTTTCATCACCTTGCACTTGAATTCATCTGACCCAGGTAAAAGAAGACTGTAGCTGTCAAAGATATAAGATTGCAGTTTCCCAGTCCATTGTTCATACAGTAAAGCTTACTTTCCCCCACAAGTACTTGGGCCTCCGAGTTCCCTAGCTCCTGTGCAAGTTTTTGGGAATGCCTCCCACATTTAGGGCTTATTGGATCCACCATAAGATCCAGGGAAGAATAAAGGCAGCACAAACGCCTGGTCTCACTGAACACCTACAACTTTCCCTTAGGGCAGTTTGTGGCTTTTCACTAACTGTCCCAGCCCTCCCTGCAGATCCATACTGCCAGTAACCATATATGTTAACACAGCATCTTTACTCCACAGCCCTCTACTGCTAGTGGCTCAGGCAACAAAAATTAATCAATACCACCACTGAGTTAAAGAGCATTTTATTTTAACCTCAGCCCTCAGAATATGTAGTGGTGTGCATGAATATTTTCTCTTTTCAATGTCAGGAGGCAGTAAGGGAAGCTAGGCTGGCACAGTGAAAACATGGAAAGTCATGCCAGCAAATTACTGCCTGCTGGATTCAGTTTGGCTCCCCTGACTACTGTACTCACACAAGTGCAGAAGAAATCAAAGGTCCTGGCTAGCAATGGCATTGTGCACATTCTGACACGTGGAGAGAGGATTCATATCAGTGCTCGTGAAGGAGAAGGGGAGGACTTGGCATTCATACAGAGACATGTTACCCCCCAGCTTCAGCAAAGCACAGGGGCCAGGTATCACTCGGTTATAAAGTATATTACCAGATCTGACTGAGGCCACCGACAGTGCCAGGGAAAACCCAGACAGCCTCTCAGCAACCGCAGAGGAGGAAGTTCGGATGGAGCTTTCATCGCCTTCTGAGTTCCCCCAGGGAGCTGTCTTAAATTAGACACCCATTCCCCCACAGGGAGCAGCTTTTGTAGATGCTGGCACGTAATTCACATAACAAAAGGGACAGTCAGCTTGCCATCAATTATAAGCTCAGCTCGGGAAACTCTATGTGATCCGCAGACAGTAGCTGTAACAAGCTCAAAATATACCACAAAGGTAATTTTTAGAAGATGTTAAAGCTCTCAGCACATATCATTCAAATATAACCGTTTCAGACTAGCACCAGTTACAGCTCCCACAGAATAGCACAGTTCACATTTAACAATAAGTGAATGCTGGGAAAAAAACAATGTACAAGTGATCCTCTCTTAAAGTTCCCACCATGTACAGATCAGTACCCTGGTCTGTCCCTGATACTCAACAGCCCTACAAAAATTCAGATAAAAACCAACTGTGGGTGGAGGCTCCCTCGTGCCCTGTCCCACCATGAAACCCCTCAGAAGTGGAGCCCTTCCTTCAGACACACACTCCCTTGTAGGACAGCAACGTGTGCACAGGCTGACAAAATGAGAAATTCCCCAGTGACACAAAGACCCCTGTCTAAATGAACCAGGGAAATTAACGGTACAGGAACACAGCTGCTTCGGGGAAAAATTCCTCTCAGAGCCTGTGGACACTGAGTTGACACACACCAGCTCCACATTTGGAGGAAAACAAAGGGCATTTTCTCTACCCATATTTTAATAACCTTCAAGCAATCACAGCTCCACCAGATCTTTACCAGGACACAGGACAGCATTCCACAGTTTAAAACACCTTGGTAGGCACCACCTGTGTCATCTCTGCATGGGTGAGACACAGGAGTATGTGCTAGCTAGGATGAGATGAGCAAAGCAAATGCAACTTCTAGGCTGTAAAGTGAATTTGCTAAATATATGCAGACCACAATACACCTGAAATTGCTTTAAAATTTAACATGTATTTTCAATAGCAATTGTACAACTGAATCTCTCCTATGTTATTTAAGGGACATCAGGAATCCTCCAAGTTGCATCAAGAGATAACTGGAGTTTTCTAAGCAACAGTCTGTCCCTGAATCCAAGAAAAAACATCCATTTTGTGTCTCTCCATAAATGAGAAATACTGCCCTGCTTAACTGACCACCCTGACCTTCAGTGTCAGGAATAAATATCCAGGCAAGGCAGTGCAGGACACTGCCAACCCAGGAAGGAAAAGGTCTCTCCAAGCCCTCCCTAGGGCCAGGTGTTGGGAGGCCCTACTGGGGCATGTGCCCAGTGCCACTCCAAGGGCCCAGATGAAAGACTCCCATCCCTCCAGCACACTGAGCTGCCCAAGCTCTGAGGGGCAGGGCTGGGGCTCAGCTTGCATTATAATGCAACCTGCAACACCAGACAGAGCCAGCTGCTCTTCTTTCACTCTTTGTTAGTACAGCCATTGACAGACAGAAGCAAGAAATGTGTGAATTTCTGCTGAAACTTATACTTTCATTATAGCCTTTTTAATTCCTCTGAATGAGGTCATGTTGTCAGATTGGCATAAACTAGATCCTCAACTTCCAGGTTGTGTTAATTAACTCAACTGCCAAGTACAGCAGTCTTTGATATCCATGTCTCAGATGAAAATGTCACCGTTGCAGGGGAGGGAGGGGATGGTGGCAGAAGTTGCTGAAGTTCCTATGCCATCTGCAGCTTCTGCTTACACTGTCTCTTCCTTCAAGGGATGGGAGATGACACTGATCCAATTTTTACACACAGGCAATCGTCCTTTGGTGGGGAACCATCTACAAACACTCAGTCACCTTCCCCTCATGCCCCCTCTCCCCCTCTTAATAGTACCAACTTTCCAGCACAGTTCTGCAGTTCTTCTCAGGTACACATGTGTGCAGGACTAGCTCCTTTTCCTCAAGAGGTGAGTATCTTCAATAAACTTGTAACCCTACCTGCTGATTTTTCAAATAACCTCTTCATAGGTCATAATCTTGCTGTGGCTTAAAAGAGCATTCGGAGAACAAACCCTCTTTGTATTCACACACCATCACCTGAACATTATTAATTACTTTCCCAGGTGCACAGTCTTTCGGCCGGATGACACACCCCCTCAGGAGAAGTTGGCCTTCACACCCAGGTGCCAAAATCCCTCCCAGGGTGGTAAAGAGGGACGTCAGCAGCACAGCTGGGGCCCTGGCTGCGACGGGTCTGCCCCAGTGGCACAAGCACAGCGGTGCCAGGTCCCACACAGCTACCCCAGGGCAAACTGGCACAGAATGCAAGAGTGCTAAACTCATGTGAACTGCATCACAGCTAGGGACAGCTCCTGAGCCATGTGGAGTTTAGTCCAGGTCAAGGATGGGGGACAGTAGGACACACAGGTAAGACAAAGAACATGGCGGTTCACCTCCCATGAATTAGCATGATTTAGATGATAACGCTCAGCTGGGCCAAAGCAGAGGGAATGAGGATTTGAGGCTGGGGGGGAGAGACAGTAAACACTGAGATGACAGTGAGGCACAGAGGGGTAACTGAGGCAGGACAGACAACTAAGCAGAGGGCTTCACTGAGCTGCCAGCCTACACAAGGAGAGAGCTGGACACCTATTTTGACAGACTAATGCCTTTTAAGCATCTTGACAAGCCTCCATTTATGAAGTGACACTAAAATTGGTTTTCCAAACAGCACCTCAGTGCGCCAGCCCTCACCCAGGCTCAAAGCCCATGCTGCTGAGGTGGCCTTGGCACAAGAGGCACCAGGCATAGTGACCCCACATGCTTCTGGCCCTGTCTCCCACCTCCCTCACTGCAACATGATGCATCTTGCCCTGCGTGCACAGCCAGCAGCTTGGCATCAGATCCATGGCTTTTGGCAATTTGTCCCATCACTCAAAATAAAAGGCATATCACAAGATTGATTGCCATCTATCTCTGGCTAATTTCAGTCAAGTTCAAGGACTAAGCAAGGTATCACTCAAGGCTTTTCATGACACCTTTCACTTTTCTAATGTCTTTTCTTATGCCAAAGTTACGGTCATTCTGCATATATATTTGATGACCTGTCTCACCTCCTATATACATACATGCATGTGGGTTTGCACACATACAATCCCAGCAGAACTGAAGGAATAATATTTTCATCTGAATTGCAGAACTTTTTACTGCAGGAAAAAAAGCTTTTACATCAAAGGAAGGCACCTCACAGCACTTGATCCCTGCATGAACTTTAGTGATCCTCCATTTTCGGTCTGTCGTGCTCCTGGGTCCCACACTGACTGCAGGAGGGTCTCATCCCTAAACCTACTGTTGTGAAACACCTGCAGGAGCAGAGCCCTGGTGGGAGGAAAGAGGAAGAGCAAAGCAAGAAAACTGGCAGAGACACACATTTCTGCTCAGATGACTCTGGCCATCAGCTCTTTCCCCAAGAGCCAAGTGGGTCCCTGGGTCTGCCACATCACTGTGGAAAACACTAGAGCCTCATACCAAGCACCTTCTATGCCAAATATTCAAGCAGGGCTTAGATCCACAGCAGCTAACAGGAGGAACTACACAGCCTCTCACAGACCCTTCCAGTCCTACTTTCTATGGACACAAATAGGTGTAAAGGGCTGGAGAAAAGACAGAAAATTGTGCATGCTCCCTGGATGAACAGACACTATGAACTGGGTTTGGTTCTGCAGGGGCTGTGTGATGTGGGGAGGTGAGTGCTGCTCATCACAAGCACCAGCGCTGCAGGCAGGCAAGTGCAGGTCTGTGTGGATCCCTGTGCTGGACAGTTAAGCACTGCCTGACCTGAATGTCTGGACAATCACTTCTTGCCAGTCAATGGAACATTCCTGCTGTGACATCGTTCAACAAAACCCCAGCAATAAATGATTAATAAGGGACAAAGTCTCTCTTTGTCAGACCATCCTCGGACTCCATGCCCTCCTACATCTCTTCAAAAACTCACAGTATCATGAAGGAGCAAGAGCTGTGAACCCTGGTGATCTTTGGTCTCCTTTCCCCCCTTAGTCCCTGCTAGTGCCAGCATTCTCTACTTGCAGATTTAATATTACCTGGGTGGCCTTGATGTATGTGTTAAACACACAAATATTTAACTTGTTCTAAATCCAACTCCTGTCTTGGAATTTTCCTTGACCAAGGAAACAGTGACCTTTCAGAAACACCATTAGGGCTTCAAAAACTCACAGGGAACAGCCAGGTACCCAGAGAGGTCATGCTATACTCACTGGAGACTGTTCACTACATCCTCCCCAGAGCAATGCTCCAGCAGCATGGCTGAGGGCCAAGAAGAACAGCATATTCCAGTTAATTAACTAGTACTCCTAAAGGACTGGTATTACACTCCTTCTGCCCCAATACATACTGCTGAAGTAACTTGAGAAGTTTCCATCACTAGATACAACTGGCAAAGTCCACCAAGTCTTTTAAAGAGCTCTGGTTCCTGCCTTTGGGCTAAGGCAAGACAGATAAAAAACAGTGCATTCACCACTTATGAAGGAGGCATTTATCAACCAGATCAGCAGAGAACAGTACTCTGTTAGGTAAAAGAAAGGTCTGCCTATCCTACCTAATGATCACAGGGCTTGGTTCCCATAGTTTACAAAACACATTGATCAAAACAGCTTTGCATGTGGATCACAAACTTACATCTCCTTATGCTGTAACTCAATACCATTTAAAGGACTCTAGATCCCTTATCCCAGAAAGATCTTGCAACACCTCCACATACAGAGGAGCCCTGGAGACTGACCTGAGGGCCAGGAGCACAGGCTTTGCCCTGAAAGCAGCTCTGGGGCTGGGAGCCTCCCTGCACTCACCACTGCATTCAAAGCACAGAAAGGGCCTGCAAACAACCTGCACTCCCATGCAACTTCTCCATGCTCTTCACAGACTGAATAAGGAACAATCTAAATCTTTCCTTTCCTTCATCTTTCCCCCTACTTTCAAATAAACTGCTCAAACTAAGCATATTGGTATTTATAAGACTAAATGGATGTTGACCTCGATGGACCTCTTCACCTTCTCTCCAGCACTCTCAGAAAGCCAGCTGTTTTGTATTATTTTTCTTTTATTTGTTCTTCAGCTCATGTGTAAGAGATCAAGCTGATCCAGTAACTCCGTGAATAATTAGAGCATCTTTGTATTTCATTATATGTTTGTAAAATCTGTCAATCACAGATTGGCTTGGCCAATCTCAGCTGCAGCTGAGCAGGTCTCAGAACCCTCAAAAGTAGGCAGGGCACACAGCCTAGAGAGGTTTAAAAGTCTGAAACACCACTGTGAACTGCATCAACAAAGGAAATGCAAACAATGTGGGGATTAGACAGCAGGAAAGACATTCAGTCTCTCCAGAAAAAGAGCCTTTGGGGTAACCATATTCAAAATATATTTACCTAGATCTGGATATGAGTAGACATGAGTACACATGGAATAACACAATTAGCCCTGCATCTAAAGGCAGGCACGAAGACTCCATGCCACACAAACCACTCCTGCCTACAGCTCTTGCTCTTCACTGTCAGAAGATGAGAGCAAATAAAAAGACTTGCTAAAACACTGTGGCTTATGTTCCATCTGTTTTTGCAGTTTCACAAATTGAGCTCCAATGCGTTTGTGTCCACAGAGGTAATACTGGGAAAAGGAGGGAGATAAGACACAGGGAATTTTTGGGGGGTCAGGGGAAAGCCTAACTGACACTTACAGTGAAAGAAATAAATGGCACATAGAATGCAGCAGGTCTGCAGGGACTCATGAATTCATCATGTCCTTATTTAAAAATCTAGATAGGGTAAACTGTCAAGCAAATCCTTTGGCAGCAATCATATAACATAATAGAATATATTGTTACCATTGTGCTTAATCACATATAATATTCCTAAGATTCTGCCAGGATGCTCTGTTGTCCACTCTGCAGCACGCCAAGGAACAAAGGCATGGCTCTTGCCTACTGCAGGAAAAAGGACTGATGTGAAAAGACCGAAATAAATCTCTCTTACAAGATGCTTTTAGAGTACTGTAGAGTACTCATTCAAAAACACTTCCACAGTGCACTATAATAAATCTTAAATTAATGCTGTGAATGGAACTAGTTCTTCCAAAGATTATCAGAAAATCTGTTTTTAAGGTGCTTTAGAATAACAATGACTGTCCGATATGTAGCTTTTGTTCCTAACAAAAGCTACAGTTACAACTCCAGTAACTTATAGTGATGCTAAATTCATCTCAGTTTAGGTGAAGCCAGATAGTCTTGTATGTACATCTTCCAGAAACCTGGCTTCTACCTCTCCAAGTAGCCTTAAAGTGTGCATTTGGGGCTCTGCAACCCAAGTGAGAGGTCTGGATGCTGCAGGTTTCCCAAGCAACTGAAGGCTGATTGTCACAAATGACTGAGGCAAAGAAAGAGGTCATTTGTGGACATCATCCTGCAAAAGTGCTATTTGGGCACCGTTTTGCTGCATAAAGTCACACCAGAGCTAACATTGATCACAACGACACCATAAAATTGTAGATTCCTCCTCCAAAGAGTGAACTGCATTAGCAATTAAATAATTGTATGCCTTCTGCATTCAGCAACCTCTCTCTTGATATATCTAATCAGCATTAATTTAAATGCAGGATAATTAACAGATACACTCATGGATGAGTGCTGAAACCATCCCTGAAAATGTAACCACTAGATGTCTTGTAGCACGTACTAACAGTTGGAGTCCTAGTAAGACAGAACACACAGCAGCAGAGGAGAAATCTTATCATGGGCAGCAAAGAAAGATTAAAGAAAAAATGTGTATTTCAGAGCAACAACTAGAACCAAACAATTAGGTGTCCTCCCTTTCAGTGAAAGACCAAAACAGTAAATGACACTTTATCTTTTTCTTCCCATGTTTTGTCTATACATAAGTCAGTATGTTGGTATATTAACCAGCCAGGTATTTACCATCAGCATGCAGGCAAGTACCCCAATGGTATTGCTTCTAGAGTTTGTATGTGCTGACCCACTTAAGTACAAATAGCCCATGAAAATATGTCTGCAGACAATCAAACCACGTCCACGTGAGAGCAATAAATCTGACCCATAGTCAACATACTCAGACTTTGTTTGACTTACTTGGCAGGCTCTTGGGACTCAGGCAGATCCCAACTTCTTTGCTCAAGTAAACACCTCCTGGTAGTCTGTGACAGTTTTGCTTCAGCAAGGAGAGTAGTTTTGCAGGCTACAAGGTTTTTTTCCCCCAACATTCTCAAAAACTCATAAAGCGGTCATTGAATCGGTGGTTTGCACATGTGACAGATGCTGAGAGTGCCTCAGTTACTAGAAAATGCTTGGTACAAGATCCCAGAGGAGAGGCAGATGGAGTGGGCAGAAGAGCCCCAGGAGAGGTGGTAGCTGGTACTGTCCTGTGCCAAGAGGGCCAGGAGCAGACCCAGGCTGGCTCTGCATGCCCATCACCCACAGGTACGTGAGTGTACCTGACCTGAAAGCCACCTAGTGCTCTGCAGCAGCAGTGAGTGCAGCGTTACAGCTCAAGGTCAGAACTGCCCTAACGAGGCTTCTCAGCTTCTGCCTCACAGGGCAGGCAGGAGGAGCCCATGCCTGCTGCAAAAACAACCACACAGTCAGAGAGGAGGTGACCTCATCAGGGCAAGGAGAGAGGAGCAGCAACATTTGGGGAGAAACAAGCATGAGCCCACGCACCCACGTGAAAGCCTCTGCTCAGTGAAATGGATAGTGGCTTGTTTTAAAAACAAGAAATATCT
This sequence comes from Manacus vitellinus, assembly GCF_001715985.3. Lineage (NCBI taxonomy): Eukaryota > Metazoa > Chordata > Aves > Passeriformes > Pipridae > Manacus > Manacus vitellinus. Next base: position 7,412,353 of record NW_021939471.1, on the reverse strand, counting down.
CATGAAAATGAATTGTGAACTTCTGTGACAAGAGAGGGTCAGACCAAAACAGTTACCTCAGCTGAGGTAACTGAGCAGCTTTGCAGGCCTGTTAGGGTGAAATGAACAGTTCATAACACCATGGACTCTATGAGGGGGTAAACACAAAATTCCTTTTGCTACCCTTGCGTTTTACTGGAACACAATTAAATACAGAGAGGAAAACACAGCCACAGAGCTGGTGCTGCATGTAAACAAACATGAAAGTGAGACTAAATTTGGGAACAGAACCATTCCTGCAATATCACTGTGAGAACATGAGTCTTCTGTCTAGTGTACCCTAAGTTATACCTCTCAATATTACTGACTGTGAGCCTGACAGTATTTTACACAGCACGTGACCAAATAGGAAGATGTGACATTTTAAAAATATGCATCCATGTCAAAGCTGACTCGTTAAGACTGTCACCAAGTTATAACATCCATCTTCTTACTGACGTTTTTACCTTCTGGCAAACGGTTTGTCTTTATTGCAGTTATTACTAATATGAAATTACATTCATATAAACTAAGGAAGAAAAAGGGCATACTATTTTCATTCACCTCTTAAAAGTACCCCAGGGCATTTTTAAACATGAAGAATGTATGATTTTTATAAAATACACTTTAATCTTGCACTCTGTAACTATTTAATTATTTTGCTAGTAGCAATTTCTTATTGCATCTCCTCTTTGTATTCAAAGCTTACCTACTGCAATGAGTCTTTATAAAGAAACACATTAATTAAATATGCCTTGGCTTCACTAGCCTAGGAAAAGACTATTAATCATCTCACAGGCACAAGCACAACATAATACCTGCTATTTTGCTCACAGGCAGCTCACACAAACTGACTTCTGCCACATGATGTAATTGCCTCCAACAACCTTGAGCACATAAAGAGGCTTCTCCTCATCAGCCATTCACTCTCCTCACATACTGTGAAGCAGGTGATGCATTTGTGAGATGTTAGGGGCTATTTTTTTTCCTTTTTTACAACACCATACCAATATCTAGCGAAATACATTTGCAGTGTCCACCCTGCCACTGGACATATGGGGACACCAAAGGCTTGAGTGGGACAGGGTTGTTGGTGTCTTCTCACTAAATCCTCCTGAGGAGCACTCACCAGCACTGAGGGGAGTCAGTGCCAAACATGAGATGCAGCTGTAACCAGCAAATAGGTTTGTTAGGGCCAGGGTCACTGAAAGACAGTACTTTATAAAGGGGGTGGGAGAGGAGGAGAAAAAAAGAAAAAAGATGGACAAATTAGAACAATGACTGATGGTCTCATATAGAAACCTCAGGTACAACTTCATTCCCAGTTTTCTAATGTCATTGCTGAGTTGGACTTCAGTCAGAATGAAAAGACATTTCATGTGCATTCCGTTGTCACAAACTGTTAATATTTTATTGGGTGAGAAAGGTAGAAAAGAAGTTGTGGCTTAGAAATGAAATAAGTCAATTATTCCTTGACCTTGACTGGATGTTTTAAAAGCTTTTCAATATGTTTGCAGCATGTGCTAGGCAGCAATTCTTTTTCATGGAAAATGTTTCTCTGATATCCTACTTGTACCTTCATTAATCATAGGTCACCCTCAGAGGTGCAAGCTTCTCATTTAACAAACATCTAGAAATTGAAAAAGTTCAGAGTAACTCTAACTGTGCCTAGAGTGACTCTGAGCATGAGGCATTTATTTTACCTAACACAGCTAAAGGTATTCAGAATAATGTTCAGAACTGCCTAGTGTGCTTTTCTTTTTGGTCCTCTTCAGCTACTTGTGGAATAGGTCAGCCTGTTCCATAATGTTGGAACTGGTTGCCTTTTCACCAGAGGTCCTATTAACTGAGCCAAAACTCATTCCACTCCTCACTTTCCTCGCTCTCATGGTACATGCAAGAAACCACGGGTGACCCAGGTCTTCTCTAACCCTTCTTCTCTACTACCAATGCCTCTCCCACCACTTTTACCCTTTAGCCCCTCTGTTCCCAAGTTCTTTTTCCCCTCTCCTGCTCAAGATATGTTAGTGCTCTTTCCAGCACCACAGTGCTGATGTATGCATCTCCTACTACCCTTGCTACCGCCGTTGCACTCTACATTTAGGGGTATATTTGATGAGGAATTTAGTAAAAATGCCTTCTCAAATGCTTGCTCTGGGATGCCAGCCAAGGGAAAGGCACTGGGAGGTAGCAGGGAGATGCTGTCAGACAAGGCAACCTGCTTAACGGGAGCTGGAGGAAGGGAGCAGCACAGACAGAGCAAGGAGAAATTAAAGCGTGATCTATCAGAGCAGAGTGGGAAATGAGGCTGTGAAAGAAGGTGTGAGTTGAATGCTAACAACCTGAATGCTTGGCTCAGGCCTTCTTCCTTGCTTTCTGCTGGGGCTGCACCAGATCCCCTCCTTTTTCCATCTTTGGCTGTCCTTGGGTGTCTTCACCCAGGCTCAGTCATACAGTACTGTGACAATTTGGGTTGATTGGTGCTGAACCAGTAGCTAAAGCCTGGTGAGTATCAGTTACACCACACACTGTGTCACTGTGCAGCCAGGATGGAGGGATGAAAATCCCCTTTTCAGCTGTTTGGGCAGCGCTTCACTTTTGAAACATAACCCTGCAGGATCTACAGTGTTCCTCATGCATTTTCATGACAGCCCCTCCTGCCCTGTCCCTTCCCAAAGAGATGCTCTAGTTCTCATTTTACAAAACAACCATATGAGACACAATGACCTCAGACAGATCATTTTCAGGATGAGTGGGGCAGAACAGATAAGAAAGCCACGTCCCTGAGCATACAAACCACAAGCTTTCTTTTCTGTTGAGGCTTAGATAAATTCCCTTCCACAGCTTCCAAATCAGAGGTGTAATTAGGCATATTTGATAAATATCAACAAGTGAGGGTAATTCATACATCCCATTAAAAAAAGAACATGTTGTTTCAGTATTAGTAAAACAGTACAAACAGATGAGCTAAAAGAGCAAAGGTTTGCTTATAAGGTTAATAGGAGACATGAGGCAGTGCTTTCTGTGCTTACCTTCAGCACTGTGATATTCCATGCAAAACTCTCAATAGCTTTGCTTAATTTTCTTCCTTTCAAACCTTCCTTTGTCCCAAGGTTATGAAGCTCTTCATGGAATTCCATTCCTAAAAATACAGATTGCACCATTAACCAATGCATGATTGATCTTCCCCATAAAACACTGAGTGAGCATTTTCAGTCTTGCAGCTGGTATTTCCTGCAACCTCTTTCTGTGCTTCCCTTTCCTTTTATGACTCCATCCTGAGAGAGCATCTTCCAGAATAAAAGTGTCATGTGCAATCTTGGGATTGTGCTTCCACTTTGCATGTGACTCTCCTTGCCAGCGCTGGGGTCCCACACAGGCACAAGCCTGGTTCCCTCTCACACTGCCTGCAGTCTGCATTGCTGCAATATTGCAGCAAAAGGCAATGGCTGGCAACTCTCCTTGCACAGATGACTTTGCCCCCTTGGAAGGCTCTCTGACAGACATGGAAGATACCTGTTCAGCACAGCAAATACAGACTCCAATGCACATCTCCTCATTAATCTTAATCGCAGTCATACAGAAAAGCCTTTACACTTCACAATGATAAATTATGTCAGAAACACATAAATCTAATCACAGGATAGCTATTCCTGCAGTGCAGAAAACTGAGACTTCCAACCACACCCCTGCTACATTTCATTGCTACTTTCTGTGGCAAACGCCTGCAAATCTGTTGCTGGATACAGGAATTCAGGAAATCTGGGAGGGGATTAAAAACCTTAAACTATCAAACTGGCCCGCCAATTTCACAAGATTTGCACAGTGTATGCAAATATTTCTCAGAGTCTGGCGTGGACTGAGAGACAAAATGGAGAGAGAGCTGTTTGTGTTCCCCTAATTTGTACCTTGCAAAGGCCAAATTGGCACCAAATCACCCCAAAGCATCAGAAGCCCAACCTGGCTGAACAAACCAAGCTCCATCTCCAGTTGTTTCACAGCTCTCCCTCCCCTACCATTTTACGGTAAATGTCACCCACAAATTCAAGCTTTGCTGAAATTACATCAAGGAAATGCCTGTTGAGAGAACATCTGCCCGGTGTAGATGCAAAGGGCTGCTCAGCAGGTTGCTGAAGGACAGTCCAAGGCAGGCTTGCACTCAGCAGAGCTTGCCCAAAGCACTCCTAGAAGACTAACAATAAGTTTTTTCTTGCCTTACGGCGACTCCAGGAGCTCAGTAACACTGAGGCAGTTCAGCCCCACACAGTGCAAGATTTCTCTACTGTTTATATTCCAAAACTTCACCCACTCACAGGTTTTGCCTGTAAAGGATAAGAGAGTTCCTTTGGAAAACAGTCTAAATAACTGCACCCTAAGCAAGATGTCCTTTTAGGTGTGCCCCGTGCCAACTGAATTACAAATCATTTCACTTCAATTAGTGAAAGAAAACCTTCAAATGACTCTTTCCTGGAAGAAAAAACATGAAGGCTAAGGGATCTTAGCTCCACACCGGCAGCCCTGCCTTTATGCAGCATCCTTTTAGGTATTTCTCCCTCTGGACCTCACTTCTCCATCTCTAACTTGGAGACAGTGCTGCCTCAGAGAGAGGGAGCCACAAACATTTGTTAGGCTGTGGGTAGCAGCACCAGGGAAAGCACTTATCAGGTCGATCCTCCAGGCTGCTGCTGATCCCTGTGCATTGGGCTGAGCCTGCACATTTAAAAAAACCAACAAAATCAGCCACCTGAAAAACCATCTGGGAGAGTGGGCAGGACCCTGAAGCACAGGGAACCCAGACCAAAACAGGCTATTGACAGGTTCTCTGTCAACCCCGACAGGCTATGATGTGAAGCAGAGGTCTGGTAGGAACACATGTTCAAAGGGAGCAGAACTGGGGTGAGGTGAAGGACTACATCACAGGCAATTGTACCTCTGACACTTGTCAATTTTGAGTGCTTCATCTTGCCACATGGAAAATGTTATATAACAATTTGCCTGGGTAACACTTGCAACAAACTAATTGGCAATTGAGTGCAGGGAAGGATATTCTCTCTCCTAATCCTTTCCTCTGTCTAAATCCTCAGGCTTCAGAGAAGCACTTTGTATCTCCCCAGCTGTCTTCTCAATTAGAAGCAATATTTTAAGTCTAACAAAGCAAAACAAATGAAAATACAAGTGGATACGGCAGCAAAGAGAAAAACTTGAAAAAATTTGTCTTTTTCCAGAGGGAAGGAAGGAGAAGGGAACTGCATGGAACTCTGGACATCAGCATGGTGGCACAGTACTGCATCACGCTCTCTGTACACATCTCCAGCCCCTTGCTCACAAAGACACCAAAAGTGCCCAAGCAAGTGTTGTGGGTTCTTTGCTTTTGTGCACAGAGCAAGCTGGGCAGAAAGGTGTCTGATGTTGCTGAGGGCCTGCATGGTGTAAAGTATTGCTCTGAAATTACACCACCTGGGGAGACCCTCCTGGTCCTGCATCTTCTCATTACTGTCCCATTCCTTAACCCTCTGCACACAATGAAGGCCTTGGGCTGAGGAATCTTATGCTGCTTATGCAGATAAACAGAACCCAAGGCAATGATGAGGCCCATGAAATCCAGTGAGAAACCACCACTTGCCTCTCCTCCCTTTGCTACCATGGTGCCAGCATAACTAAAGAGCAAAGACTGGGTTCCACCCTGCTCTTGGACCACACAAAAACCAGCTAAATGCTATTGTTGAAACAGTTTCTGAATTCCTTCTAATTAAAAAGATGAATTAAAATATTTACTGCAAAACGGCTGTTTCATTCACTATTTACATTTAGTAGAAGCAAATGGCTGTAGCCTGCATCACTTGCCAAATCCAAAAATGTCAATCAGAAACAATAGTATTTATGATTGTTGTGGTCCCAGAAGACCAGGACTAAGAACACAAATTAAATGCAGTCACAAGTGTTTGCGTTACTGACCTTCAAGGCTTGTTATAGGTTAGGAAAGGTACAGCTGTACAATTTTAATAAATTTAATTTCTGCAATGAAAACACCTAATGGAAATACACTGTGTGTATTTATTCAGCATGGTTTCTGACACATGAAAGCTGATGGATTTAGTTGTGGAGGATTACCACTGCCAAATGTGGACTCTTATCTCTCCAACAGGGCTTATTTTTGTGCATGAGTGGAAACTACAGGAGACATCTCCCAGTTCAAAATCTAGCCTGCTATCCTGAATGGTGATGAAGAGAGGTTTGCATGAATAACCTGAACTGAGAAGCACAGACACGTTGGTGATTTCTACCATCCTGAAACAGGAGTGGGAACCTGTGGCAGAGTAGACAGCACACAGGTGGCCACTTCTGAAACCACCTCTTCCACTTCTACTGGTGCATACCAGTTCAGACAAAGATATCAGTACAATACACCAGCAATGTAAGACCTACTTCACACCTAGTTACAGTGGTTTGTGCCCGTACAAACATAATACAAACATATGAAACATTATGACAAACATAATGAAGAGCCACACAGACTTGCTGTGATACAACAGAATTATATTGGCTCAAGTTTACAAGGTGTAAACCAAACCTAAACAGCAAAAGAGAGGAAAGGCAGGCAACACAGCTTGTTCCTGTGGTTATCAAAACCTCTTGCCTCCTCTGTGTTCAAGGGAACAGCTGGGGTAGAGAATGGCACTCAGTAAAGGCAGGATGCCTTCTCACCCCCTCTTTTTAATTGAACGCCTTTCTAGTTCATTTGACTAATTTAAATGCTGTCAGACATTTCAGAGCTATAGAGCAGATGGAGAAATAGCTTTTAAGGTGAAAGCTGAATATTTTTCCCTCTTCCCACGCCTGCATTGCTACTGGAAGATGAACTTCAGGAGGGTGGAATATGCCAGGGAAAGACTGGAATGCTCACTTACATACCAGGGAACGAATGCTACATTAGCAACAAAGTGTAAGTAAACTATGGCATATTGTTTCCCATCTTTCATCCAGAACTGCACAATAAAGATGGATTACCTGCTTTCTGGCACTGAACAATCTTGTCATGAGTGATGTCTGCCGTCTCAATAAGAACCCTGCTCTCTTGAATCATCTGTCAAAAAAAAAAAAAAAGGAAAAAAATCAGTATTACAAGGGTCTCCTGCAACACCTAGAGCACAGGAAAGTACAAAGCTTGAAACTTGGGAGGAGATCTGCTCTGCAAGTAACACTATGAAGACTGGATCCTTCCTTCCTTCTTCCTATCAAAGCTCCGAGATCTGTATCAAGAGAAGTGTCAGTTGCTCAGAAAATGTTTTGCTCCAAAAGTTAAAGAACAGCTGCTTTATATCAGTGAAACACCACTGCAAATAACATAAGAGATTCCAGAAGAAAGCAAAGTTAGCAGACAAAATTAATTCTATGTGAAATCAAGCCCTTTCTAATTAGTACTTTTTGTGAAACAAAAGGAGAAATAAGTACAGTCTTTGACATATGTGGTTATTAAAAACATTACCAAGTCATGAATAGAGTTATCTCAAAAGCTATTTAAGCCTGTGCTGAACTTTATGCCCTACAATAGTTCAGACAGCTACAGTATTTCTTGAGTTTCTCTTTGGAGAAATTCAGATCCAAATCTCACCTTGTCCTCAGTATTTCTGTTGAAGTTTAATGGAAAAGGGAAAAAGAAACCCACAAAACAAACCAAAAGAGGCAGTTTCAACAAGCCTACTCAGAAGTTTTAGGAGATGTCCATACTTACACACTTACTTTCCAGAGCAGTCCATTATCAGCAAACAAATGAAGGGTCCACTATGTGACAAGTTTCCTGAGCCTCCCCGCTTGCAAATACTAATCTCCTTCGATGGCAACAAGCTTCCAAAACCCCTCAGAAACCCAGGCAAGCAAGAAAATTGGTAGTACATACATCTGTTACAGAAGGCAAGAACATGCTGTATAACAAACTGTGACTGAGAATAATCTCCCTCTCCTGGGATGTATACCACAAACCTCAATCAAATCTAAACAGCATGAGAGTGGTGCCAATTAGAAATGAAGCAAACTGAATACTGTGCCTAATATTACAGCCTGAAATTACAGAAGCTGCCATCTGAAAGCTTTGCCAAAATGCTGCAACTGCTAAAAGCCTTCCTACTTTCAAACAGACCAAACATGAAAACACAACTGGTACGTTTCGATGGTTTTAGTGGAAGACAGCATAACAGTATTAAATTAACACTTGCAAATTAGCACTCATTGTTTTAATTAGACACAGGGGAGGAGAGATGGTTCCACTTGTCACACCCAAACTCCCAAATTCTGGAGAAATTCAGGTCCAAATTTTGCTCCTTGTGCCACCTTTATTTCTTAATAAATGCATTAAGACAGGCTGCATTTAATAAAAGTACCCATGCCTTTGCTTTGATATAAAGAACACATGGAAAACAAAACCCATTATCAGCTTCACAGGAGAGTGAAAAAAGCATGATACACCTACAGAGTGCAAAATTGGTTTTTAACAGAACATACCCAGTGGATATGCCTGAGATTGAAATTACTTTTGATAGTATCCTTTGCCTTTCATTCTTATTACTTGCTTGTTCATGCATCATGTTGATTTTTTTCCTCTTTGATGTTTTCACTTGTCATCTAGAAAGCAATGACAATTTCTCCCCACACTCCAACTTTTCTGTACCACAGCACATTGCTATTTTGTGCTGAAGGAGCCACTCAGCTGGCAACTGCAAACGCTGAAGTTGGTCTGAGCAGTAAAGACAGTGAGAGACCCAGAAAACCTGCAAGTCACTACAGAGGCAGCCAGAGGCCAAACATGCATCTCTTGTACATGCAGACATGGGCTTGTGAGCCAGTGCTGGCATTGGCTGGTCCAGCCAGGTGTTACCAGCAATCTCCATGGCTGCTGTATTCCATGTATCTGTCCTCCTGGGCTTGGGTCCCCACTGGGTCTGTGCCTGCACCCAGCAGCAAGGTGTGCCCTGGGAGATCAATTGCATCTAAGTTGGTACAGGATATCCAAAGTGTCAGACTGTGCTCAGATCCCTAAAGCAGAATGTCACTTGTGAGAGTTTTTTATATATACGCACACACACATATATATGGCCACAGGAATTATCCTACCACACACAAAAAAAGCAAGCTTGAGAGTCATGCTACTATTGGACCCACTCCTGGGAGTTTCTGGCATGCCTGTTTTAGGATTCTCAGGCATGAAGGTGTTATATTCATTTTTTAACAGAAAAGTGGCACTAGGATGTCAATTATCCCTTATTGCAGAGTAGGTAGAGCAGCCCTCCACTCCTTTGATGCTGACATCAAAGTCTCACTGCTCTCAGCTCAGCAAGAACAAACAATTAAAACCATATCAGACAGCAGAATTTAACCTGTTCCTGTCTTCCTGCTCAGCAATAATCTTCACAAAAATAAGCAGCTTTTATAGCTTTTGTCCCATGACAAATCCTACAAGTGGTTTCAGAATTCCTCAGCTCAGCGACTGGTGTTAGGGGACAGCCTCAGCGACCAACTGGCACCTCCTCTCACACATTCCTCTAAGAAATAATGCATTAGGTAGAAAAAATACACCCTGGGCCAATTATGATACATGATTTTGGCTGGCCTATGATATCTTCGCCACCTGTGATAACCCAGCGTGCAGGACCCAGTATCTCTACATGACAGGCCAGACTCTGCTCCCAGCAAGAGCTGCATGTGCAGTTTCAGTGGGCACAAGATCCTGCTTCCCAATACTATTGTAAAAAATCATAACAATAGGCTAGTGCAAGGACAAAGCCTAGGTGGTCACTGTGAAGGACCAGAGACTGACTCATACAGACAAGAGTACATCAGGCAAGTAACTCCCACCCAGGAATAAAGTTATAGCACAGGGTCATGGCATTTGGATACAGTTATTTCTTGTCACTGGTTGTGAAATGAGTCCATGGTTTCCCAGTCTGAATCATCCCTTGCTTTTCCAGCTGCCATCACATCCAAACCCCTTCTTGGAGATGTCACCTGCTTCTTGTAAAGTAGGTGACAAAAACCAGAAGCTCTAAACACAACACGGAAGGTGGTGAGATTTTCTGCTGAGAAGGTGACTCCATAAATCACATGACAACCTGAGATTTTCTAGCCCAGCTTTGCCAGTAATGTTTCAAAACCCACCAACCTGCCTCAAAAGTGGAAAGTAAGCTTTCTAAAGTTTGCTGCATGAATTTCCATGCACCTTTACTCTGCTCAGACCTGCACTGAGCACTGCAGGCAGCTGTTTCATCTGGCTGGAGCCCATCAGGCTGCTGTTAAATGTCAGCTCCTGAGCAGTAAGTCACTTCTGTGAGTGACTCACAGAGAGAGAGAGATGTCCTGCTCCCTCAGAAAACTCAAGTTCCACCAGTGTGTGTTAACCCCTGAACATTGAGCTTCAATGGATTGACCTCCATATACTGAAAAGCAACCTTTAGAGGATGGAAGCTGATATCTGGGTCCATTTGGATTCAGGAAAGAAATTTTTAACAGCTGCTACAGCTGGCAGGATTGCTTAAGACAACTTGCATTTCCCATGTCAGAAAGAAGGTGATAAACTTTACAGAGTGATGTGCTTAATGTAACTATAGGGGTGAAAAATTGGACAAAAATAAGAGTGAAAGCACACAAAATCTGATTAGGTAGGTATAATACTCAGTAATTATATTCAATACTATATCTAATAATATAGGTATAAAAATTCAGTCCCTATAGGATAGGGACTGAAAAAGCTACGCAGAAGATTGAATGGGAGAAACCACTACATACCTTGACATCATTTGGGGTCCTGCTAATTTCAGTACTGGGCCCTGCATCCCAGGGGCTGAGACCTGCAGGGAGGACATGGGGTTCCTCCTAGAGCTCTGTGAAGGACATGGGGTTCCTCCTAGAGCTCTGTGGGGACAAGGCACGGCCGCTCCTCACTTCAGGGACTGCTGTCATGTTTCCATGGGAGCACAGACACAAAGATTTCTGTGAGTCTTGGAGGTGCTAACCCTCCTGGAGAGGCTGCAGCACCAGAAACACTCTCACAACAAGGAGTGAACAAGGGGCTGTTCAGACTGACAAAAGATGCACATGGCACAAGTCCCAGAACTAAATGTCACATTTAATAAACTAATGGGAATGAAGAATACAAGGCCTCATCTACATAGGTTAGTTTTTTTCTGAAAAATAGCTCATTTAATTTAATTGAATTTAAATATTATTACGCAATGCTGAAAGCAAGATGCATAAACTTGATTCATCACCACCTACCCGAAGCACCCTGTTCATGCTCAATTCTCACAAAAGCATAGGAGGCAAGAGCTGCCACAAACCCAGGGGATCTCTCTTTATCCAGTATATGAGACCCAGAAAGTGCAACAGACCACAGGCTGAAAATATAATTGACCTGTCTCACTTCAGTGTCTAAATATAGCATGGACTATCAAATTTTAAATCCCATTGCTTCATGCACAGAACAATGCTTTATTTTGTCACTTCTGTTAAGTGTTAATTACAAAGCTAAAAAAAATTTAAGTGAAATTTAATATATCTTAATGCTGAGGTCATCATATTACTCACACAAAATTAACAGGGTTATTTATTACCCATATTAAAGGCAGTTTAATCATAGGATCAGTATAAACTGAACAAAAATGTTCTTTCTTTTTATTTTAATGAACTCCTGTGCTAAAGACCAATTTCTTCTTTTCATTACAAACTATTCTACAAACTGAAAGGGAAAGAGGAAATTAACACAGCAGAGTCTCACCAAAAAAGGGAAAAAAAGACAGGAAAATCTTCTGGTGGCAAATTAAAGCACTGCTCCTGCTAGGAAGATAAATGATACAAAAGGGACATTTTAAGGAATCCTCTCATAAATATTCCAAAGTTTAGAACAGAAACTGACTGAACATCAAACTAAAAAGTAGCCTTCTCTTAGGTATCTGCTCATGGCCATTGCCACAATCTTCTATGCCTTTCACTGACAATGTAGAATTTTTCCTGGGTAAGGGGTACTATATTGTGCCTTTATTGTGATATAAAAAAAGTGCAAACCAACCAACCAACCACAAAAACAAACAAACAAGCAAACAAAACTCAAGCCAAAGGAATCAATCAAAAATAAAAGAGGTTATGAAAATAAAACCAATTCAAAGAACAGCTGAAGTGCAAACTGAGCTCATGAAAATTTGCATTGGATTTCCTTTAGCATTGAATATTTGTTGCACACATTTGGGACAAGAAACATTCAGGCAATCAATCATGTGCCAGCAAGTTTTGAAAAAAAGAAGGATGTGCATGTGGTGCCAGGACGTGGGAAGGAACGCTGTCCACCGGTCTGTCCACCACCCTGTCTCTGTCCCGACACACTTCAAGGCAGATTTCTGTATCTGAGCCTTTTCCTGCAACAGCCCAGTGTGAGGAACAGCTGTAAAGGACAGTAACACAAGCTGGAAACATCTGAAATACCTTACTGACACAAATTGCAGAAGGAACTGAATAAAGTTCACCCTAAGTTACAATTTCATGTTTTCAGTTACAAATATTTCTGGGGAAATACAGAGCCAGAGTGTTGCAGGATGTGTCCTGTGCATGAAGATCAGCCCAGAATAGGAGCAGTGGGAGGAACAGTGGGGAGAGGTCAGCTTTCAATATGCTTGTGCTAAAACAGAGTAACTGAAGTACCCAACTGGAACTTTAATTTGCAAGAAAAGTTCTGATCTGACTGTTTTCAAGTTCTGTTTTAGAAATGACTAAGGAACCTGGGCTATCAGAGAGAAACTGTGAGAGTGGTGGGTAAATAAGAGAGAGTAAATAAGAGAATTATAAGAAGTGGAGAATGAAACAAGACTTTCCTTAATAAGAAATGGAAAAAGAAACAGCCTTTCCCAGTTTATGTCCAATTTTGGGCGGAAAACTCTTTAAAATAAATAAAAATTCAAGACAATGTCCATGTATTGGACTGTGTTTGACGTCAGTGCCTTATGACACTTCCCTGGCAGTGGATGCTCTGCTCTGCAATAGCCCTGTCTTCAGCTGCTTAGAGAATTGTGAAAAATGTTCCTTTGGGGATGACTCTGTCCCAGCTGAGGTATGAATTTCAGTGGAAATGCTCACGAAAATCTATTTAGTCATTTTGCATTTACATAAACTGAGAAAAAGGACTTTCTCCTTGGGAATAAAGAGCTTTCACATCTGCATCAAGACAAAGAAATCCCCAAAAAATGGAATATGAAAAGAACAGCAGACAAAGAGCAGCTCCTCTGCACACACGCCTCAGCAGATTTCTGCGAGCATGCACGGACCAATATCCCTGTCAACAAAAACTCTGCCATTAAATACATTGACTTATTTCCCAGCAGCATCACAGACATTTCCTCTCCTCTCAAAAATCCCCAATCCATCCCCATATTGGCTGAAACATTCTTAACTACCTTACCACCTCCCAACAGCACCTACAGACACCCTGTCTTCCATAAGTGTCTGCTCCAACAGAGCAAGATCAGTTCCAGTAAAGAGGCTTGAATACAAAGAAAAACATTAATGTCAGTGTGAGCTTATATAACAAATAGCTTCATTGTTCAATGTTTTTTACACTTCTTGTTATTTATGATTTGAAAACTTGTAAAGATCCTTGAACATCTTTTTTTAATTTTCTAGAAAAATTTCTGCATGCACATGAGCAGGGTGGCTGGGTAAAACCAAGAAAATTTATCATCACTTGTTTATTGCTTTTGATTTTCAAATGATTTAATCATTTGATCTTGGAGGAAAAATAACACTGAACCAATAACTGAAAAGCAAAGAGCACAAGTATCCCTGAGTTCATGCATGCTTGCACCTGCACATGAATATATCGTGCAGACACAGAAATCACAATCTGTTTCCAAACAATTCTCAACCAAAAAAAATTCTAACTTCACAGGATAACTGTTTGCAATGAATAATTCAACCATCTGTCAGGTCCAGCTGGGCCCCATTCCCTCTTTTCACATGGAGTATCTCCTTTTTTAGGTGTGATCCCTGAACAGCAGCTTTAATTTGATAGGTTGTGAAGCACACTGTGCATGCTGCCCACCTGAGTGACCACTGACAAGGGCGAGAGGGAGAGCCTTTCCTCATGGGAAAGGAAAGCTCTGAAGAACAACTCTGTAAGTGACACAATACGTTATCCTACAATGTACGTGTGGGAACCAGTGAACATGACCAGAGTCCAGTCATCACACTTTGTGTGTGGTATCAACCAAAGCTGCAAGTCAAAAAAAAAACATTCTAAACTGTATTTCTGGTCATTGACACACTTTTGAAAAATGTTTTCTGTGTATTGTCATCACTCCACCTTATTTTCTTGGGTTTGGCAAATCCTATTCCCTTCTCTCCTCTGCAGAAACTCCCATACAACCCAGCACCATCAATGAAGCCTCTTCCTACATGAGGCATGGCAACAGTAGAGTTCCACTAAACCACTGCAGTGCATTCATAAAAAGAGATAAATTGAGTCCTGAAAAATCATTCCAGTTCCTTAAACAAAGCACATTAAATTTTATTCTAATAAGGCCTCTCTCAAAAGAAAATATTTAATGCAGTGCACAATAGTAAAATTAATTGCCCAGGAAAAAACAAACAAACTGCACAAACCAGTCTTTGTCTATCCTGCCTGCTGACAAAGGCTGAGCAGGAAGGAACAGACAGTTAATTGTTTTCCAGATCATTGTGGCAGGTCTCCGAGCATTTGCACCTCCATTTCCCTGGACCGTCAGTCCTGCTTATGCCCCATTAAACACACAGGCAGAGTCTATACTTGCCATGGAAAAAAAAAAAAAAGAAAAAGGTAAGTTCAGCTGGCAATTTTCTCTAAGGGGAAAAAAGATTCTGACACATAGAACTGTTATTTTCAAAGCACACCTTTTAAAGAATGTGACATCTGTATTGTTTTCAGAGGTGGTGAGGATGGGTTTGCCCAGCACTCAAGCTCCCCGTGCTGTGGAGCCCAGCAAGTGGGGCAGACATATAATTACAGACTCCCACTGTGAGATTTAGGGTCAAACTTTTTCCCATTTTACTGTAGAAGGAATTAAGAAGTATAGCCTGTTCATACAAGAGACAGGCCAATATAAACAGATTTTATTTTATTTAAAAATCCTCTTAGGCCTATTCATTCAAAAAGTGCTTTGAAGTAAAAAGACATTTCTGAGGAATTAAAGGCAAGCAGCAAGCACTTGTGGATCCAGTTCCTTGACACCATATTTATCAACAATATAAAAGGCTGAACCATAGTGTATCTTGAATATAAATAAATAAATAAATAAGCTAAAATACTTTATATTGCTTTCCACCAACATCTCCTTGTGCTCTCATTTGCACAAAAAATATAAATATTAAAAAGAAATACACCCTGGATTACGCCAAGTCTATATATAGGAAGGAGGAGCCCCTTATCAACATTAAAATTGCAAACCCCTCCCCACACTGCGATTTCAAATATCCAGATGGATAGAGACAGTTCATTTTTTTAAACACAGAAAAAGCTAAACAGATTTCAATATTCTGCCTCTAGCATTGTCTCAAAAGGCAAATATCCAAAATGCAGCAAAAACATTTATTAAATCTGGCTTTTGCTTTTTCAGAAGCAAATAGTTTCAGCAAAGTAAGAAGCAGTTGCAGTCAGACAAAGCAGGTAAAAATAAAGTATTTTGTTGGCATTACCAGAATTATAACTCAAATCAATCCTTACATAGGCAAGGCAGAACTCCCTTCTCTTTCACTGGTTTTAGTGTTTGCACAGTCTCTTGACATTCAAGGTACATTTTCCCCCATCAGAGACAAATGTGAGAACAAACATTACTTAAAACAGTTATACAAGTGTTCCTGTCTACATCCAAAAGAGGCCTTTCACCTATTTAAATTGAAAAACTGTTTCTAAAGTACAAGGAGGCCTTGAAACGTCCCATGTGTACTCTTCAGTATATAATTACAAAGATAAGAAGTGACACATTCATTTTGGTAAGACTTCATTAAGCACGCCTCTAAAGACAGAAAAACCTCTTATTTATGTGGTATTTGCTCTTTCAGAAAGACATCACACCATGTAACAAATCTACCCCAAAAAAATTCAGTCTAAAATAAGGCAATCAACTGGATTTGCAAACCCTCTTTCTGGTATTGTTACAGCTGGTATTTTATTACCATAACCTAATCACTTTCAAGTAATACAAACTACTCTGGAAGAAACCCAAGGGTTATTTCAGGGTATTTTTAATATTTCTGTTTTAATCAACATCAGTGTCTCCCTCCTCACCACAAGTTGATTTTTCCCTTGAAAAGTGTGTTATAACGGCAAAAAAATGAGATGAAAAGGAGGCAAGATTTGGCACACTGAATAGCTGGTCAAAGCTGTGATCACTCTTCACAACACTTCAGGTTCTCTGGAAGCAATTTGATATCCCCAATGTTATTCACCCTTTTATTCCTTATGAACACAAGCTGCAGAAATAACACAGGCTGCAGAAATAACTGCTGTGCACTGAACAAGAGTTGTGATTTAGCCTGGCTGCCACAGTGCAATATTTAAGTCAGGCTTTGCAAAAACTCTGCAGCTTGCTATCAGTTGTGCAGAGCACCTACAAAGGATGGGGAGCGAGGGGGCAGTGTCGTGGCCCGAGAGGCACCTTGTGACAGCAACTTCTGCTGCTGGAAGTCACGCACAGCTGCTGCTCAGTCACCCACAGAAGTGACATATGTCATACAACGAGCAGCAGCGCTCATCTGGAATGATGCCAGTTTGTGTCTCTACATCTGCATAAAGTATTCCTGTACCATATTGACCTCTCCTTCCCCGTGCCAGAAAACAGGCATTTTTAAACTTCCCTTGCAACTTTGCCATGCCCTCCCCAAGAGCAACACTTGGTCTGACAGGGACACGGGCAGTACTTAACAGTGCTGCTGAAAAGTGTCGGGAAGGGGACAGCTCGGCTTTGCCTGGGAACTCCCATGCTGCAGCTCCCCATCTAATGGCCTTGTCCTCTCCTGCGGGGACGCAAGCCAAGGGCAGTGCACAAATCTTGCCTCTTCTCAAGGACAAGGACTAACAATCACCAGTGCAAGCTGAATTGCCCTAGTTTTGTAAACAAAGTCCTCTTCAAGTGCCAACCTGTGCTAGCCACAACCGTGTTTAAAAAAGGAAACAGCAACAAAAAGCCCAGCATAGCATTGTAGTGATTGAAGGACAACTTCTTCACAGCCCGAGTCATGTGAAGGGCCTGGTCATTTAACTCAAACGTCTGGGCACGTGAAAGCCGCACCCACAGCAGTGGGGAAACACAGAGGGAACCGTGGGGGAGTGCCTACCAGGTCATACGCTGCCAGGACCTTTTTCTGCACATCGGGCACGGTCCCCAGAGGCTCCAGGTAAGGAAAGGTGTCCTTCATGCAGAGGGTGACGGAGGGCGAGCTGTCGCTGCTCACGAGCCGGGAGGACAGGGTGAGGATGCACTGCTTCAGGCTGGCGATGGGCGGCAGCCCGCACAGCTCCTTCACAGACACCATGGCATTCTGAGGGGAGGAAAAGAAACACTTCAGCACATGTTCTGCTTGCCACTCAGTCCCCCCTGCCCACCAGTGCCTTGTCAGCCCTTGCTACTTCTCCTCTCTGATGCGGGGCAGGGCTGTCCCGCTGTCTGCTGTCCCTGGGGCCCCCACGGATGCCATCCCACACAGGAATTCCCTGCTAGCCCCATTCTCTGTCCCCATGAGTACTGCCAGTTCCAGCTTTCCCCCAGACCCAGGCATCCCAACTGCCAGCTCTTCAGCTACTTTGCATTGCAAATCCAGTCCTAACAGGGACAAGCTCTGGTCCCCAGTACATTAAACCTTCAGCCTAAAATGCTATTTCTCTTCCCCACTGCTTAGACCCCAATTGCTTTTGATGCTGTAATCACTTATTCTCCCACCATTATCATCCTCCAGAAAGAACAAGTCTGACAGACCTTTTATTTCCCCTGGGAAAGGCAAGAAGGAAAAACCCATTTCGTTTTCAGCCTTGCATTACCACACTACAAAGAAACACAAACGCTCTTTCCCCTTCATAGGTCACATGTAAGAAAATCAATACTGAATATACAGGTCAAACCAAACTAACATGCCAGGATTTATTTATTTATCAAGTCAGAGGATGTACAGCTGACATGCACCCACCCTTCCTGAGTCATATAAGGAGTGACCAAGATGTACAAAACCCAAGTAAAAGTACTATAACAACCCATACCTTGCAAATGTTTCTCCCACATCTTGTGGAAAAAGACCCATCAGACAATCCTTTTCTCATTGATCAAATACATTAGCTTGCAGTTAAATATAAAACTGTGTCTTAACACAGCACTCCCCAGAACATGATTTTTTATTGAAGTTTTGCTTGGTAGGCACATTAATGCTGTTTCTGAGTCATAGTCCAAGTTTTTTCATATATAAATGAACTATATAAAGTTCACATATAGTGCCTGACCCAGACAGAAGGTGGAGTCAGCAGTTCAAACTAGTTACTTTCAAGGCCTGAAAGAAAGAAAAGCCTGGGAAGAGTTTCCCATTCTTAAAAATATGCTGAGACTATTCCTTTGAGATTGATTTAAAACTTATGTCATTTTGTAAACTTTTCCAGCTGTCAACATTTCATCTGCCTTAGACTCCATCCAGAAAAGTGGGGTCAATGAAGTGCTATGCGTTTTTCTCCCGTTTTCAAGAAAGAAAAAATGAATTGTTTCTGTATCTTTACCAAGGAGATAGATACAGCTGATTTCAGCTATTCATTAAGGAAAAAGTCATTGTTTAATGCTACTCAGTTTTGTTTCTAGGCAGTGCCTGAAGCTCTGAACTGAGCTGCCCCTTAATTAACCCACAGAGTCGCCCCCACCATGGAAGAGAGCACTGGGCAGACTGGTTCTCGTTTGGCCTCGCTGCCACTTCACCTCCTGCCAGCCATGAAGGTCTCACCTGAGCAGTTGTGACAGTGCTGTGCACCTGGGCCCTGATGCTGCCAGCCTCAGCAGGCTCTGCTACATGGAGCAGCATGGGGGGGTGGACAGAGTGCCAGGAGACCCTCTGAGCCAAGACGTGGCACCAGTGTCTGTGCCGGCACTCAGCCAGCCAAGACAACACAGCTATTTAGCAGGGAGGAAATTGCAATTTGAGTGGCATTCAGTGCCTACGTCGAACATCTGCAGTCCTTGGGCAAACAGTGGCAACGCACACTCGGGAAAACATGCTGCTCTTTGCACAGTGGGTTTCTGTGGTGTAGACAAGACCTTAGTGACACCATCCACTGACTGTTTCTTATACTCACCCAAAGAAAACTAAGAGCACAACCCTCACACAGCTAGCAAAACAAAAGCTTGCTGACGTTTTCTAGAACCAACAAGGAAATGAAGTACTTGAGACTTGAGGTGGGGGGACACAAATGTACCCTCAGTTCAGCTTTCTCAGAAAAAAAAAACCAGTAAAGCATATGTTTGAAGAGCACATACTGATTTTTAAAATGTTTCTGCCTAATCCTACATTTGTTTATTACTTAACACCTGTAACTATCAGCCTTCCAATGTCCACTTAAAAGCTGACAACAGCTGTGGCTCTGAAGCTTCACCAGCTTCAGTAGGCTTGTCCTACAAGCAGCTCACCCCATGATCTTCACTTCCACATTGAGGACACCCCAGCACACAAAATGGAAGCGTCATACCTGCATATTTTCTCTCATGTCAGTAGCCTCTCGCAGTGGATGTACTGCCAGCTTAAAGATGTCATCAATAGTCTTGAGACCAGTGTTCCTCAGCATGGTGTACTCCCTTGCTTTCTTCCCTATCCTCACCGAGAGGCTGCGCTTCTGTGCCTTCCCGCCTCCGCTGCGGTTGGTTATGGCAATGTGAACAAAGAGGGTAACGTGCTCCATGATATCACCAACAAAAGAGCGCAGGGGTATGTGCCTGTACCCAGGCTGTAAGCACTCCAGAGGGATGGTATACTGTCCTATGAACTCATCCCCAATGTAGTCATCATCCAAAACAACAAAGCGGATCATGGCCAGCTCCGGCAGATTGATCTGGAACTCAAAGCTTTCATCAAAAATGGGGTTATCACTGTTTTGTTGAACAGTTTTAGTTCTTTGTTCGGTGCAGTCTGCAGGAATCCCATGTATTTCTATGCAAACATAGGGGTCTATAACATCCCCTTTTGCACATGCACCCTTGGGCTTTGGAAAATTCTGACCACTGATTATTTTGACATGTAGGACCTGAGGAGAGACCCCTGGCACAATACCCTTGGTATTTGCACTGAAGTAAGACACTTCATCACGCATCACTGAAGGCCTGAGAACGTACCCACATCCCCCATTCTGTAGGAACCAACCAGTGTGTAGGTCCATCATGGGCCCTGGGGTCTGATAGTTCATTGCCACTATCTGGCAACCACAATTCCAAAAATCTTGAGGATTTAAGTTACTGGAGTCTATCCTCATAGCACTCGGGTACACCCTGGACAGAAACTTTTTGTTGTAGTTGACAAAATCTTCAGGGTATTCATTTGCAATCCGACTGGCTTCTGCCTCACTGAAGGAGCACATTTCCCAATAATTTTGAAATTTCATGGATGTCTCAAAGTCTTTGTATTGGACAGATTTGCATAGGGACACCAAATCAGACAATTCCCTGCAGAGCCAGATCAGCTTTGGTTCCCTTGAGAAGTCTTCTGACAGTCTTCGGGATATTTCAGCCTCTTCATCTTCATCCGTGACTTCTCCTTCCAATATGTCCTGGTCACGGGGCAGTTTCTTCCCCTTCACGATGATCTTCATTTTCAGTTTCTCAGGTGATGGGAGGTAGACTTCTGAGGATAAAGGTGCCTCTGTGTACAGTTTGCTTCCAAAGATTCTTTTCATGTGTTGTACCACTACCTTCTGCTGTTGCACAGAGCAGTGGTTCCCCAAGCAGAGAATAAGTGGGTATTCTGAAGCAAAGAAGGCCAATTTGTTTATTACCTCAATAACATTTCGAAAGGCAAGTGGAGACGTCATGTTGTTGCGGTTACAAATAATGGGTTCATTATCTGGGCCGTCACAGACGTCTAGTTCAATACTCCGACAACTCATCTTTAAAGCCCTGACATAACCATTGATATCAGCTGGCCCTCTGAGCTGGTCTTCTATTAGATATGTATTGTGGGATGCATTGATGTAGTAATGTGACAAAGGCTGTGTCATGTCTTGGACAATTTTTTTGTGCTCTGGGTCAAAAATATCACATTCTGGGGACAACAAGTATTGAGTAAATCCATCAATCGCAAGAAAACCTTTCAACCGCCCTTCTTCAGAAAGCTCATACCTACGTATAATATCTAGACACATTTCTTCTGTTATGTGGGTCACTCCTTGCTCAGCCTCTAAAAACAGCATGAGGTCATTGGCATCCAGGTACTCTTTGTTTTTGGATATCTGCACAAGTAAAAAATACACTTCAGGTCTTGTGCAAAGTTCACTGAACGCTTCACAAAATTCCTCTCTCGTTACTCGTGTTGTTAATTTCTCTTTGCTCTTCTGAATTTCCTTAAATTTTAATCTAATCTTTGACTCTTTTAAGGTGGGGTTAAGCTTCTTTATTAGCTCCACAGACGTATCTTCTAACATTATGCCATTGCCATCAACATCTGCTGCATCAAATACAGTTTTTAGCCAGGCAAACCGTGGGGTATCGTGGCTGCTTTCCATCAAGTCCAGGGGTTGTTTGCTACGAGAAACCAAGTACCTTAATCCTGATACCCAAATATTGGCCACATCAGCTGAATTGGCAACCAAGTCAAGGGACTCATAGTTCTCACCATGAATTACCGACAGCGCACAGTCCTCAGAAATCTGATCTGCAAGTCCATTATTCCTGAACGTTTCTGTGTTCTTCCCTAGTCTGATTTCTTTTATAGCAGAAATATCAAGCTTGGCTTTGTCAAGATCCTTCTTGGAAGGCTCCCAACGAAGAGCCTGCAGGTCAGGATCCAGAGTAAAAAAACGGTTATAAATCCGGGAATTTGGACGAACTTTCTTCAGTTCACACCCAGCCTGCATAAAGCTGATACAGTCGCTGGCACTGCTTATTTTCTTCTCTGATGGCATGCTGCTGAAGGACACTGTTTTCTTTCTTCCACATTTTTGGTTTGAAGGATCCTGTAGAATAATTACATATTAAAAAAAAATTAGTTTTTCTTCAGTCATTCTATGAGTGCATAAATAATAGAAAAGATACGTTTATGTAAAGATAATTAATGTTCTTCTGAACCTCAAAACACAACATATTACCCCTTCCCACAATTCAGTTCCCTGAATTTATGCTGAGCTATAAAATATTCTGAGCTGTAGAGCAACTTGATTGACTGCAGCATTAGAGATAGCAAGTTTTCATGAGTGATATTTGTAGCTATTAAACTGCCTTCCAGATCTCAGCAACTTGCTACAGCTGTGAGAAGGCAGTATCCAGTTGTCATGTACATTTTCAGAGCAGAACTACAGGAAAAGATGGGTTTGATGGGAAGCTCCAGCACCTGGTTAAGGTCTGCATAACCAAAATTTGGAGGATCCCACTGGGATTTAAGAGATATCACGAATAAAGGAGGAACTCTGGGATAAAAAGGCATGAACAAAGAGTCTCGGACTATGTGGGAGAAGGAGAAGTTGTCTCTGAAGCACTGTTGGGAGCCTGGGATGAGTCAGCATGCCAGTGGGACACATGTGACAGCTGGTGCTGAGCAGATGACTGTCCTGCCTCTATTTTTCTCTTCTCAGCAACCTTGGACACCTCTAGCAACACTAAAATGAATCAAAATAATAGTCATGGGTCAGATCTCTGAGATACACATCCAGGAGAGTCTGGGTCTTCTTGCCAGTATATTTGAGTGTTCTTTGGCAAAGGGAGTTCTCCCAAGGCTGAGAAGCCCATCTCTGCATGCTTAATTGCATGGCTCATGTGGGAGCCCCACATACAGGTCTGCCAGCTAAAAGTATTTTACACTCTCGTCCCCCCCCGTTTGTTTTGAACCACAAAGCATTGTAGGAAAACGGACAACCAGACAAGAAATATATTCTAACTCCTCTTGAGAAAATACTCAGCCAGACATGTGACTGTCTTTTCAGTATCAACTAACTATTTGTTGCTAGATGTAAAGCCAGTTGCCTGCCATTTTAGTGCAGCAACTAAATTTAAATCTTTCTCCACATATGATCAATTCAAAACATTTCTCAATAATTATAAATTGTAAATAATTCTTTTTTTCTCTGCGTGATTTCCATCTCCTCTACTCCATTAGTATATAAACAGCTACCAAATATATTTTTAAAACAACATTCAAGGCTGTAATTAATCGTGACAGACTTGTTAAAATTGCTTTTCCTTCTATTTCCCTAACCAGCAGTACTTCCCCAATTCTCTGCCTTCTGCTGTTGAAGGGACTTCAGCTGCCTGGATTTTGAGTAGAAAAGGAGTCACAAGGCAAGGAAGTGCTGATGCTGGGTATAGGCACAACAGCCCTGCTGCCTCAGGCCCAGCCATGAGATGGGCACCAGGAACCAGCTTCCTAACAGCCCCTGGGGACCTGCTTTGAGACACCAAAACCCCTGACTGCCAAACCCTCTGCAGACTGGACTACCCTTCCCTTCTCCAGGAGCTGGTTTTCCTCAGCTCCAATTTATGTGCTGTGTCACTCAACCTTCCCCAAGTTATACTCCTCTGCAAACCCAAAATAAACTCCTGCTCCAGTAGTGCCCTCCATCCACCCATCTCTGTCCTCTGCTGCTCTGTGCTGTCTGTGCCAAGCAGGACCCTGTGTAGCTCTTAAAAGCCATCAAGGACATCAGTCTGGATGTTCACAAGACTATCTCCACTCTTCACATGTTTGTATAGATACTTTTAGCAAATCAATCAGTATGAATGTTTCTACAAAGCTGATACTGTCATACACTCACTTCATTCAATAATATCCAATATATTTCCAAGCCCCCCAGTCCCACCTCCTCAGACTGGATTTAAAGGTATGTGATCTGCTGGGAATAAAATAAAAACCTCTAAAGTTCTTACACTAAAAATTTTACATTAAACTAATACAGAGACTTCTAGGGACTAGAAAAATTATTTAATACTTATTATGAGAATGGGTCTTAAAAAAAGAACGAAGTCAACAAAGTGAGTGCCTCAGGTCAGCTACTTTTTTAATTACAGTTTTCTGCTAAAATATTCTGTTTATGCATTAACATACTGTGTTTTAATACATGGTTTTGGCCATGAAAATCCTCAGGTAATAGATGCTAATGAATACAAACAAATGTAGCTGACAGGTTCTAGAAGAGCCTCTTCTTTTTTATTCCTTCATGATTACAGGAGCAATATTTAGATTTAAGATCGATGATTAATTTGGATTATTTTTCTCATATGGGGAGATGTATTAATGGCCTTGGAATCTGCAGTGCCTCATTCCTTGACAGAGGTTCCTCAGGGCCAGACTCAAAAATCTCATCAGAGTAGCCTGATTTAGCTACAGGTCTGATATTTTGTCTTAACTAGGGATGTGTGAATTGTTACGTAACTATTTTTTTTTGCAGGAAATAAAAGCCATTTATTTTTAGTTCCAAGATACCTATGCCTTTTGATCAAAATAAGTCAGGGAATTAATCAGCTATTAAGGTGGGAAAAAACTAACTGGCCTCATAGAAAAACAACAAAAGTTGCCTTTAAACATTCAGTCTTAACCTCTCAGGGATTTTGGAGAGAATTAGATTATCCTCTCTGTCCTCTTTTCCTGCCTTTATTTTTGATGGATACTTCTGGTTTTGTACTTAGTGGTATGTAAGGAACATCAGAATTGTACAGCAGCAGTTCTTCATCTCAGAGTAGGTCTCCCCTATATCTCTCAATCAAATTAACAGACTTCAAGCCTAATCCACAGACTAATTGCCTAAAATTAACAAGATTTAGGTATTATTGACACTGATAGGATTATTTTAACCAATGCTAACAATCTCCTCTATCTACTGTATAATACACACAAACCCTGCAAAACTGGAACTGCTACCTGAGTTTATTACTGCATCAGCTATTCCCCTCTTGGTCTGTACAGACTAGGAGCTCCTGAGGAGATATTCACTCTTTCAAACTGAGAGCTGTTAATTTAGATACAGACCACACACTTCCAGATCCAAGGGATCACCCCGGGGAGCAGAGGAGTGTTTTCTTCAAGAAGTGCCCTCCCAACACTGAGTCCCACTCCCATCAGTGGAGAAGATGATTTAGATGTCCTGTGTCTCCCCACTGATCTTATGCTGAGCTTGGTCCAGCTGAGACTCCAGACTTAGGTTTCTAATTTTAGTGTAGCTATTGTTTTCTGTAAGTCTCTACCTTAATCCAGTTTCAACACAATGCTCTTCTAGGACAAGACATTCAGCTAAGAATGTGCTGCAGTGTCTCCAGTGGCTAAACGTGCTGCTCTGCTTTACCTTTCACTGGACACTAAGAACAGGAACAAGTACAGTGACCTGGCAAATTAAAAGCTGCCATCATCTTCCATGAATAAACAGGAAATCTGCTTTCTTGTGCCACCCTCCAAAAACATTTACACTGCAAATTATCAAAAAAACTCTCCTCACAGTTCACCCACAAAAAAGCACTTGTTCCCCTTCATTAACCAAAGTAATCAGAAAGCACAATGAGATGTACCCCGAGTCTTGGAGGTGAAAAGTCCATCAAAATTGATTTTGCCACACAGTAACTGACTTAGGACTGCCCTTTACCCTCAGTCAGTTTTACTGACAGAACTGGATTTATTGTCACAGTGAAAGATGGAAAGTTTGCCAACAAAAAGAAATTTACATCAGTGTGAAAACAAGGAACTAACTTGTAGATTTTCCACCACAAGACCTTTTGTACCAGAGATAACCTAGCTCTACATAAAACACTGTTACTGGAAACAAACACAAGTTTGCTTACAGTGTGCATGTACAAAAAGAAACCCCCCAGTTATGAGTGAAACCTTGTGTTTCCAAGGCAAGACACTTCTTTCAAAGTGACTCAAACTATGGTTTCCTTCAGTTCTTTGGTCATCCCCCATAAGGTGATCAAACAGGATGACTCCATCTCCTTCCTGCTCCTGAGCCTGCCTTATGTCCATTATGTAAAGCACCTAAGGACCTCACCACAAGACCACATCAACATGCTCTCGTATTTCAGAATATACACAGCTGCTCTGAAATCAGTTAATACCAAGGAGACGTATCTCTGTGCTGGCCTGACTGCATCCTAACATTTTCTAAATGTTTCTAAAGGAGGGATTCAGAGCTCCAGTCTAAGCACGCTCCCAAAATAGGAGAAGCTCTCCTGTTGAACACATCATCCTCGTCAGAGGGACTGGATGTGTAAACAGTGGGATCAGTAAGCCATCAGCAGTTGTGGGAAAACTCCACCCCATCCACCCTGACCTTTGACTGCTCAAACTTCTGCTGTTTAAATCAAAGAGCTAACAGAAATAAATAAGCAGAATTAAAAAACCATGAATAAACATGCTCTCCACCTCATCCCAGCCTCTTTGTCAAAACTATAGGACATAAATTGCTGATCTGAAGTTAGGAAACAGGGCAGTAATAAGAGCTGGATAGAAATCCTGCACACAAAGGTCAAGTTCGTGAATTATAAATTATTATTTGTCTGAAATCAAGATACCTGAAAGGCATCTAAAGCATTGATGGTGTTCCAGGATTCTACTAAGGAGGATAAGAAAGGCAAAAGTTATCACCTACCTAAAGACATCAAAAACCCCTAAAGAGCCACAGGGCTTCCATGAAAGGATATGAAATTTAGTAATGATGCTGAGAGATAAGCTAGTTAAGTGTGATTAAGAGCCATTTCCCCAAAAAACAATTCACATTGTCACCAGTGAAATCACCGTTGCTAAAATGGAAGCTTTATTCAAGATCTTTGACATTTCCCATGAACCCAGCACTAAGAAATCAATAACAGACAGCTTAGTCTGTTGTTAGGTTGTGATAAACAGTGCATCCTAAAAGCTATCTGCTCTGGAAACTCCAGATGATCCAGTTAATTGGACAACTGATCACCTAATTTTTTTTTCCCCCAAGAGAAACTAATTAGCTCTACAGGATAATTTTTTTTTAATGCTTCCAGATATTTCAGTTAAACACAGAATCACAAGTCCCTGAAAATCTTATAGCTTTACAGTACTTGTGGTGGGAAAATGTACCTTTAAACAGTAAATAAAGAAGTCAGTGAGTCACTAATGGCACTCAAAGCACTGTATAGCAGGTTGACAAATGACAGTGTAATTTTTCTAAAACAAAGTAAGCCAGAACAGGGAATATTTATATAAATCATCTGAGAGAATACAGGAAGTCAAAGCTTGTGCCAGGGCTGCAACTGGATCTCATACATGTGTGAGGCTTAATCTGTTTGATCAGAGATGTAACTGAAAGCTTGAACCCACAGTACCAACACGTGATACTACAGGTAGCAATAATCACTGGAAACCAGTATTCATTGTTAGCACACTGAGCTTTCTTCTGTAAATCTCAGCCATGGTCTGGCCATCCTCAGAGAGCATCCCAGGATTGCCCATTTTGCAAATTTTATCGATTTTCCTCTCAGCCTCTGCTATCACAACAAATTAATGAGCTAAACTGCCTCTAATCTTTCTTGGTAAGGTCTGTAAGATCTAAATATTGCATATCCACTGTGACAAATCACAGGACAAGAAAGAAAAGGTTGCCTACTCAAAGTTCATCCAGGCTGAGAACTCATGGCACAAAGCAGCTACCTCTGCACAGGGGCTGAACAATCAAACCACTTAATCCCGAGTGCAGCAGCCACAGGGATGCTGCCAGTCACATTTGGGCCAACCACACAGCTCAACAGATTGCAAGAGCAGATGTTAATGCTGTGGGATCAACCTCAGTAGCCTCTTCAAGGAAAAATTCCTACTAATTCGGGCATTTGTGCACATGTGGAATAAAGATTGGATCCAAAATTTAACACACACTCTTAAAAGCTGAGGTACACACGTAATGGAACAAACAGAAAATTTCAGGCAGACCAAAAATACAACATGGACAGATACATGAGAAACAGCTTCAGAACACAGTGTCCAATTTCCCAAATATCAATATAGTCAGGCCAGCATGTCTATGAATCCAGCTGGTTGTCACCAACCAGCAGTTTAACTCGAGCACAAGATCCGCGCGAATGCCGGAGCACCATCGTCATTCATGGGAGAGCAAAGACTCCCACATGGGGGAAAGAGAAGTGTCACGGGGAACAGTCATGTCTGCATTTACAGGGGGCTTTCCTCAACTCCCCAGGACCACCCAGATGCTGGGTATGAGTAGTGGACTGTCACCAGGGCCTATAATAATAACTTCACAGTAAGCTTCTCATCAAGTCACACTGCAAAATGGGTACTGTGAGGGCAAGAAAACCGAGTCAAGATAATCACTTCACTATTCTGGGATGCTGAATAGTCCCCACTGGAGAAGTTCAACAAGAGGCAAAACGATAATGGCTTGTCTCCTTTCTTGTTTTGCTCCATTACTAAAAATCACTTTCAAGTACTGCAGTGTAAGGCTGGAGAGAAATAGAGAGGAATGTCTGGAGCAGATCTTTCAGAAAAACACCTGAACCAAAATAATTTGATATTCAAGGAATGCTTTGTTGTGTATTTGCTTTTTTTCCTTTTTTTTTTTTTAATCATTAGCATTACCAAATTTATTCAATTTTACCTTGAAGAAAATTTACCTCTGCAGTTTAAATGAAAAATTAGAGCAAAAGGAAAAATGAGCAGCACATAAAGACTCCATCTGAAAATGCTTTTTGGAAATTAAAACCACACAAAGCAAGAAGGGTTTATTTTCTGGCGTGATATGACACTGAAGTTACTACTTCTCCCTTTTTTTTTATAATTGAGGCCATGAAGCCAAAGTCAAGAAGCTTCCAAGAGCACAAGAACATGAATGCCTGTAATGAGGCTCCCACTTCACAGCTCCTTCCGCCATCATTACTGCAGTTTCATTCAACTGGTTTCCACAAGGATTGTCCTTAAATATAGGTGTGAATACCTATCCCTCTATGTATAAAGCAACATCTACAGAGAGAAATAAATTCCTTCATGACACTTCAATACATAAGCACAATGTTTCCACATACCCTATGGAAGACCCCACTTGATGCTGAAGATTTTTTCACGGGTACTCTTCATTCTCCCCATAGGAAAAAACTCCTTCACGTATGACAGCCCAAGTGCCAGATCTACTTCCAGCTGGGAGGAGGCTTTTAGTTTGTAAGGGGCTGACACAGCCCACTGGATGTAATATCTCCAACCACTGCCACTCCCAAACGCTCTATCATTTCCAAGTACTTGAGTTGCTAACAGGCTCTAATGCTTATGAGTCTGCAAGGGCACCTTGGACGTGAATTCAATTTATCCCCTTGCTCTTAGGGAATATAAAGCTGAGAAAGACAGAAAGACACTTTCTGTCTTCAAGTAGAAGTAGCAGCAGCAAGCCCTGGGACAAGGAGATCTTGGTTGCAGCATTCCCAGAAAAGCTCCACTGTACAACCCCTCATTCCTTTACAGAATTTCCTTTGATTGCATCTGAGGCAAAAATTAAGAGAATAAGAGAATTCCAGTAGTAACTCAGGAGGAAAAGCCAAATGGATTTAGAAAGACCTGGTTAAGGGAAAACATGTCCCACTGGTACTCTCCTTCATTACACCTCTAAATGCTGGATTGGCAGCATATCTGTGAGTCGGTATTTTTCACTCTCAAAATAATGGAAAAGCTGAAACAAGACTTGATCAAGAATTATAAAAAATTATTAGCATTAACAATTTCCACCATTACAGAAAACAGAGCTTGTCAGACTAACCACATACCTCTGCATTTACGATATTAAAAGTTTGGTTGATACACATAATAAAGTCACTGTAATATACTTAGACTCTGTAATATATTATGGTTTCTGCAATGCATTTGATTTGGTACTGAATGACATTTTGATTAAGAAGATATAACAATAAAAATAAACTCAGAAGACATTAAATGGATCAAACACAAGATAAATGATAACTCTCAAATGCAACAGTAAATGTGAAACACTTATCATGTAGATATGCGTCAAATGGGATTCTGTGGGGACCCATTCTTAGCCCAGTGCTATTCAACATTTTTAGAGTAACCTGGAAGAAAACATAAAATCAATATAGATGGAGCCTGGAGATGACACAAAGCCAAGTTTGAACAGTGATGAATAACAAAGAATACGAGATGATAAAAAGTGAAAAGACTGCTTGACAAGCAATATATAAAAAAATAAGTATGTTCCAATAAGGAACAGAATATGAGGTCATACATCTAAAAACACAAGGGGCAGGCCCTATTTACAGGACTCTGATGCAGGAGACAAAAACTTGGAGAGAAAAAGCCAACTTCATCATCACAGATGATCAGCACAGAAAATGACAAAAAGATCACATACAAAATAGTATACTGGGTTGTATAGGCATAGCACCTACTCAGGATAAAAAGGTTCTTATATCTTCATATTTGTCCATCATGTGATGCTCTCAGTTTAGAAATTACCTTGAAAACTGGAAGGCTCAGAAGAGGCACAAGAATCAGGAAGATTTTAGAAAACACACTCAAGTAAGAGATTACAGATTCTTTTAGTTTAATACACACATTGTCTGTATTAATAAAAATGAATTATTAAATTAAGAATAACAGAAATGTGCATTAATATAAGGAATAACTAAAAAAAAGACATTTCTCATGCCCTAATAAAGGCATATCTGGGCACTTTTATTCAGAATGCAATGGTTTCAGTTGAGTAGTTTAATTAAATAGTGAATCAATGTATTTTAAAAAGTCCTTCAAATTACACCTCCTTATGGATCCCCTAGAGACTCAAAATGTGGAACTGACGTCACAGATTTTAGATCACAGAATATTCTGAGTTGGAAGGGACCCACAGGGATCATCAAGTCCAAATGAATTATTAAGATGGTTATATAAAGATCAGTACTGTCAGGTGATACATCCTTTCAATACCTGGAAATCGACACATTCAAAATAAAGCTAAGACTTTAAAAAAAAAAAAAAGGCAAAAAAAAAGCAAAACCGACAATGGTCACAATGTCCCAAGGATGGCAGGAGAGTCTCCAGCACTAAAAAGACATTCACCAGCACCTGATTCCTTCAAAAGAATGTCCCATGAGATCAAGCGTGGTTTCATTTAAGCCTCATATAATGGAGAGCAGGCCAGGTTTCAGTGGTATCTTTTGGCCTCATTATTTAGGTGTTGGCTCAAAAATTCACTGCTGTATTTTTCGAAAGAAAGCCCTTGAATGTGACTGTACCTTCTGGTCTGGCATCATGGCACTGGAGATTACCAGGCACTGGGGGCCCAAAATAGGATGACCAATTTAATTTCATTCTGAATCTTGCAACAATCCTCCAGGAATAAAATGTGTAATCCAATAAGCCACACAAGCTTCAATAGGCTAATCACATTATTTTAAGCCCTTTTTAATCAACTTAAATTATTCTTCATTAATCCCATTTATGCCGATTCAGATCAACCCCAATCCTTAAATTTAGCAATGAAGTTAAAAAAAAATCAATAAAATAAGGTAATGAAACTGGTTTAATGGGAATTTTTTTTAAATTCCAATTGTTATTCATAATTTAATTATTAAATACGTTGAGATAAAATACATAAAGCCAAATATAAAGTATATGGGCAAGACAGAGCACAATTTTACCTGCCTATAATGCACTTGAGGGTGAAATTTTGCCTCTAGCGTGCTATGAAAAGGCCCCATCTTTCTGCGAGAGAGAAAAACAACTTTCAGCATACCCACAAATGCATCAGCTCCTCTGAGAAAACTGTTTATCAATTCAGGAAAGCGCCCTTGAGGTGTAGGAGTTTGTACAGCTGGCGTGCAGGCTCTCCGTGGGGGTACAGGCACCACCTCCACAGGAACCCACGAGACAGATCCTTGTGGCAGCCCCGGTGCTCCCCAGCTCACCACCTCCCTGCACACATGGCATGCCTGTCCCATTTGTGCTTTGCTAGCCCTTATCACCAAGCTTCATCACAGAACAAGGGTTAGGGAAGACTCCCTGCTCGCTCCTCTCTACAGAGTGTACATGGGGGCACTGAGACGTGTCTGTACGTACACACAGACTCACAAGTTCCTGAAGTATTTTACTCCCACCTACAGTTTTTCAGCAACTATGAGCACAATGCATACCAGCTCCCTTACAAGCAAAACACAGATTTCCCCACTAATATCAAGGAAAAAAGTTTTCAAGAGACAGCTGTGGTAGCCTCATTAAATCACATCATGTGACTCTCCTATGTAGGTGAATTCCAAATTTTTACCAATACAGATGCTGAATGTTTGCATTACTCATCAAAATAAGGAGTAAATTATGCAGGTTACAAGCATTTTGAAAAGATGCAAACTGCAGCATCATAAACACATGATTTATTTAAAGAATAACTGATTTGCTATGGTGATGTGCTAAAATTTTTAATCACATTTCTTCAAAAGTATCCACCTTCAAGGGCACAGCTCTCCTACTTCCCAGAGCCCCAGTCTTAGGGAGAGAAAAATCATTTACTTGTTTTGGTTTGGGTTTTTTTTCAAGAAATAAAGAAATGCAACTATAATACAGTTTTATTCAGTTCGTATATATATTTGCTAAATAAGTATAAGTCCTTTTCCTTAGAAGTAAATTAGCTGCATGCCTGAATATTACAATCCCTTGGGTTTCGCACAGCACATGCATTTTTACCAACCTGGTGTAATTGCTTCCATCCAGCTATATTTAAACATTATAAATTAGTGGCTACAGGGATATTAAAAAATATCTGAAATCTAACCACGATATAATTATACTGTAACTGCATCTTAGTACTTATGTATGTGAAGAAGATAACACCTCAAATAGCCAATAGTTTTATACACTTTCAACATCTAGAAGACATTCAGCAAGAAGAAAAATGTTGGATTTGCAACCAGAAAAGTGGGAACCTCCTGGCTTCTAGTTCTGCTCACAAGCCCAGGAAGACCCCTTAGGAAACACTGTGTGCTCTGGAGTTCCTTCAGAAAAAAAGGCAATTTCTGTCAGGGTCTCCATCCTTCCCCTCACCTGGGGGTGACAGGCATGGTGGAAAAAGGGGGATGTAGCAGCAGGGACAGGAGTGGCTGGGCCAGTGGTTTGGGAAGATTCTTGTTTTAAGAAGTTCAAGTTTTGTATTTCCCTTCTTGAGGACAGAAAGCCACAGACCCCACTGCTAAACCACAAGCTTCCCTTATCTTGCACAGTTATCATTAACACCACCACCACTCTCCCCAGAGCAATTCGAGAGGGACCTAAAAGGCATCCATTAAATACTGGCCACGTTTAATTTTGCAAGTGTGAACAAGTGGTAGCAGGAGAGTGGCATTAGTGAGCACTAGGAACCACTTCTCCATGCACAACAATCAGGTCAGAACCCACAGTCCATTCAGTTGGCTCTCTAAAAGAGATTATGATTTGCAACAACTGTGTGATTGAGCTGTTGCTCATTTTAAGCTTTAACCTTACAAACACTTACCCACACATTTAGTCCCCATGGCCACACTGTTCATTTGTTAATATCCTATTTAGACTAAAATAGGTGTGACTGTGCATTCCTTCATTCAACATCTCCTGAAGTCCTTCGAGTCCTCTGGCTTTTCAAGACTTTTAAAGCTAATCCCTCCCACCAGGGAAACACAGATTCTAAATTCAACGGTGTGGTTTTTACAGAAGCAGATACAGTAAAAAGATAAATTTTAAAGAAAACTCCCTCTTTTCTTTTTTCTTCTTTTTTTTTTTTTCAGTTCCTTTAGGTAGATGTATGAGCAACAAATGCTCCCCAACACATTGCTGAAAGGTAAATAAAGGGTAAAAGAATACAGTTCTATTCAGCTGTAGGACTTGGCTAACTCTTGGAAAAAGAGACCAAAGGTGAGCAAGAAAGAACCCTGGGCAGGAGCCAGCAGCAGTGGGTGCCCTGGGTCCAGGGGAGCACACTCATTCTCAGGTTGAACTGCTCCAAATCCAGCATACTTAGGAGAAACCAACTTTTCAGCTCCATTTTTACAGATGACACTATTTTTTTTTCTAGCTGGTGGCCTCAGGAAAATCATATTGTTGTAAATATGCCATTTAAGATTAATTTTTTCACGTGTCTGACTTTAAATGGAAGACTAAAAAGGACAATAATTTAGAAGTTATACAGTGTTTGGAAAATTTTAGAAATCATTTGCTCTGCTTGTCAGCTTTCCATTTCAAAGCTCTTAATGAAATTTCTGGTCTTAACCCTAAAGCAAAGCTTTATGCAATGAAGGGCCAACATATTTTATATCTGTTTAATTATAATAATGAAGACTTTGGTAATGCATTTAAAAGAACTACAGTCTAATCAGGGCTGTATCTAGAGAACTGTTTTGTTGTACCCAGGAGAATTTGTCTGCATAATTAAGTCTTCTCTCTCAGACACAGAACATAGTGACTCTTTCATCTGAACTACCTTATGTAATTGCACACCAGCTCTACTTACTGCAGACAGCACACATGGTTTCCAGTGCAGTTTCTAACACTGTCATCATGCTTCCTAAAGCAAAGGTACAGAAAACATAGAAAACAGTCTACAAAACGTCCTTGTGTATGGTAACTGGGATGCACATGCTTCTGTCTTGTAGTTCAGCAACAGGGGCAGCAGTAAAATATGAATGCCCTACTGCTCATATTGATCCAAATCAGATTTAATTCTCTTCATTCGGACAAAGCAATTGTTCTTTACTTACTTTAATGTCATGAAAGCAGAATCTAGCCCACAGGAGCAATGTATGATGTTCATGGAAATCCCATTCTTAATTATATCATATTTTCTGGGTATATTACTTTAAGGTATATTTGGAATCAGGAGAACTGTACAAAACACTGTAGTAGTACTATATATTTTCCAGGTAGATTAACAAAAATTAAATCTTTTAGAACTACCATAGACACTACAGTCCATAGCTCATTAATTTTAGTGGTTTTTGTCTCAGTTGTGTTCTGATTTTGAATCAATATCAAAGCTTATGGAATATATTTTCCTCCTTATGCCTATGCCTGAAAAAAAAATTTCTTCCCATACAGCGTTCTCATCTGGAATCATCACTAATTGAGAGAAGAAACGGAATCAACTCTTTGTATGCAGTAAAGTGACAAACATTTTTTTAAACTATGTACTTTGGAAAATAATACTTTTCTAATTCATTTTCCAAAGACAAATTATCTGTCAGTGACTTCTTCAGCTACCAGGTAAACTGAGGCCCATCAGTTACTCTGTAATTGCTGAATATTCTCTATTCATGAAAGCACACTGTTGTAGCTCAGCAAACTGAAATGGCATTACTGCCCTCATGAAAAATGAATGCTGCACCCTGTAACCATTTGCTGGTACTTTAAAAATCAAACACTGATTTAAGAGCTCCAGGTGGAGTGTGGTCATTCATCAAGCACTGTGCACCACCACATTGACACAGAGAAGTTTTGGTTGTAAGGCTGACATAACCCAACCTCAAAGCAGTTCCCTCCTAAACTCTCACAGAAAACTATTTTCTATCAATAAGAACATGCTTGAGAATAAACACACATGCAACATTAGAATACACGTATGAAACTATGAAAAGCACACCATCCAGAAATTAGCCAAAGCACTAAATTACAAGGGATAAATTTTAAAGGAGTCTGAATACATCCTTTGATTTCAGAGTCAACATGGCTATCAAGAGTGAGAGAAGTGATGTAACCAAACCTGTGAAGACCTGAAGGGTAGAACATTTTTAGAGCATTAACTGAGATGGGCTGTTACCTTCCACAGTTTATAGCTTACTTTTGGTGACACACTCATTCTGGATACCTTAAATGCTAAACTTGGAGCTTCCTCTTTCTCTGCTGCCTGAAAACACAGGGCTTGAAATCAAATTCTGAAATCCAAGTAGGCAAACATACAAAACTGGGTATGAAGCGGGTTTTCCTTGCATCCCATTTCTGAAAAACTCAAGTACAGATGTCACATATTATTGTATATAGAGCCAGAGGTACTTACATATCAACCACTAAAGCAACAGATCTGACTCCAGAGTAACACTGACACAAGAAGTTCAGTGTTACTATTACTTACTCTGCTTCACACGAAGCACAGACCTGATGATACACCCCCAGCTCTTGATGAGTCAATGAAGTGTTTAAACACAGATCTGCTGTATTCAGTGAAACTTAAAAAATACTTTAGCTCTTTGCTGATCTCAGAGACTCACCCACAGTCACGCAGGAAACAGAGGGCAGAGCAGCTGTGAACGGCGCTGACTCGTTGTAATACTGAGCCACAAAACCACCCCTCCGTTTTCAGAGGCTGCTCTAGCTCTGTATCAAACCTACATGTTTTGTGAATCACATCTTCATGGTAGGAATGTAGCAGCATGCAGTAACAATAAGTCAAACAGTTGTCTTGATAAAATGTTTCTTTGCATGTGTAAAAAAGACACCACACACCATTCCTGAGTGTTTTTTATAACAAGATTGCTTGGGTTATCTTCAGGAAAAAAAAAAGACTACATACCTGAAAGACAACCCTTTTCATTTCTGACCACAAACACAATGGGAGGGCAGGCAGGAGACATGGACTTGAAACCTCTTAAGCTAAACCATATCCCTTTCACCACGAGTTTCCCAACAATTAAGAAAGATATCATAAACAGCCCAGTTTGGGTAATACCAAATGTTGGTTTCTTACTTAAAAGTTTCAGTGTAATTGTTTTTCCTTCTTGTATTTGAGTGCTTTATTCATGTAATATGAGAAAATATACACAGAAGTGCCCCATTACCTCTGCCGTTTTCTTTTTATACACTTACAGGTGACAACATGAAAACATGTTTATTTCAGCAGAGCCTTGTGCAGAGCTGGTACCATGCAAAACCAAAACCAGGTTCACAAGCAGTCCATATGCACAGCCTCTCCAAGAAATTTACATGTTGCCCATAGTTTAATCAGAATTTGCAGAGACAGAAAATGCGTCTTCAGTTTACCAGACGCAGGTGTTTATTCCACAGGGAAGAATGAGACTAAAAGGCCTGGAAAATATTTTTGTCTTTTCCTATTTAAGCCTGTGCAAAGAGATAGACAATGTTTGGCAAATAGATGTATTTTAAATACACATCCTGGACATGTTTATACTCCATTTGCGACTAACACAGGGAATTGAGAATAAAGCTGTGCTAAGTCCTGTGGCTTGAGACAGGACACATGGGTATAAGCACACAGCTGTGTGAGCACACATCAGGCACTGACACACACCTAAAACAGAGCTGTGAAGGGATTTCACCACCTCTTTTCCAAATGCAAACTGTAAAATTTAAAAAAAAACTTGGTAGATTCTGAGCCGTTTCAAGAGCAAGCATTTTCTCCAAACAAATATCTCCTTGAAACCCAGAGACCAATCATGTCTTGCAGGGATGATTATACAGCATCCAGAAGGGGAAAGAGAAGCAGAACAAGAGAAGAACTCCATCAGAGAGAAACTGGGAAAACCAGTACAAAACATCTCTCTATATAATTACATTGGTAGAATAATGGCAGGATTATATAAAAGGAGCAACCAGAGCAAACATTGCTACTGCCTGGATTAATCAGACATAGCTGTTCCTGCAACTGTTACATAAATTGACATGAGTTCAGTTTGCATGTATAATATCAATTCCATCTCATTTTTCATATCAAATTATGTCAGATTTTAATTAAAATCTTTTAACTGAAAATTAAAATGTCAGTGGTGATGCACAGATGCTGCTGAACAGATTTACCTTCTCCCTAATTCAAATAAAACAAAAAAAGGAGGAAATACCTAAGAGCAAGAGTTTCAAGTTATTCTCCACTCAGCCTGCAGCAAGGAGTGGCCACTGAATTAAGTCCCAGGGGCTCACTTTCTTTCTGAACTTACCTCTTGCTGCCAGTTACATGCCTGTAGGATCAAGGACTACCTTGAACTCAATGAGTCAAATAGCAGGGCAATGTAAAAGCAAATAGCTCCTAAATGCAGTACAACAGTAATAATACATTAATCAGGAAACTCCAAACAGCTTTTTCACTCACCAGGCAAAAGATGGCCCCTTGGCAAAACTGAAGCCTTGAACTCCACTACCACCCCGTGCAGACACATGCATGTCCATGCTCATCTGCCTCAGCTTCCCCCAGAATTTGGGTGAGACTCAAACACAGTGGTTGAACACCATCTTCCACCTCTCCAAAAATATTCACCAGCAATTTTCTTTCCAGAGCCACTGCTCTACTGAAGCCTAACTCCACTTCTTCCAACTGCTGATTGCTTCAAACAAGCTAACGTGGTTTGACACACCAGCACTCATTTACCAACAGCTCCCAAGGGGCGCTCCCCAAGGTCCCTTTTGGACCTCCTCCTAACATCGAACTCACAACTATTTAATCAGACTGTTCAATCTACATCCAAGGCCCACAGAATCCCTGGCATGAAGTGAGACCTGCAGCTCTTTTCTCCAAAGCTACTGATGTTTCCAGAGGTTCTTCTGTTTAGTTCAAAGGAGTTGGAGTTATAAACTCTGTCTGCCTCAAACTAGCCAGCAGCTTCAGCCTGAATTTCTAAGTGCACACATGTTTGGGCCCAGCACCATACACAACCAGGCTCTATTGATATGCTGGCCATTTTCTGAAACCTTCTCTGATTCTACAAATAAAGCCCATTCTCTGACTTACCTTCATTTTCTAGGTACAAAAAAATATAAAAGAGTCAATAAAGTGTTGCATATTGGAATGTACTCTTACAGTGAATGGGGAGCCCTTAGGCAGAGTGGGAACATAAACAAAAATTAAGGCATGAGTCATACAGTGCAAGTCAGAGGGAAAAAAAAAGGAAATAGAATAGTGAAAATAGCAATTTTCACAAAGAGGGTGAAAACATTACAGACACAAGTCGTAAACAGGGGCCCATGAAGAAGTGGCTCTCAGGCACAGGCAGCAAACTTCAGAAGTGGAGAACCTAAAGAGCTTTTGACACCTTGCTCAGTTCAGCTTTCCATCCTCATTAAAAAGGCACCTGAAAAAGGACTCCTTCATTCTCCTGGGAGCACATTTACTTCTCAACAAATGTTATTGAGAGTTGCACTGTTGACGTCAATAAAAGGAGGGTAGTTTAATCCCTAGAGCTAGCTTTGGCTTGCTGATTTGATGAGGATCTGCTGCTGGAGCTGCTAATGGTTTGAGTCTAATTTTGTGGTAATCTGTGTTCTCAGTGACTATATTTATTCCCTGTTCCTTGCTGCTGAGGTATCTAACATCACTGTACCTGTCAGGTGCTGGGAAACAAAAATTGTTTCTCTGCAGTATTAAAAAGGCTGAAAAAGGAAAATGGACATTACTAATGGGCAGTGTCAGCGCTGCTGCTCATAGAGATTATGGCAGTTCCAGAGAGCTGAATTACATTACATATTTGCACTGAATAGGAAATTCTCTTCTCCTTAGCTGAGTCTTGCTCTTAAAACAGATCAGCCAGCAAAAAAAGAAAGAATAGAGGTCAGAATGGAAGAAAAGCCAGTCTGATCTTTTCAGCTATCTGCAGAGCACAGGCACATCCCCACCAACCCCTCCAGCCCTGTGCCGTGGTGTGCACCACGCAGCTGTGCACAGCAAAGACTGGGGATGCAGAAGGTAATCAGCAGTTCTCATCTTTAAGACTAAAGGTCAAACTGAACCATCTCCTCCAGTGGTGGCAGAGGCGTGTGGTTGCAGCAAACCCCCAGAGGCAGAGACACATCAGGACAGCCAGACAGCACAGTGACACTCAACATGCCACTGCTTCACCAGCAGTGGTTCTGCCCTAACTTGTCAACAAACCCAAGCATTTTGTGCACGACTCCCAGGGTCGCTTCTCCTACTGCTCGTCCTTTGCAGGCCCAAGGTGGGTTGGTCAGCTGGGTAAGCCCAGCAGCCAGCACGGAGGCAGCAGGCATAGCCTGGCTGGTCTGCACTGAACGGCGAATGTCTGAGACATGCAAGACACGTGGTGATTCACAGCACCCATTTCAGTTGCCAGAACTGTTTAATAAACCCCTAGTAGACTTGAGGTTTGAAATTTCACAGGGATGTTTAGACTGAGAGTTTATACAGTGACAAACTTCTGGCTTTGAAAAAGACTGTTAAAAACCTATCTTTGGTCGTTTACACATCCTCTCCTCTAGTGCGAGACCTGCCATCTGCCTGCTGCGATTTGCCAGTGACGCTGCCGCATCACCAGCCGCCGCACTGCTGCCGCCGCGCCACTACTACACTGACAAAAACCTTCCTCGGTGCTTTTACCCACATGCTGCTTTTAGACTGTTGCCTGAGAAGGTGTACGAGGCTTAGCCTTAGAGGCAGAGGGCATTTATATCCCAAGCACTGCCACACAAGTAGGCTTTTCCTCCCAGGGAGTGGTGAAGAGTAGCGACATCTCAGAAGTCCACGCGGGGAATCCCAGGGAGCTGACGCTCCTCTGCGGGCACTGCAGAGAGGCTTCCTGTCACCTGCCCCTTCTTCAGCACTGCATCCACCCCTGCATATCCTCCACCCTGCTTTTTGGACACCAAGCAAGCCCCCCAAGAGCTAATAAAAATGTCAGCCCTCCCACAGACCCCCTCATTTGACCTTCGACACAGTCAAATTCTCCCTCCGTGCATCAGTTTATCAACTGCAACATCAAAATCACTCACATGATTTCCATTCCTGCCTCACCCTCACCTGTGGAAGCAGCACATGGAACAGCAGTGGCTATGTGCTCAAACAGGAGACTCATGCCATTTACTTGGCATACAGCAAATTCATGTCCCCTGATCCTTCCTTACCTGCCTGAACCCAAATAGATACAGACTGTTTAAAAAAGAGGTAATTTGAATAAATAGCAGTCCTAACACATTCCAGGAGCATTCCTGAAAACCAGTCATTCGGATGAATTTTATTCAAAAGCCTCTAAACAAACACCAAGCTCTGCTGTAGCACTGCTGCTTTCCCTTTGCCTTAGTAATTCAGTTCCCACTGTGGGGGACTATTTATCTCATTCCCCTTGCAACGCAAAAACCATTTCTCCAGTCAAACCTCTACATTATAAATGGTTATTTTTTTCCTTTGTCATAAGCCTGCTGATAGTCTATTTCATACAGAGGAAAGGCACACAGCTGAATGATGAAGGTGGCAGCAGAGAAGCAATTGTGCTCACACAAAGGACCTCTCCCAGGATTTTATACTGTTTGTGAAGTTTGACTCCAGTGCCATGCTGGCTGTACATGACTGTGATTACACTGACTAGGTTATTCTGATTTACAGGAGGGAGAGAGATGGAGAGACAGGAAATTGGCCCAGCAATGATGTACTAATGTACAGCTCCTTTCCAGAAGCTCAATGCCTGTAAATACGAAAATGTTAAAACCATGTTTTTGATAAGCATGACAAATCACGTAAAGTCATTACAATTTTATTAGAGGAAACATTTTCAAATGCATTGATTAAATTAGGAATAATGACTTGGACCTAAAGTTATAAACCTCTAATTTCATCAGCACTAATGACCTCCTGAATAGAAGGGAGGAAGTCAGCATCCTCATGGCTGAGACAAAGAGTGCACAGCACATGACACCAGCCCTTTGTGAGCCACCCTGCAATGGATAAAACTGGGTGAGAAGACCAAGACTGTGGAGAGTCAAATTAGAGTCCACATGTTAAATAGCTTCAGCTACCTGAAATTTTAAACCCTGTTTAAAATTAATTAATTCTTGAGCTCCAAGGAACATTGAAACACTTACTGTAATCAAAAAGCAGCCTATATAAAAGCAGGGTTATTCTGTGCATATTCACAATGAAGCCTATGGAAAAATGAATGTGTTCAATCTGTAATCATCTTCCCAATGCAAATGGCTTCTGACATACATTTTCCAAAGTATAAGTTGCATGCAAACATACCACACACCAGACTGCTAACTCCAAAGAACATGCAGCAAGGAGCCTGTCACCAGGTGGCATTCACCTTCCCACTCTCCTGTAGCACTACCACTGTCCTCTCACAGAAAGTCTCACTCCTCCCTAACACTGACACTGATTTCCCTCCTCAGTTCTGCTGAGAGGAAGAAGGCAAGGAAAGGTGTAGACCTTCACTGCACATAGAGACTAAGGATCAATCCAATTGCCTTTTACCTCCCTGATGCTGATTGAACAAAGTCAGCCCATCCCTGAGTGGGCCTAACATGTAACCTGTACTTCGAGGTGCCATTG
Organism: Manacus vitellinus; assembly: GCF_001715985.3. Taxonomy (NCBI): domain Eukaryota; kingdom Metazoa; phylum Chordata; class Aves; order Passeriformes; family Pipridae; genus Manacus; species Manacus vitellinus. The sequence goes on along the minus strand of NW_021939471.1, from coordinate 7,369,908 downwards.
TCAAGATTAGAGACACCTGAGCTTGATAAAGAGCAAGGAAATGAGCAAAGATGACAGTGCATCTTCTTAAATGTTCCCCTGGGTCCTAGAGATGGACAGGACTTGTTCTCATCCCTGACATGACTGAGACAATCTCAGGATCCCATGAAACCTAAATTCGCCTCCAAATGCCTGCACTCACTCAGCAGACCAAGAGGAAAGCAAAGCATGGATCTCATATCCCGCTTCCCAGACTGTGAGGATTGGTGTGACTGCTGCAAAACCCAAGAAGATTCTTTATACTTCCTCCTGGTGGAAACAGTCAACTAAAACTGAACTGTTCATTCACTAGTGCAGACCTTAATTGGAGCCTTCTATACTGAATCCTCCTTTTATCCTCCCATAACAGGAGGGAGTTATAAAGGATGTTTTATCCATTTTCTTTTTTTCCCCTCCCATGTTTAGCCCTTTTGCTCTATGACAACTGGAAGCAAGAAGGAAGAGTGAAATTAATGTCTGCTATGTCTGTCAAAATACAAGGAACTGGGAGAAAGAAAACTGTTCTCCCCTAAACTCAACAATTATCATTATCTGGCATGTCTTCTGAAACCAGCAAATATAAGAAACTGGTGTTGGAAGAAGAATTTTTTTTACAAAGGTTGTACCTTGAACTTTAATATCAAAGAATAAAATAGAAAATCATGCAACATTGTGGAAAAATAGCAGAACTATCTGAGTGCTTTCCCTCACCTTCTCTCATTAATGTAGTCTTTAGATTTATATATTTCTCTTTCTTGTAAGGACTACAATGCGTGATTAATTAATTCATTCATTAAACTTCATCATCTTTGTTTAATCTGTCAGATAAATGGGAAACAAATACTGATAATATATGGCTGTGCTTTAACACTGTTTCTGCCTGTCTCACCATGAGACATCCAAAAAACAAGCCTCACCTCAAACAAGGAACAATTTAGCTTAATCTCCCTTGGAGACCCAAAACTCATTCAACACCCTGCCCACCTCCCCTGCCCCATCAGAGTACCTTGTATGGTGAAAAACTGAATTTCAGAGATTTGGATCTGAACATCTGGGACACATGAGAAGCTCGGACCTTGCTGGCTACAGACACTTTCCTGCATGGTAGAAGCTAGAAAGATGCTCTTCTGTGCACCCTTGGACTTTCCAGGGACACAATTCAGAAATAATCTCATTCGTGCATCCAGGAACAGGAGAGAATGATGCACCTTGCACATTGTACATAAATTCAGTCTAAAATCCACACAATTAGTTATTAGAAGTAGATCACTACTAAAAGATTCTTACTTTTTTTCTTAAACTGAAATTCCATAGTCAAGGTATGAGATTAGTTGCTCTTTTTATTTTTCCTTTTCTTTGGTACAGGAATAAATTTTCTATTATTAGTCTGTTTCTGTCATTAAATTCGTAGTGTGTGCAAACACTGATGGGTGTTTTTTTGCTCTATCAAACTCTGTTCTGTTCTAACAACTGAGAACTACATCTTTTACTGCATTACACAAAGGAAATATTTAGAACAAACAGAAAGGGAACGCTGGCTACCCACATACATTAAATATCTGACAGTAAATTGAAAACAATACATGTGGTAGTGCAGCTGCACAACATTATGATAATTGAATCTGTTCCCTCTCTCTCGAGCCACTGAGTTTCAGCCTTTTTTCAGTGTTCTTGAGTTATCTTTTTTTTATAGACTTAATTTCCAAACTCTTTCCATCTTTATTTTTTCCCTTGAACTCACCTCTGAGAGACTTAATGAGGACAGAAAATTGATCAGCGAGTACATTTTATGCCTTATTTGAAAGCACATAATGTTTCTCACAAGTTCTCTTTGCAGGAAGATGTGTCTGCAAGTACTTCTCTTCTATAAATATATTAAGAAAGATGAAAGAGAGAGAGACACAGCAGTCCAGGACTTGGACATGGGCTTGTACCATTCAGCTTCCACAGGAAGATTCACTCCCAGTGTACAGGCACAGGGTTGGGCCAACCACTGTAGTGTAACACCCTTGTAGTAACCACTGCTGGAAACCACGGCCGGTCTGTCACCCCTCTGGGGATCACAGCTGGAACAGTGTTGTCTCACAGGCAACTTCTAACTGCAGTGAGTGCTCACGTGATAAATGGAGTCATGGCCATCATCAGGTCGCCTCCAGAAAGGTCTTTGCTCAACTCCTTTGGAACTTTCCTGATAATTGTTCTCTTGGGTAGTTATGTGTGGCAATAAGGAAAACCCACCTACCAGAGCAACTCCCAAATCAGCCATGCCATGGACATCGAACAGGTCAAGCTGATGTCGAACAGGTCGCACGCAGATCCTGTATTTATGTTACTGAGATCTCAAGGGATTTTGGGGTGGGTGCTGTACAGGGAGAGAGTATTCTATTCTTAATGAGCACTTTGGCTCCTACAAAAATTAACAGTAACAAGCTAACTACTAAATCTTCACTGATTTCAGTCTATGCAGAAAGGGGAGGGGAAATGGTGTGGCAGAAATTGTATACTCCAGATTGCAGCCCAGGTCATGAATCTCCAGTGCCCCAAGTAACTCACCTGTGCTGAAACTGAGCTCCCTTCAAGAAGTGTGAGGCTCAATCCTGCTCTGTGTTTCATTCTTATTAGATTTAAAAAAATATTTTTATTAAATTGAAAACAAAGCCAAAAACATATAATGGTTAGTGTTCAAAGCCAAATTTTCATCTGTTTACGGACCATTATTTACATATGGGGTTTTTGTCTCCCAGAGCTATCCAATTCAAAATTAATTTATAGCCCTGTCTTCAGAAAAATAACAAACCACAGTATGAGAAGACCTCAGCATGGGAGATATAATCAACCTTCAGCAGAACACACTGGGGTGCAAGTGAGCTAACAAACAACTACAGGGGTGGTAGGAAACAAAATCAGCTAGTTACCCTTAAAAATACCAGAACAGTATGGCAAACATTTTCTTCTCTATTGCTGACTGCTATAATTAGTGGTTAGTAAATACTTGTGTGATGGCAGCAACCAGATGTCAGAATGGGATGTTGTACAGCACTGATAGGTATTGTATGAACAAAACTAGGCAGCAGTTGGCCTAAAGTGTTGACTGTTACTATTGCTTGCATTATTCTAATTTCTGGGGGGGGGGGGGAAAAATCTTACTCGGAAGGAAATTTTAAAAAGCACTCAAAATGTACCTTGGCTCATCAGTTATGCTATTAACACAGAATAAGTGTGTTAATAATAATTAAAAATAAATCCTATGTTAATAATAAAGAAAAATTACTCAGAGCAGTAACAGTAAATTACATAGTTTGAGATAAAGTCTAATAATAGCAGTAGTTTTCTTGTTCATATTGCTGCATGTGCTGTTTTTGAATGGGGTGATGGGTTTAAGACAGTTCCCATGTTATCCAACAGTAACTTTCAAACTGAACTGGAAATTGGTTTGTGAAAAATACAAGTATATTTAACTGCAAAATGGACTCAAGATATGCATCAAATCAACTCATCCTATAAGACTCCATTCATCTGTAATTCTCACCAGCAACAAAAATAGAAAGTGGGTAGGAAGCTGTTTCAAGTGCTGTTCCGTTAAGCTTCCCACTGAGGTACTCCAAATAAAAAGTTCAAGGTTTCTGCAGAAAGAGTAACAAATCCATCAGGACTTTGTGAAGGGTGTGTGTCCTCGGTTTTCCCACAAACTCCTCTCCATCCTCAGAGCTGTGGCTGTGGGAGCGTGGTAGCTGAGACCCTCTCACCGCAGACAGCTCATCTGAGTAGGAGTGTGTTTAATGGGACCGTTCGCAGCAGTCTCCCTACACATTGCTCATGCTAAACTTAACACTCACACTAGATTGTCAAGATCTCCTTTGAAACTGTAAATTTTTATATTCATAAGATACGAAAAACAGAGGCTTAAACCATTAACCTGGCTAAGATCATTAACATGCAACTGATTTTCCACTTAAATATTTTCATGCAGCTGTTACATCACAGACTAAAACTCAGTCTCTTGAGCAAGTACAGTGCGCCCGCCGTCAGTCCCTCACTCACTCAAGTGGACAGAAAGTCTGCCCCCAGCTACACACAGAGGTCAAACAGCACAGCTTAGGCACACACTATTAATAAGTGGTTATAGCCAAGGTCAACAGGGTGAATATTTTAAGAAAGGAGAAGCCTCTTCCCCTGCCCGTAGGAGACAAGAGAAGGAGTAGGAAGTCTGTCAAGGCTAAGGAAGGGAAGGACCTCACTAGCTGGTCATGCTGCAGCAGGAACACCCCTGCCAGGACGATGGCAAGTCCCAGCCCAAGGGCTGTGGTTCAACAGTGATGAGGGGGGATTACAGGAGGACATAAGGAGGTGAAAGGTAAACAAGGATGTACCGTTTCCCCTCATCCAGGATTAAACGCAGGCCATGTGCAAAGCAGAGTTTCACCAGGCTCATCGCCAGAGTGCAGCGAGGGGAAGGCAGCACTCGTCCCACACAGGACTGCACCTTCAGGAAACGTGGGCATCGTTCCCACCCATCTGCTGTGGAGTGCACAGGGCCCTCCAAGACCAGAAGGGAAGCAGGAGCCCAGCCCTGCCACAGTGCAGCACTTGGGTAACAGCTGCTGCCGGGCTTCCCAGGGGTTGCATCCAGCTGCACACACCAAGACACCCTGCTCTTGGTTCTGCTCACAGGGAGATCTGCCAAGGGGAAGTCAGCTGGCAAAAGCCAGTAAATCCTTCAGCTCAAGCTAGCAGAGATCCTGCTGTGACCCTGCCAGCTCTGATGGTGGGTCAGATAAAGGGCTCTGCACTCCAGGTATCTCATAAAAAGAGATTAAAGTATCACAGTCAATGAGACAGTTTCTTTCTATTTGCCCACTCAGGCAGAACGATTTCCCCTCCAGATTAATTTCTGCCTTCCTCCACTCAGTGGAGGCCCCAGGGTGTGCAGGTGGGAGGCATAGGAAAGGCACACCAGAACAGAGAGGGGCACAGCCAGGGAGGAGGCCGGTGTCCCTCCTCCACATTCATCCTCCCAGCAGTGGACCATTCCTACAGGATGACCGTGCTTCCTGCAATGGCAGGGACACAGACCCATAGGCTGCGATGCACATGTAAGTAAGTCATTACAAATATAATGGAAAGAGCATTTAGTTGTCACAGAACTAAACAATTATTTTCATGGCTTTCAGAAAGTCCATCCAGACTGACTGTGGAGGTTCGTCAGACTGGGAAGTATTCTCTGCTCCTTGCAAATGTAGCTTTGACTGATGAGGGAACACAACACAAGAATTAGTGATGTGCCTTGTCAAACTTTGTCAATAATGCAACAAAGAAGCCAGAAGATGCAGTTGAGGTGTGAGAACAACAGATGGAAATTCTGCCAAGAGAACGCTGCTTTCCTCCAAGGACAGCCATGACCTATCCAAGCTCCGGGGATGGTCATCTATCATGTCAGCATTCCCATCTTCCCACAAAAGGGTAAAGCTAGCTCCTCAAGGCTCAATACCTGTTAAACCCCTCCATCAGAAGGAATAAAAGAGAAAAAAGCAGTGATACAGCAACACTATATATCAGCCATGCAGTTACTGATTGTACATGAAGTCCATATTGGCTGCTTTTCCATAAAATTTGCAGAGCACTACCCAGCTGAAGTCTGTGTCAACAAAAAGCACTTGGCCACCTGGCAAAAGGAACCCATTGATCAAGCCTCAGGTATGGAAATGCACAAACATTTTTTAAAAGATGAAGGTCTGCAAAGGAACATATACACATACTGTCACTTCCATGTGCCTAATATCTGTGCTGTGCTTCATTCCAGGTAACTAATTACAGCAGGACAGAGACACGAATGCCCCTGTTCACCAACTGCTTGTGAATCCAGATTTTGTGGGTGTTAGTTGACATTTCTAGGTAAATGCAGTGTACTCATGAGAAACAGCGTGGTACAGGATTCTCTTCCAAAGCACTCAGTTTGAGTTGAGAAACTGACAGGATAATACCTCTAATGCACTGAAAATATTTGCTGTATAGTCCCCAAGAACCCCTACTCCCCTTTAGCACAGGCTGAGATTTCTGTTAGTGCACTGAGCATCGAGAGAATGGCAAGATAAAGAATCTACATTCTCCTATCTACAGCATCTCTACTGTAACTGCTGCTTACCACACCCTGAGCAGTGCCTCAGCATACTGACATCTGGGTTTGCACTTATCCTAAGTTCTTTATGGATCATAATTCTGAACATTGTTCCCTGTACAGAAACTTTAATCTCTCAACCTGATTCAAGCTTCTTCTATACGACAGCTAAGTACAACATTCAAGCCCTAAGGTCAGATTATTAAAATTTATTTCAAGATCATGTACTACAGAAAGCATCAGCTTCAAGCAGGAGCCTATGTGAACAAATAAAAAGACAACAGGGAGCCTTTCTCATCTGTCAGGTGACTGTTCACATTTTATTTAGTCTGCTAAGCATATTGCTGCTGGTTTGGAATGAAGATCAACACCGTTTGCAGACAAATACAATAGATTTGGCCTCACCCCACAATAATAATGGCCTGTTTTACACTAAGCTCTGCCTGACACCACTGTCTTCTGGCATGCACTTCAGCTTCAGCTGCACCTTCTGGAAAGAGCTGCAGTGTTATTAATATACTTCGTATACCTCATAGGCTTCAGAGTCACTGAAACCAGCCATAGCACCTCCCAAACCGTGCATCTTTCAGTACTCCATTCCTGTGAGAGCCAAAAGCAGAGACTTTGCCCTAAGCTCCCTCTGCCCCTGCTTATCTGGAGCTGCTGCAGTGCTCTCACAGCCACAAAACACCCTGGGTATAAAAAGGTGGCTTTAATTACCGGGTGACACTGTGATGTTTTCAGAAATGGAGAAGCCTTCTTCTCCCATTTTCTGTTTCACAGCCTATCCCCAAGTCTCTAATAACATATATTCACACCTCCACATAGAGTTTAATGGAAGTGGAAAGAGATTGTTCATCTGCAGACAACATATCATTTTTCTCTAAAATGTGAAAAGCTAAGTAAAATGTCACGATGAAAGAAACTCCAGGTGACTTTAAATTATTTAACTGTCCACACAAAGTCTTTGCATACATCTTGAAACGAACGGTTCCTTTCCATTAAATAAAAAGTACATATATTTTTAAGACTTTGGAATTAAAAATGCATCAAGAAAATGTTCTGTCTCTAAGATGGTGCAAATCTTCATAGTTCTGCTGATTTCAACAGACTGAAGTACAACAAAAACACTTTTAAGTGGACAAAAGTAGTTTAAAAATATGTCTTCAAGTCCTTAATCTCAAAGTTGGGGGAGAATTACTCTTCGCACACCTAACTCTCAAGAATTTTGTTAAAAAACAAACAAACAAAAAACACCGAGCTATGAGGGCAGCACCAGCCTCAGAAAGCCTACAACAGTCAAATTTCATATGATTTTTTTTTTTTTTGCCTTCATCAAAATAAAATCCATCACTCATTCTTCTAACAAATAATTCTGGTCAGGTTACTTACTAACGTTTCTACAGTTTAGTACAAATTCATTTTTTCACCTTGAAACATTTAAGGGAAGGTGCACCCAATAGATATCTCAATGAACTACACATCAATTTCTTGGTAATCTGCTAAAGAGATCATCCCTGCCATCTACAGAAACCTAAACTCCACTTTCTGAATGCTTTTCAAATTGCATAGTTTTTTGCATCTCTGCCCAGCCCAGAGGGAACAGAAGACCTGGCAAAACAACATCAAGCAAAGTAGGAAGTTTCCTTTACCACTACCACAAACTAGTTTCTGACACAAGCTGTCAAAAAAGAAAAGGCTACAAAGTAGGATGACTTCACTGGCAAATTTCATTAGCAAGATTTCACTGAAAGAGGAAAACCAAGGAGCCAACATCAAACACAAGCCTGCCACCTCAGGCTCCACCTGGGACTGGAGAAAGGGAGGCCTAAGGGCACTCTGTGACCCAGGGCTCATGGAAGGAGCACTGCCCAGTGCATTTCTCCTACAGCCAGTGCAGCACTTGCTGGAGGACAGGACCCACCAGTACCCCATCAGGGAACCTGCAGCTTCCCGTGGGCCATTCCCCACCCTGCCAAAGGGTCTACTGTGGTTAGCAGGACTACAAAGCTTTTTCCTCACACAGATGCTCTGGACCACATCCACCCCACTGAGGCCCTTGGAAAGGGCCACCACAGCCTTGTCAAGAGAAGAGTGGTTTCAGCCCATGGCTGAGAGAGCTGCAGGTCCTGGACACCTGCAGAGGAGGTAACAGGAGGACACAAAACTGACATCAGCCCCCAACCATCTTAATATTGGGACATTCAGGTTTGACGTATAAACTTTGCAAGTAATTGTTTGCTGGCTTTTTAGTTGGGTTTTTTTGTTGCAATTGCAGGTTCTGTAGGTCCAGCTTCCCTCAAAAACCCTTCTGAAAAGAACATGTCTACCACTGAAAGTTGAAAAACAACTGTAATTACCGTGACTGTTAGGATACTCAAGTGAATGTATGTTATAGATGGGACATCCTCAACTCTGCAAGCCAGAAATACATTTCCAGTGCTTTTAGTTTATTTAAAGAAGGTCAGCTGCAGTTCTGTAAATGGAGCATACCTCCAGCACCAAAGGTCTAAAGTCACAAACTGAGCTGGAACATGCATCTCCTTACTGCAAATCCCCTAGTAATCTCAAAAACAGGAAATGAAACAAAAGCCCCCAAATAAATTGTATTTCAGGAACTGGTCAAAATACTGGACATTTCTTCCCAGAACCTCTGACCTTTACTCAATATCTCATGGAAAATAAAGATTCAAGGGATTTCTGCTTAGGATCACATTTTCCTCTCCTATGCATATCTTCAGCCCTCAGGCCAAAGAAACCTTAGGAGCCAAAAAGAGGAAACCAAACTACTCTCCAGAGCTCAGCTTGCTCACATTGCTCTTCCTGCTCCTTGGAAGGAGGTCCCTTCTCCCATTCTCTCACCAGGGAAGTGCCATGTCCTGACCCCAGGGGCTTCCACACGGGCAGGGTGATGCTGCAACCCTTCCTCTCGTGATGCTGGCACAGCAGGATGAAGGCAAAGGTCACCCAGATATCTCAATCTTCTACCATGTCCACCTCCTGCCACTCCACAACCATATGGCAAAAAACAAAGTTATCAAATCAGGGACTTCTCCTTCCAAGTAGCTATTAGCGTTATTTTACCTAATTCTTGCCAACATCTACACTGCAAGATGTCATCATACTACTATAAATTCATAGGATCATTTTCCAAATGTTCAGTGATTAAAATGAACTTGCTCTACTAACCTCCTTCTCAAAGACAGGAATATATGAAGTCTTAAATATTATTGAACCCAAAACTTAGAAACTGAAACCTTTTTTTGGTTAGTTTGGGTTTGTTGTTTTGTGGGGGTTTTTTTGCACGGGGCAAAACACTTCAGTTAAACTTATTTTGGGCTTTTTCCTCCCCACTCCTGTTGCATATTCTCCCTCCATTTTAATCTTTACAGGAAACAATAACTACCTAGTGCTTTCTCTGTGCCAGAAGAGTCTCCCTGCGTGCTATCAGTGCTGCAGGTTCCTCTTGTTCGTGGCAAGTGCCTTCCAGGACACGTCTGTAGAAAAGAGTAGGAAAAGCTTTTCTTTATGCTAACGGGGTTGGCATCTGTTCCTCATGTTACCACTTGCTCAGAACTACACTTCACAGATTCATCTCTCTTGCTCTTTTATTCCTTCTCACCATTGCTGACTCCGAGACACATTCACCTACTTAAATTCTGCTTGAGCTCAAGTTGTGTGGCATTAAAATGTTTTTAATTTCCAAGGAAAGGAAGGTTTAGAAAGGCTGTTCTCACTTTTCGAAAGCACATGCACACACAGAGCTTCCCCTGGTTAGAACATCATTAGTATTTCTTTCCAAGAATTTCATTGCTTGCAAATAGACTATTTTCAGGGATTCCGTGTTCGGTGTAAAATCTTGCACGGAGGTGTTGATTAGCCAAATGCCACTCGATTTACATGTCTTTTTTCTTCTAGTTTGGATTTTTAGGAACATCCTGGGAGGCTAATGGGTACATAAAAAAGATTTGTGTAAAATGAGCCACGTGTTTGCTATGAAATATAGGCAAAAGGGACCTCCTTGACAGCTGCAACTTGTGTCTTCAGCAGATGAGTAGGAAAACAGTCTGTTATTTGGCTGCTGCTGAAACAGATTAACACACAGGCAGAGGAAAAAAGGAAGACCTGAAGAAGTCTTTTCTCCCATGCTCATTCATGTGACCTTCTGACATGAAATTAATCTCTTGGCCCCATCCATTTAGCAATAGGAAAGAACAAAACTCCTGTTTCAGTTAACAAGGAACACCACAGCATCAACCACAAATACTTGCCTAACTCTGCTTCTGGAGAACTTATATGTAGATAAATTAGGTAGTTCATTACACAGAATATTGCAGCTGGGGGAGGGGGAGAAATACAAACAAACCAATAAAAAATTAGTATTAGTTAAGGTTTGGTTTTACAGGAATGCAGGAAAGGAATTAAGATGGACATTTTCACATTTGGAAAGCCAAAGCCATGTATCTTAGTCCATGTGATATCTCCATATTAAAATCACAGACTACAGATGGTGCTGCAAATATTCAGAGCCTTAAAAAAATCAGGTAACTTATTCACATTTTCATGTTCTAAAACCCCTTTTAAAGTGGTTTACTGAAGTCACACAACATTCTAGAATTTGTTTAAAAAAAAATGTTTGTTTCAGCCAAGATTGGATTTGACTTCAGACTCTGTTCACATACCTAAGACTAGAGACCAATTCAAAATTTGTTCATCCCGTGGTTAAACCGTCCACAGACCTGCAATTATTACACTCTGGCATAAAACATTTCTTCTAATTTATAAGCCTTATCTGAGGTAACATGGTGATTGATACTGGGTAAGGAAATTCTTCCAAATTTCACTTGAGGTTAAGATTTTCAACATATGCAAAAAAAAAAAAAAAAAAAAAGCGTTCTAGTTATAACATGAAGCTGACATTTCTGAAATGCCAGAGGAAAGACTACCAATATGTCTTTGCTTCTTTCAGCATTCCTAAATTTTCCCTGTCATCATTTTGAAATAGTGGGAGTCATTCCTCACAACACAGCAACCCCCAAGCCTCTCTGATACCAAAATTGACAGCTACGTAGCAAAAGCCATGAAAACTGTTTTTCCTTTGTCAGATTAAAAGCAGAGCACAGACCCCTTAAAATAGGGCAAAAATCCAGAGAAATTTAAAAGATTTTTGAGGCTCTTGACAAACAGCTGAACCAAACCTTTGAGAACAGCCAACGAACACCCTCGTTCGGATACACTGAGTGTATAAGTGACTCTGAAAATTGAACTTATCCTAGAAATCCTCTGAAAACAAATGGCTACTGCACTCTGTATTCACAGACAGCAGCAGCAAAATCCCCCTGAAGTAAACCTGACCTCAGAGGCAGACACAGTTTAGGGAGTGGTGAAATCCCAAGTTAATACTTCCTGCTCCATTTTCACTGTTCCCCCATCTTATTACACAAGCTCACCCCTGTAACAAACATCTCTTCCTCTGCACAGATACCCACACAAACCCTCACATCTCAGTGCCTTTATCTATAGGAGTTTTAATACCTTTGGTTACAGGAGTGCTACATTAAAAGGGGGGGTAATTTTGTTGATTTGTCCCCTGCACCACATCAGAAAGGTATCATGCTCCAGCAACTTCTCCACCCTCAGGATGCTGCTCTCCTGGTTCTCCTCTCACTCCGTGCAAGCCTTTTAAATCACTTTTAATAACCCAATAAAGTCACACATTTGCCTACAAACGAGGACCAAGCTTGATGCTATACCAAAAGCAAGGGGAAGCTTTCAGCTCAGAGAGTTGATGTGATCTATCTTTTCAGTTTACCCAGCTGACAAGTACTAAGGGCAAACTGTTCATCTCCTACAGCAAGTGAAATTACAGTGTTCAAAAGCATTTGAGATGGATTAAGAGTAACTGAATGAAGCTAGCTGATTAAGAATGAGTTGCATTAGGCACTGAGGTGTTTAAACAAAGATTAAGAAAGAGTACATGTGTTTCAGTTGGGAGAACTGAAATAATTAAATGTCACTAGTCCCACTGAGCGATGCAGCACAGACAGTAGTATTGGAACATCAGGTCACAGATGGAGACTGGACTAGGACTAACTTGTACAGAATACCAGAGTTACTTTCTGGCCAACACAATATACCTTAAGTTTTACCTGAAAAAACAGATTAACACATATTGCATGTGGGTCTAGGAAATTGATCTTCAGGGCATTTTCTTGAGCGCTTTTACACACACATCGGATGAAGTTAAAAACACTGGGCCTTGACAGGTTCCCTTAGGTCATGTAATCCTATTCCCTGCTACAGCACAGAAGCACATCAGGTACCTAACACTACACCTCCACTCTCCCACACCCACCCCAGCAGCGCCCAGGTCCTACAGTGGTGGGAGGGCAGTGAAGGAGCAGCAGAAAGAGAAATGAAGGCAGAACTGGAAGAGTGGAAGGAGAATTGCAGGGATGCCAGAAGAAAAAGCTTGCCACTGAAGTGCTGCAGTAGAAGGAGAGTGACCACAGGTAAAGGACAACCAACCACTAACTGGGTTAATATACACAAGAATCTCCAGGCTACCAAAAACTAAACTGCAGGTGAAGGGACAATGCTGTGGAGGTCCCTCCCATAGCTCCTTCTGGAACTGTCACTTGGGGAAGTCTGACACACCTCTGTGAGTATCAGAGACAAGAAAAACACCAAGGGGTTGGAAGACAGCAATTTATTCTTCAGAAAAAGCTCTAAAATTACAGGATTTCTATTAATTTGTCCCATAAAATTTTCTCCTTCGGTTTCGACTTTAATAGGGTTGATAGGGAAAGAATATGGAAAGAAAGGAGAATTTTAAAAAAAAAAAGAAATATGGGAGACAGGGAAAACTTACATTAAATTTAACTTAAATGGAAAGAAGCTTAACTTGTCAAAACAACAATAGACAGGGGTCTTTCCTATGACCCAAAGCACATCCCCAAAAGATCTCTCCCATAGCCATGGTGAATCAAAAGTATGTTTTCCAGCATGGAAGCAAAGCTGCTGCCCAGTCTGTTCTGATACTGTAATCACTCTGTTAACCACAAATCCCCAGGGTAACTTTCAGCTACATACGTTCTTTTTTTTTCTCTCTCTCTCTCTTTTTTTTTTTTTTAAGAAGCTTTATAAATAAAGACCTTTTCGATTTGTCTGCATGGCATTTTAGTTGAACTGATGAGCTTGGTATTGCAGTTCCTACACTCATTAATGCAGCCTACATTCAGAACCAAGACCTGCTCTAAAATCCATGGTTCCTGTACATCTAGGAGCTGCATCTAGCATGAGGAGGGTGGAAATAAGAATAAATTTAAACCTTTCTGTATTCATTAAAACACCTAATGAGAAAATTGCTGCCTAGAGCAGTTAACGGTAACTTGCTATTGCTGACTAAGACAGCAGAGCTCCTTTGTAAATACAATAAATGCTATTTCAGCTACTTTGGCCCTAAATAAAAGAGCCAGCATATTCATTCACAAAAGAAAGTGTTAGGATTTGTATGGTCTGCAAGTGCCTGAACATTGTATTTATCCCACTGAAGTGCAAAGCTGTACAGAACAGGATCCTCTTCTCACTGAGGTCAGGACAGCTTTTGAATCAAATGGGAGCAAATTAAACCCTGGCACCTAAGGGTTCTACCTAGGGTGGTAGAACTGGTAGTAAGAGGACTTTTGTGTCCAGAGTTTTAAGAGTAAAGATAGAACAACCTGGTTTGAAAAATACCACAAGTGCATCACTATGTTGTGCAATAGCTGCACATCTCTTCATAAAGGAGACGTGCCACCGTGGTTGGAAAGCACAGTTATTCAAATTCAGACAGGCAGTATTTTTATTGTTCTTGAATGCTTCAAACAAACAAACCTCAGAGACAACATGAAAGTCATGCAGATTTCAATCACAGTTATTTCTGGAACTGTCAAAGCTAGAAGGGAATATCCTCTCCCTCGCATTTTTAATCAGCTTAGAACCAAAACACGGGAGTATTTTCTCACCATCTCACATCACTGAACAAACATTAACACTTTCATCCCAAATGATGCTACAGGAAACTATTCAGTCACCAGGGCAATAGAAAGAAAATATCACCAAGCTGCTCCTTAGTCTGTCAGCAGAGCCTGCAGTGTCACAGTTGGGTTCTACCACTCCAGTGCTCCAGGCACAGACACACTGCACACACTTCACACCACACCAGCACCCACTTACAGACAGACCATTCAATATTGCATGACTGCTCTTTGTAATGTATGCATGCTGATACATCTATTGCCATTCAGAGAACTACAGGCAGCAAAACTAGAACCACCAAGCCCTAACAGGGACTTTGATCTGCTATTTTTTTTGTACAGAAACTTTTCTAGCAAAAATCTGTTATAACCAGTATGGTACAAACTGGCAAGTGACAGTAAAGCAAGCTCTGAGGAACATTCATATGGACCTGCTCTAAGACAAAGACATCTATTCTACCATGCTGAGTTTAATACATTGCATTTCACCTATTACATTGAGCAAGGGCAAGGCATGTTCCCATACTCACAGTAGTGGAGTTAAATTATGCATTCAGAGCTAATTATGTGATAGGCTGTTTAAACCCTGTCATTATACATGTCAAATAAGGAGAATGCAAAAATGTAGCTCCCAGGCAAATAAGACAGACACAGGGTGTGGGTGAAAGACATCAACTTCCCCTAAAGGACTGTAATGCCCAAGACACCAGTTATCTACCTCCACCATCTGGACAAAACTCAGGCATATGGCAAAGACATGAAATCCTTATCGTTTTGGTGTCCCAGTTGAGGTGGAGGTGTGTTGGCAGATGTAGGTGCCTGTTCTCTGCAGTTCCAAGTGCTTTCTTAAACCAAGCATAACTTACAAACCATCTTGCAAGGTAGCATGGCTGGGAGTTATTTTTTCTTCTCTGGTTTTCCTCATTATGTATGTTTTCTGTAGTCTGGAGGAACTGCAAAGTTTTGAAAGCCATGGAAATCACGCAGCGCCAAACTTACAGAGAGAGACTTACTCTGGCACATATCAGGAACAATCATCAGTGACTTATTTGGTTCCCAGCCACCCTCCTGCTCCCCAGGGGCAGTAGGAGCATCCCCACAACCTCTGGCGGTAGCATGGGGAGCCTGCCTGGCAGCCTGCCAGTGGCCGCCTCTCCTCTTCTGCAAAAGGTTGGCAGGGCTGCAGAGAGCTTTGCTGGGAGGAGCAGGCAAGGAGGAAAAGTGTTCTCTCCCAGCATAAATACAGCTGTTTCCACAGATGCATGCCTCTAAAAGCACTGTTTTTGCTTTAAGTCAGAGTGTGAAATCCCACTGGTCCTTCACATGCGGCCACTACTTTTGGTAGCCAAGGCCAGAAATCTTGAGAAAAGAACAATCCCTTTTTGACCTGGAAAAGTTTGTTGAGAAATGATGGCAAAATCAGGTTTCATCTCTACTGGCTGGGACTAAATGAGAGAATATCCTGAGCTGGAAGGGAGCCACAAGGATCATCGAAGTCCAGCTCCTAAGTGAGAACAATGAAATGCAGGAAAGCCCCCACGAGCAGGCAGGGACATGAAGCATAGGATCACCCTGTCTTTAGTACTGGGGAATCCCTACTTCCCAGGAAAATAAATTTCTGGCATATGACATTGCTATGGCTCCTGCTGCTGGTTGTTTCTGTCAGGTTCCCTGCTGCTCCATCCCAAGCCTCCCAGCCAGCTCACAGCTAGTGCTGCTCCTCCCCTTACAGAAGCAAGGGTAGGCTGGTCCCGTGGCACAGTGAGCCTGCACCCTCCCAACAGCCCAGCCAAGTCTTTGGTTTCCCAAGTTTTCTTGGTACTTTCTGCCTGCACCCAGACACATCCTCCCTGCACAGTCAGCATTCTCCTCCTGCCTTGGCCACAACAAGCACCCCAACGGCTCACACACCCCTCTGCAGGGTTCTTCAAAACACTTTCCTGGAGGTTTGCCCAACTTGAATGAAGCCACTGCAGTTCCTCTTATTTACACCAGGACTGATACCAGGCTAAAAATGGAGGCAAGCTTCAGGACAACACCAATTAACCCTCAGAGGTGTCCTTCAGAGGGATGAAGTTGAACTCCAAAACTCATTTCATCCAAGATAACGACAGTGATTTATAGCAGCCAAAAGGATGTTTGTACCTCCAAAACCACGCCTTTTTAAGTTATCTAAAAACCCCTGAAAACATCTGCTTCTTTGTCACAGTTAATATGTACTTGATTAAAAAGCAGACCCACCAGCAGGACAGAATTCTTTGCTCTGTCCTGGCTTGTGCTATGGGTCCAAACAGCTACAACCAGTGAGATTATAGATGGTCCACAGGGTAACAGGCATCGTGCAGAGGTAAAACTGCCAAGCAGCAAAACTAGCCAAGTTCCATTAATCACTGACAAAGCGTCCTGATGCTAAATCCTTCACATTCATCTTTTCCTGAGCGCTTCACTTTGCAGTTTATTACAAACAGAGCTTGGCTTCAGAAAACCCCCACACAAAGCCACATTTTTCAAACTGTCATCCCAAGCTGTCCTGTGCTCTCCTGACCATCCACAAACATTACTCCACATTTACATTACTTACATTAAGAGCATTTTTAATTATTCTTCCAGCCACAAATGAGCCTTCACAATAATTTGGACACTCAACAAACACCTCGCAACCCAGATCCCTGGGTCAGGTACAGGATGCACCAGCTACTTCTTAAAGAGTATGAAGACAACCCAACTGGTCTATATAGTAAAAGCCCCTGTAACTACAGCACTGCTTGATCAGCTGAGCCATGGAGAGATGGTTCTTCAAAAGCCACTTGGGTTCCCCAGCACCGCACCATTCCTCATCTCCAAACAGCTTTTCTGAATCACTGTTATTGAATTAACTGGCAGAGCCCAAAAAACAGCCAAAGATGGTAGATATCCGAGTTGTCAGTAAAAGTAAAACTGCAGCCCAGGTGTATCTCTGTTCACTGGAAGTGCCTGCACCATTCATGATAGAAACAAAATTGGTCCCCGAGGTCCCTGACAGGAAAAGCTTCCTGTGGATATTAAACTTAGATTAGGCCAGATTCTTCCTTAGGGTAACTCTGAACTGCTAAGGGAGATTGACTTATTATTATCATCAAATTATCATCATTTTTAGCTACACTTCTGCTTATCCTCTTCCCAGACCTTCAGTTCCTTGGTAGAGGAGAAGGCTGTGAGAGCTAGGAGAACATGAAGTACTGTATGACACATCTGTCTGTACATTTTCAAGGTGAGAAAATCTTAAATGCTGGCAGTAATGTCAAAAAATTACCAGGGACCTAGCACAGAGCAGTTCAAAAGAAAAGACATATTTCTGTGCCAGTGCTTAGAGGTTGATAGGATGCTGAAAGCTCTCACAATTTTCTTGCCATTCAAATGAAAGCCTCAGCAGTGCAAATACAAAATCAGTAGACTGCAGCAACTGTAGATAAGAAAGTCAATGTACCTTGGTTTCCTTGTCATGGCTATTTAAGTCCTAACTCAATAAATTACTTGTGCCCTTAGCATCTTGAGATTCAGTAGGCTGTTTGCTTTCCTAGAAGCTACTGCTTCCCCAGAAATAGCCACTAACTTCCAGAGCAAAGGGGAGCAAGTTTGTTTGCTCAGCTCCATAGAGGTCAGAAACTTCCTGGTTTTGCCAGAAAGACTCTCCAGTAAAGACTCTTAAACAGGCAACAAAAAATTCCTTTTGAGGACCTCTTATCCCCTGGTGCAGAAGTCACCACCCTGGCAGAACAGCCCACTGCAAAGCACGCCTAAGTCCACAAAGACTTAGGTGGTTCTAGTTTCTGTACTCTGCACAGAGTCAGCAAAGCCCAAAAAACCTCTTAAAAGAATCACTATGTCTTTATAAGTCTTCTTCCAGGCTAAAATTCAATGTAAGGCTTTTTAATTGCTCTCCAAACAAATGCAAGGCAAAGTGCAATGCTCCTCTGCTAAAACTGCAACTGCAGACCACAGGCATCTTGCATCAGTGACAACTGAACCATTCTGTTGGGTTCTGAAGAGACACTTCATATACTAAATGTCTGTGCATTCACGATGCTAAGTATTTATCCAGCTTCAAGGCATGTAGCAACAAGCTGTAAAAATGTGTCAGCAGAATTTGAGCGGAAGTTGCCAAGTGTCAAAATAGGATAGCGTTTAAACATTTGCAAATTTTGCTTATGATACAGCAGCACGAGGCAAACATATCACCATTAGCATTTCAAAAATAGTTTCTGAATGAAAGGAGGCTTTAAAAATAACTTGGTTTTCTCCTGGCATCCCCATGCTAATAGATTCTTCTTTTAATTAAAAAAGTCTCTTGTATGCAGGCACCAGGCGTCACCATCTACTTAGGCAATTCCAGAGCCTCTGGCAAAGCAAACCAGAGTATGGTCCACCTCTCACTTCTCCCCAGCAAACCTGAGAGGTTTTGAGCATAGGTTGGTGTCTCATGGTGTTCCAGATGTCCACATTCCAGTCACAGGTGACAGTAAGTTTGTGGGGATCTTTCCAAGAGAGCTCTTTCAAGCAAACTACATCTCATCGCTGAGAAACTTGATTAACTTCTCTCACAGATAAATTAACTGAGCCAGAGAGAAATTACTTTGTCAATACAAAGTCACCAGATTACCGCTTGCACCACCATTAATATCATAGCAGACAGTAAAGTATTAAAGCAACAGGAATCAACATAAAATATAAGGTAGGAAATCGAAAAACTGAGATTTCTATTGACAGAAAGAGTGTAAGCATGTAATACACGAACATACTATACTGCATAACTGCAGAGGTGGTGAATTCCAGTTACACGGGCAATCCTTACCCAGAGGATGCTTTGCTGTGCAATGCCAACATTTTTCCAGACCATTTTATGCACATGTTGCAAAATATACTGAGCTGTTTAATCTATTTTTCAGTACGGTGTTTTTTTCACTTTCCTCTCCTTATCTTCTCAGGTATCCAACTCAGGTTTGGAGTTTGCAAACACTTCTAACTAATTCAAGAATTATCTACCCGGAAATCTCGTCAGCTAAGATACAGAAAGCATAGTTAAAACAGATAAAGATGATTCATTTTGTTTCTATTAGCTAAAAGGACATGACAAACAGCTGAGAAGATCTAAAATTACACACTTAACGTGAACCAACACTACATCTGAGTACAGCACTAAAAAAAAAACCCTGAACCACCAAGAATTCTGAAAGTAAGGTCCTCTGGAAAGTAGAGTACAGTTTCAATACCCTCTGTCACTCTTTTCATTCAGAATTTCTACAGAATTTGCCACTCATTTCCCCAAATACCTAGTTGCTATAGCTTCAAAGATTCCATCTTACTAAATGGGTTTTTACTTCCCAGCTCAAAACCAACAGATAGATAGACAGAAGCACTGCATTGTGCCACCTGTAGAGAAGAGACTGCAGTTTTAAAGTATTTTGGAGCTGGTAATTCACAGGCTCTCTATGTAAGGGAGGTCATTTAGTGTGGTGGTGCTAACAAACAGTGCCATGAGGAACCAGTTAGAAGAACTTCAGTAATTCTGCCTGTGTTCACATCACAATAAAACAAGTTCTGTAACAGCACTTAGCACCCCCAGGCCACTCCACAAGCTCCAGGCAGTTCTGAGACCTAATTCACACCCAGAGTAGGCATACATTGAGTTTGATCTCAAATCCATCAGACTGCAGCATCAATTGACAGAAGGAAGTATTTTCCCCCCACCATCTGAAGAAAGTAAGGTCACCAGCAGGAAAGGAAGGTGACTCTACTATAAAAATAGAATTAAGATGTGCCCTGGTGATAAGGCACAGCCCTTCCCTGCTCCCATTCACCAATTAGCACTACAGAACATTGTGCCTAGTTTTAGCTTTAAGGCTTCTCATAACAATTTATCTATGCACATGTTTAAACATTTTAAGAAGTGGGTCCAAATTAATATAAGCTGATTAAATTCCTTAACTTCAAAAGTGATGGGCAAGTTTGGGCCTTTTAAGATACCCTCCCTGCCACACCCTGGTGGGGCCTGATTTTCATGAAGCACCACTCACCCTCTCTCCAGGAGATCCCTTCCTGCCATGACTCAAACAGCCAGAATTGCAGGTCACACTGGAGAGTACAGGGTGCACAGTGTCAAACACCACATGAACCCAAAGCTCACCTTTGAATCCTGGGCAGCCCATTTCCTTCTCGAGTGTCTGTGTCTGAGCACGGGAGCTGACTCCCTGTACCATACAACAAGACTACCTTGTGCTCCAGAGGGTGACACACAGAGAGGTCTCCTCTTTTTGCTGGAGCATAGACACCAAATCCTCAAGTGTTCACAAGAGCACATTCAGTTTCCAGGCTGCAGCCTTTCACAGTCTACACCTCTTAGGAAAACCATGCCCTGACACACAGCATCTCCAGGTGTCAGAGCCCAGAGAGCACTCATGCTGCAAAGAGTGTAAGCTGCTAAAGGAACTGGCTGTATAGATTTGAAACCCTGAAGTTTTATGCTAACTGGCTAAGGAAAAAAAAAAAAAGAAATCAAACCACAAAACCACACAAAAACAGTCCCAAGAAAGAACCAAAATGTAAGCAGGAAGACATGAATTTTAGTCAAATCATGTGGGCAGACTGTACAGACACAGAGGGATAAGGAAAACTTGTATTTTGTATACAGTAGATAAGTAGCTCTGGGTAGTAGCACCGTAAAGGAGTGCTGACTGAAGATACACTGTACAGCTCCAAACAAGCAGAGTAGGTTCTATCAGTTCAGGTAATGGAGAAAGCTATGCCAGGAACAAGACAACTTAATGTTTTCTTTTAAAGTGTAGTTCCGTTCCAGTTAAGTTTATTTTGTTAGGTTTTGTTTGGGGTTACTGACAGTTTTGCCAGTCAAAAAATGTCAAAACTAAAAAGAAAATAATCACATATGCAACTAACAGCTGCAACACAGCCAATTCAATACGGGAAGGGTTTGTACATCTGTACCTTGTATAAGTCAAAACTGTGTAAGAAATACATCAACACATACTGCTCATTTTCTATTTCACTCGTAACCCAGGAGCTAATCAATTGATTCCAGAGGCCTGTGGTGCTCTTAACTTCAGAGTTTCCTTAGATTCTCCTCAGGCTCTGAATAGCTGGTGGTGCCCAAAAGAAGTGGTCACACTGTAGAGGCAGAAGGTACAATTCCACGTGTGGCTTAAATCGTATCCAAACTCAAACTCCTCCCACAGAGGGTTTTCCAAGCCCCAAACCAAACTTTTCCACGCACTCTCTTGTGTCAGCAGTGCAATCCTACAACCACATGGTTAAACAGGAAACTAACCCAGGTGTGTGCTAAAATATATGTAATTATGGATAGTGCATACCTGTACATAAGAGTCAGCAACATCCCTGAAGGAGTATCAGGGGAATTTTACCCCACGAAACCCACAGAACTCTAGGAGTTTCAGAAATTGTTCACCTATGTTTATCTTCCTACATATTAATACTCACAATTGTCAGTATCTTTTAACAGATTAGACAGTCCTTTCCTAAAGCTGACAAATATTGTTATCGTCATCTTTTAGGAATTAGTACTAAGGAATATAAAAGCAGTTCTGTATAGGGCTATGAGCTGAGGCCTTCATTTCAGCAGTCATTAGAAAAAGTGCAGAAGGGCCTATAGTGTTTCATAGAACATGTGTAATGCTAGACAATACTTACATCACACTGCACAACTATGCAAGGCTTAGATAATAAATAAGAAATATTAAATTGGCACTCTCAGAAACACTGAGGTGTGGACGTGCTGCGCCAAGAGAGACAGCGCGATACAACAGATGAGATTCAGTGTGAGGATTACGGCACTGCTTTCATGTCTGGTCTTTAAAGGTCCCCAGACAACACCGTTCCAGTGCTGAATTGAGCCTCATAAATGTAATGCTGAATGCATTTTATGGGCATAATTCCCAGGGTCTTTGAAAACAATGCATTCTGTCAAAATAGCATCTGAACGAAACAGGCTCTTTAACCACCCAACAAAGGCCTGTTTGATGTGCCACATTCCAGGAAGCACAGCTCAGTATGATTTTATCTGTGCGTTGTCAGGCCCCTTGAGCCTTTTGTTGAAAAACTAATACAAGCGCCACAACAGGGGAGAAAATATTCCTCTCTAAAAGTATGCAGCTAGAACAAAAAAAGAAGTTGGTATTAAAAAAAGAACCACCATACCAACTTTCTCTGGTGTCAGGCTTTCTGTTTTCTTCCTTCAATGATCTAAATGCTCACCTCCCAGAATTAAGGCCTTTTTTGAGGCCACCTGTAGTGACCAAAACATTTTGAACCAGCCAGTGAGGCAAAAACCAAAATGTGTTTTGTTCACATACATCCCTTTGAACCTCTGTTACCTGTGCATCACCTGGTTTGCTTTTAAGTTGTTAGTCATGATGATCATCTCACTAAAGTCAGTGGGAGGCCTCACAAGAGAGAAGGTTGCTTCTTTTCTCCAGAGGGCAGGATGCTTACACCACAGGATAAATTTCATTTTTCATATCCATGTAGGCTCACACAAGCAAATAGATTATGTTCTTCTCTAATGACAGTGCATGTCCAGGAGAGAAAAGTAAATATCAAAGGAAAAAAAGTTCTACCCAACCTTCTCAAGCACTCAGAAATCTCTGAGCTGTGAACATGGGAGACTTAGAGGAGGGCATTAGGTGTTGACCAGTGACACTCCTCTAGTACAGGTTCTCTGGACAAATTCTAGATATCTAGGACTGAGAGGCTTCCTGGGTCAGCAATGACATTTTTAATAGCTCCCAAACAATTTTCATATCATGATTTTACTTTTTTGAAACCACCTCTGCTTTTAACAGTCCTATCAAAGTATGTTTGGCAATGTATTTAAGCTTAGATACTTCTTGTATGAAAAAAAAGGTATACTCTTTGGTCCTGAAACTGCTACCTGACAGTTTCACTTGAAGTATCTTAGATTTATTATGAGCAAAAATAAACATCAGTTTCCAATTTGTTTTATTCATGCTGCTCACAGTTTGTAGAGCTCTGCATATCCTTTCTATACGGTGGGGTTTTTGTCTGGGATGAAGAACCTCCACCTTGGAAGTCTGTAGTCATTTAGAAGTTAACCCACACCCAGGACCATTCCTGTCACCCCACACTGGTACTTCCAGTACAATTAAGACTAGTCCACCCTGGTTGAAATGAGATGGCCACCTATGCTCAACGAATGAGTCACTATTTCAATAGATTTTAAAGCACAGTGAGAGCTGACAACTCATTTAATATCTCTCAAAGCAACATTTAGCTAATGCCTTGTGGTCATTACTAATAGCTGAAGGCAATCAGCATCCACCAGCACCCGCAGGTCACATTCACTCCCAGTCCAAAGTTCCAGCTCAATTAATAGAAAGACACCCACGACAGTCTGGCTTGTTCTGTTTAATGATTTCACAGAAGGGTATTGACTGCAGCTTCATTCCTGCAAACAGTGTGCAGAGTCAGAGCATTTGCACATCTCAGCACTTCTGTGCCTGATGTGGCTGTCATGAAAGGGTGGAATTATCATTTTTTTAACTTTCCGTCTCTCTCTTTTTCAAGTTTTATGTTTATACTGAGTTCAGGAATGGAAAATTTAATTTGCCGCTGAGGCACCCACTGAGCTGCAACTGCACCCATGCCAGCCCACCAGCACACAGGGCTTTGCACTCTGTTAAACAGGTTTCCTGTGACTGAAACCCCACTGCTGTTGCAGGTGGCCCACAGCTGCCAAACCAGGCGAGCGGGGTGGGAAGAGTCTGCCAAACATCTCTCCACTGCCCTGATAACTGGCACACACATAGCTGTTCCAGAGCAGATGCTGACATACACCCTTCCCAAATGTCCCCAGCCAACGAGGCCAGCAGATTCACAAAATAAGAACACACTCGAGACAGTTGTGACCATTTTGCTCCAGGGCAGCAAGATGAAATTCCCTCACATGAAAGGGAGAAAACTGGGAAACAGGGGAAGTGTTTAATGAAAGCTGGCACAAAAGGATGCTGCTCTTCCAAAAGGCTGAGTAATGCTATCAGGGCCTCAGAAAAAGACAAACTGTTTTCTAAGCACCTTCCCCCAGAATTTGCGCACAAAGAGAAGCCTTTCGACCCATGGACACTGAGTCTGTTAAGCTAAATAACAATGTATTTTGCACTCCCTCATAGCTATTTTATTCACAAAACATGCACCTGTTGGTCAGCATGCCTTTGGAGCCATGGTGGGGTCCTGAAGCAATCCTGACCTCATCAGCTGCCAGCCAGTAGCTTCTGCCCATGGTGAGACCCTGCTGCCTGTGCTGCTGTGCTCTTTGCAATTCAGTTGCTGTTCTGAGGAGGGAGTAAAAATGGAACTATCTGCCCATTAGAACTGACTTGCATGGTTCTCTATACTGTTGCATTTCTATATGGTACAGACGTGATCCCCTGTCTAGCTCAGCACCTCTCTCCTTTCATTCCAGGTTGCACTTCAGGCTTCACTTGCTGTATTGCTTAGAGCAGATTTTTTATAATAGCTTGAGCTAGACCTTAAATCACCTTGGTTAATATATAACAAATATGAAATTTCTTACCCTATTTATGTAAGTAGGGCTCTTAGTTCCCTGCTATATTACCTTACTTTTGGCTGAATGAAAACAAAAGTGATTTACATCATTCTGTAAGCTGATGTCCTCGTTACTTGCTTGCACTTCTGTATGCAAACTCTACCAACATGGCACTATTAACAGTAGCTCCAGGAAGACAAGAATGGGTCTCATTGTTCATATTGTACCTGTTAACGAATTCATTTCAAAATCTCAGGTTTTAAATCCACTTAGCAGGTTAATTCAATACAACGTGAGTTTCCTGGATTTTGCTTTTAATCAAAAAGACAGATATGACTAGTTCAAATGATTTAGAGAAATCCAAGCATATTATATAATCACTGTTTTTTTAATCATGAAAGCACATAACCCTACCAAAAGAAAAATTTAGACAAATCTACCAGTGGTTAAACCATAGTAAGTAGGAATTATATTTTTAGCCTTTAATACTTTAGAGTATCAAATTAATGCAGAGTCTCAAACAATTTGTGCCCTGTCAGCCTGTAGCTAACATCAAGCCAACCTGACCTACTAACAAGGGTTATGCTTTTGTGCCCTTTTTAAACACCAGAAGGGCTTAAGAGTCCCACAGGCCTTTGGAATCTCCCCAGTTTTCCAAGATTCGTTAAGAATCAACACTATTGTTTCAGAGAGTGCTGCAACCAGCTTCCCAAGCTCTCCTGGGCATTACTTCTCAGCACTGAAGGATTCCAAAACAGCTGAGCTGACACTGTCCTGTCACCTCTGCTCCCACACAGAACCACCCTCACTTTCCATGCACCCCACTACACAAGAGGAGACATCCTGTCCCTCAGATTGAGTGCCCAAGAGAAATAACCTCTGAGCATCTCTGCTGCCTTTGTACCATTACTACTATTATATAATTATACCAAGCATCTCCCCTTACATGGTCATTAGCTCTCTGGAAAGTGCCATTTAGTCTGTTCTCTCCTGAGATTGAGTGGCATGTAACAAATTCCATCTCCATCTTGTGTTTACTTAAATATACAGCAGATAAAATAGTTTTCAACACATGATTTTTACAAATTCTACCTCACAGATACAGTCACTTGTGTATTGGCACGTTATTTTCTTGTGTAGGCACAGGGCATAAATAAACAGACAGTTGTGGCTTCTCACATACAGATATGGAAGAGAGAGAAACCCAATGGTTGTTAAGTAAGAGACTGCTTTGAAGTACTTCATAAACACACTTAGCATAATGCAGTTTGCATCCTGACTGGGGCTGCCAGCAATGACCAGAATATAAGCAAATTATAAAGACGATGTTTATAGAAATAATCACGAGACTCGTGTTTTCTGTTTTACACAGCACCAGTATTTTAACTCAATGACCTGGCATCTAATTTTTCCAAAATGTGACATTTAATTAACATTGTTTCCACGCATCACTTCCTTCTGCCACCACATCAGAGAGCTGCTCTCTGCAGAGGACAGCTTTAACC
Source organism: Manacus vitellinus (assembly GCF_001715985.3). Lineage (NCBI taxonomy): Eukaryota > Metazoa > Chordata > Aves > Passeriformes > Pipridae > Manacus > Manacus vitellinus. Next base: position 7,343,682 of record NW_021939471.1, on the reverse strand, counting down.
TCTGAGTGTGTGTGCCTGTATACACACACACACCCTACAGACTCTGCATGCATTATCAGGGAACTTGACAAAGGACATTAGGCCACTGCACTGCAACCTCTGCAGTAGCTGTGGTTTGTCTGTGCTGGCTTGCCAGCTGTTTGGTTGGGGCATCATGGAGCCGACCCCATGTGGGGCAGGGGACTGATCTGCCCCACATGATGGGGGACCTTGCACTGCTAAGTGGGAGCTGCCTGCCCAGCTATTTTGAGCTGATTGTGCATCCTTCCCTGGGTACAGCTGCACTAGCTACTGCTATATATGCTCACAGATGTTGCTGCCTGATGCCTTTAATGGTCATTTGCGATCTAAAAAAAAATTTAAAGGCAGTCAGAAGAGGCAACAGGCATTCGTTAGTTTTACAGAGGAACAGGAGTAAGTGGTAAATAATGTATCATATTCTAGACCTATCTTTTGCATTATGCAAGCAACAAGACCCCTTCCTTGTTCCAGAAAACTTCCAGTCTCTCTTCCATGCTCCAAAATAGCAAGGAGGAGTTACAGCAGAAACTTAGGGGTATTTGTATGTGTCATTTCCAAGATGGCAAGCAGCCTGCACCTACTCTTATCATGAGCTAAATCTGTGCCTTCTACTACTTCTCACTTTCCACCCTCTCTATTATTTTCCTTCCTCTCCCTTGGAGAAGCACACTCAAACTCCCCAATGTGCTGAAGCAAAGTTGAAAACCACTCAGTATTTAATAAGCAAAACTGTGCCTGTTTTATTTATTTAGGCAATTTCTCTGAACTCACTGATCGTATGTGCATGAGTGCTCCTCATCTGGACTAGCTGGATGCTATAGAAAAACCCTCATCAATAATTGATATTCCATGAAAAACATAGACTTCAGGAGCTATTCTGCTCCTCGAGAGCTTTCCTCTCTTTCTGTTCTCTTCTTTATTACTAAGGACATTTCTGGACAACAGGATCATTGCTTCTCAGCGAAAGTCTGCTATTAAAAGCTGTCTCCCAAGCAAGCCAAATCTTGTTTGCCTTGGCCACACAAATAGTTTTATTGACTTCAACAGAACTGTATGTGCGAAGCAGACAGGACTGACCTCTGCCAAGAACTGTGTGCCATGTCCCTGCAGGTTGCTCTTGATACTTTGGTCATCCCACACCCCAAAGTTTTAAAGTACTAGTAGTTTAAATAGAAAGACACTGAAGAAAAGCATTTCCTGCTATCATATGCAGCTCTAAAGAAGAGTCAGAAAAGCAGACAATAAAATGTAAGATCTTTTTCTTACCAAAATGTTTCTATCACATTTTAGTGCCTGTTTTGCACAGATAAATTTCTCCCAATATTGTTTTTCTTCACGATGCTTGAAATGGGGAAACGCTACAAGCTTGTGTGGGGTTCCTGATACCAGTTAGGGGATTAGTGAATAACAGCCATCACTGTGCTCTGCTGGGACATGGAATGGGACGTTACTGCAAAAGGGAAACTGTAAGGTGAGCCCAATCACACCAGCTGGCAAATCTGCAGTCTCATGAGGGGTGTTACAAAAACCAGGTTTTACACCAAAGCCTCAGGCCATTGTGTCTTGCACCAATGCCTGACTTCACACATAAAAGTAACACCCAGCAGTTTTTCAAATGTCTTAGTTCTAAACTACATATATACAACATCCTTCTACTGGCAGCCCAGGCTGCTGCAATGGACACACTTGGGTAATTATCTTACTGCTTATTTTGCCTTTGTACAACTGGTAAGTGATAAATCTAATGTTTAGGAGCAAAGAGATTAATGACACAGTATGCAGTGCTGAACTCCTCCATTCAGCCATAAACCACAGCACTCCTATATTGACAACTCATCTGTAATGCCAAATCCTATCAGAGCTGGACCCTTACCCTACATATATTTTAGTCCAGGCCTGCTTTTTTAAGTAAATATTGAAAAACAGCCCACTGCAGCACAGATGGGTACGTACAACATATAATATTTCACCTCTTAAAGTTCTTTTCTTGCATGGCTGATGCATTCAGAAATTATCCAAGGATTCAAATGTACTCCAGTCACAACGAGAGCAGGCTAATTCCTCAGTAAGTGACAGTAAATTCACTAAACAGCACAGTCTCCCCGCTCAACCTTCCTGTGAAGGAGTGAATTTGCTCCTAATCCTTTTAACACTATCCATCACATATTGACTAGGAAGGACCAGTGTCATTACAACATAATCTGCAAAATATCAGTTGCTTTACTTCTCATAATAATAGCTGTTTTCATACATGACACACAAAATAGACTTTATCCAGCTTTTTAAACCATTTGGAGTTTTCTTTTAAGTACAGAAGTTAACATTTATTCTAGAGGCTTTTTTTCCTGGTAGTTAAAGCACTTTCAATTTAATTTCCTTAATTTATAAACTGTGTCAGAAATAGCCATTTAGGACACATGCTTCACGTTGGGACCTTCATTTGGTTGTGTTCCTCCTGGGGATTATTGCACTGACAGTACCTAAGTGACACTGCAGCGAAGAATTTACATGCGCTCCCACGCTTCCAGCAATCCACCCATAATAACCCCTGGAACAGGGAAAGCCCTTTCATTCCTAGGAAGAGATACCTTATGTGTAAAATCACCCCAAGAAGTGGGCTGGGCCCTAGTGGGGCTGCCAAGTGTCACATGCATTCCACACCCCAGGCTCAGGGGGGGCTGTACTGAATTCCCCAGATAGGGAGGGCAGCAGTGGCACCTGGGAGAAGAGGGGCAGCACTGGCACCTGGCTTTCTGCAGGCAGGTGGCCTCTGTGAATGCCCTGCCTGTGCTGCCTGCAGCCTGATGGCAGAGGCAGCAACAGAGGCACCTAATGAGGGGAGGACAGTGAGTAAGGGAACAGGAAGCAGACTCAGAGACAGAGGTGATGGTGTATTTGCAGGAGTTCCAATTATCTCATGGAACCAGTTGACTACATCTCTCCCAGCTCCTTTTATGGCATTCTACTATCCAACAGGTACCAAAGACAGAAAGTGAAACAGGAATAACTGGAACACGAGATACAATGCAGCTAGTGGGAAATTACCAACTCCCTGACTTGAATTCCTTTTACATCTTTAGGGGATTATTGAGCTCTTCTGAAGTCTAAAACAACTGACAGACATTTGGCTTAGAAAACACACATTTCCTTGGGGAAAAAAAAAATATTATTTATCACTTTCTCATCCACCTTTTTTTTTTCCATGTGAGTAAGACAGGGAGGCAACTTAGCTGTCTGACAATTCATTTGCTCAAGTTTATTGATTTCTCATATGAAGCCATGTTCCCCAGACAGTGATGTCATTTATTTCCATAGCAACTGTATAACATCAGAGGACTACACCTAAGCAGGTGGAGGAAAATCTTTAGGGAACAAGAATATATTATGTCCCTGCAAATCTGCCTGCACCAGATATGGGCTTTTAGAAGATGTCTGAAAGCTGGCTCTGAATAGTCTTATAAAAGACAGAGCAGTGACAGTATTACCAACCATTTTTCATTGGCAGTGGTCAAGTCAAATTCAGATGTGCAAAGCCTACTCCCCTTTGCTCTGCAGAGTACCACTCTGTACATGCCACATTCAGAGAAGTGGCAAAAAGACACTCTTCCCCAGCCCACTCCAACCACCGAAGTCCCCCTTCCCCCCACCCAGAAAAGCAGTGCTTACCAAGTTACCAACGAACTCAGGCTGGTTACCAGTTTTTCAGAAGTAGGATTTGCCCCTCCAGATCAATACTTCAAACCTAAGTCATGTGGTCTGTGCCAGTCTATGGCTCTATGACTCTGCAGCATGAGCTTGTGCAGCAGCTGGCTCCAGCCACACAGTGGGCTCTGAAGTTCCTCATTCTGCATGGAAGAGGTCCAGGGACAGCACTATCTGATTACATGAATCACTAGTTACACTCATTACCTCTCTCAGAAGGTACATTTTACCCAAAGTACCAGAGGTTCAGGTCATCAAAGCCTCCGTGGCTCAACAAAGTCCTAGACGTGGTAAGGGCACGGCAGCCTCGCTCACAACCACAAGAAAACAACTCTGCTAGAGCCCTTTCCTCACCACCTACTGAAGGTGCTGGTGTCAAGGAGAGGCCCCAGATGTCCCAGGGTCAGCCCTCAGGGCAGAGGGGCAGGCTGACTCATCCCCACAGCACCCCTGTGGGTTAGCAGTGTAAAAGGGAAAAGGGACACAAAGGTGCTCAGAGATTATCAGAAGCTGACAGCAGAGCCTAACACAGAGCCTTCTCAGCATCACTGGGGGGGTACAGACCTGCTCCCTTCCAGTTCTCCCATAGGCAAACACAGTATTTACAACACCCATACAAATGACCAGATGTGAGTAGCTCTTCTGCCATCAGTAAATATCAAGTAAGCAACTGTACTTCCATCACTGTAAAATACTTCTATAATCTATACTGATTAAGTATTCCAGACTGATTTCTGCTTGGCATAGAAAAAGTGAAGCTGGATGATTCACACGGCAAATAAAAAGTAAAAAATAATTGTTGTTACATCTTTTTTCTTCTGTGAAAGTCAAGAAGTAAACACATTAAATGAGATTCAGTTAATGAATCTCCCATACAACAGAAGTGCTCCATAGTAAACAGTTGCCTATTCAGCAGATTGCTAAATCTATTACCATTAACTTCTGATCTAGTTCATCTTAGCAAAGCATAAACTGAGGCTTTTGCTTTGAAAAAATCTCAAATTGCAACAAGAAGCTGGTTTTCTTTTTTTCTATTAGCAAAATATATAAACTGAGAAGAGATGCTTTGTGTAAATTCAAGATTTGAATTATTCATTATCTTGACTAATTAATCTGCAGTTCAGAAGAGATAATATTTTCTTTACAGCAGCCTCAGAACTCAGAGAAGAACAGAGCAAGAAATGACAGTGCAAATAGATTTTTTTTCCTATTACCACCACATTAGGCTGTGTATAAAACTTTCTTTTGACATGCAAATACTTTCCCATTGAGGTAACACGATAGATTATTTTTGCCTCTACCCAGTATTTTCCATTTTTATGATCTCTGTATCCTTCAGAGACTTCCCTCTGCTTTATAATTCCATTGCCTATCCATTGTCAGTTCTCTCCTGCATTTGCAACCTGTTGCCAACCATGATTTGATTTACTTTGTCAGTAATGCATCTTCTTGTGCCCTTCAGTCTGTGCTTAAACATAAACTATATTGACAGCCAGAGAGACTCGACTGACAGCTCTGCACGTTTCCCTTTCCGAGTTTAGCCTGTATGTTCTGGGTATAGTCTCATGAAAGCACACAGATGAGGAGCTGACATCACTAAAGCTGCCTCAGGGGCAGGCAGCCTCCATGAAATACTCTGCATATATTTCCCCCACACTCAGATGTGCCCCAAAAGCAACATGAATATTATTGGTGGTCCCTGCCTGGTTGTATTGGAGAACATGTAAAAAGTTTAAATAAACTAGTAACTAATCATACCATAAAATGCTGTTCTTCCTGCAGAAGAATAGATAACTCTCCAGATAAACACACGAATCAATTTAATGAGTTGACTGACAGTTTTCTACATTAACTTCTTCTTTGGTATTTGAATTACACCAGACACCCTGCACACTGAGGTGTTTAACCTGTGCTGTATTGCCTTGTTGATATTATACAGCTACTGCTAGAAGGTCCTTCCCTTGATAGAAAAGTTTGCAGAGCAGCATCTCTTTTCTCCTTTTCCCAGCTACCCCAAGAAGTAGCTGTTCATCTGGGAGCAGACACTGAGAGAAAGAATATTTTCCTCTTCTGACCAAGGAAGAGCTCTTACAGAAAGACACCAAGGGCTGTTCCCCCCACAACTGCAGCAGCAGAAAAGACATTGCAGAGGTCTGCACCAAATAACCAAGGCAGACCCAGTGAAGGGAATATCTTCCCAGCTTCCAGAGGAACACAACTGGTCCCCAATACAATGTCTGGGGACCAATGCAGAGGCTCAGCTCACAGGGCCACCACACAGCAGGATGCTATGAAGCTGGCCAAGAAGTGTGTTCGGAGGGTTAGGAGTTCCTCCCCACCAGGAACACATTTGCAATGGGATCACTGAAGATGTCTGCAGTGATGATATTCAGATACACTGCAAGACAGATTTTCCAAATCAGAAACCTGCACCTACACAGGGAGCTATTTATCTGACCAGATTTTCAAACTCAGTTTCTATTGGCCCTATTGACCTGAAGCTGAACCTGCAAAGTCCATCAGTCACCCAGCACAGTGCCTCTCTCTGTGCTCAAACACTGCAGTACCTCCCTGGCACAGAGTGGCAGCGCTGCCTACTCACCCCTCCCATTGTCACCTGCTCCATCTGGCCCTTACTGAGACCCATGGCATTACAAATCTTGGTCCACATTAACGAATCATTACTTAACAAATTCTTCCATATAAGGTATCAGAAATTGCTTCAATTAATTCTTACTTGTAATTCAATTCAAATTTAATTGGATGTACATAATCTGGGATGCGAGAACATACCACCTTATCTCAACTACTCAACTACTCTCTCTTACATATTCACTGAAGTATCAAAATAATCTGAAACCTCTTTCTGACCCTGACTGACACTGGTATACAACACTGTTACCTCTACCACATAATCCCATCTGCCCAGGTGCTCCAAGACCACAATGAATTTTGCGGTCTTTAAGATCATGCTGATATTACCTAGAACAGGAAAGTGGAGCATTTGAAAAGTATTTTCAATTCTCCATTTAAACTTCACATGTGGAAAACTATTTTTGTTTGTGCAATTAGCTACAACCCTAATATTTTCCTACTGTATTCACTGAGCAACAGTGAGAGCTCAGCCCAAACAGGGGCAAAAACAAAGCAAGTTGAAGCAAGCCCATTTATGTCTAATTCTGTTCCTTCGTCTTTTGTGAGAAGAAGGACCACATATGATGGACAACTACCAGCCTCTTGAAATCAAATCAGTTTCTTTCAAAGAACATTTGTATTTTGTAAACCAATTAAACCACATGAATAGTACAAGCATGAATAGGCTTTTGTTTTATTCAAATTAAGATATTTTGGATTTGTGAAGATGCAAATAGATATGACAAAAAAGGTAACAAGGATACAATAGAAAATTATGGAGCAGGGAGAAATTTAATTACATGCCTCTTTGACTGAAAGTTCAAGGTCCTTTTTATGTTGCTTCAAATTTATAAATTCACAGACCTGTCCCTCTGTTTTCCAAATATGTTCAGGAAAATAAGTTGGTTGAAATTGTCCTTCCATGGATTTAATTTCAGTTGCATGCTGTTTAGATTCCTTTATTTCTATGGAAATGCAAGAGCAGTTCCAAGTCATGAACTAAAAGGCTTCCTTTTAATGAAGGCTGGATCAAAATCTACAGTCCTCCTGTAACAAAGAAATCCTGTAGGATTTAACAGTGCACAACAACTCCTTAAAAAAAAAAGGCAGAGCTCCACAACACTGTACTCAACTGAAAGAGCAACACTCTCCATCACATAGTGGAAGGCTTTTTTAAGCAGCTTTTTGGAAGACTATTTCATTTCCATAAAGAAAACTCTTTCACTAGATTTAGAAAAGGAACTCCTACTGACACAAGCAATGGGTTCTGCTCACAGCCCAGATGCAGCCTGACTCTTAGGAGCTGAACACCTTCACTCCTATCACCTGCTCAGAGTGGTGTCCCAGCCTTATTCAGCACCACCCACTAATTCCCATTCATTTGAACTTACTGGGATTTTTTTGCTGGATTAAAAACAAAAATTTGTACTAAATTGTACTGAGATGCCCATTTACAAAATATGACAATAGCCTTCCTCATTTCAGAGATCATATTCAGGATGAGGATGATGGAGTTCTGCTGTATGAGTCTTGAACAAGGACTTCCACCATCCGGGCATGACGATATTCCCGTGAAAATTAATAGGATATTTTTCAGTTTTATCAGGAACTGTGTGATGTGTGTGACACTGATAGGTGGGCAAGACCTATAGAGAAAAGGTGCTGACCTGGGTCTTTATCAAGTTCTATGAAATGCATCAACTACATTGAAGTGCATGGGGTCACTGAAGAGCCCTGTGGGGCAAGAGAGAACAAGCTTTAGGAACATGACTCCAAGGAATAACCCACTGTCACAAAACACAGAAAACTGCCCCTTTCTTTCAGCAAAGAAAAACAGACTTCACCCTTTGGGAGTATCTGTTTTCACTCTGCCATCCTTTTAAATGCAAGACATTGGTCTTTGTGGTCCCAGCTGTATAAACAAGCTGCCAGAAGACCTAAAGGGATCTGTACAAGTGGTAGCTCTATCCCTAAAGGTAAACACCAAAATATACAGTTTTTCCTGGGTAAGAGGCAAAAAAAAAAAAAAAAAAAAAAAGGCCCCATCCAGCCTCTGATGTTTTCCTACCTCCTGACTGTTATGGGACACAAGCCAAAAAAGCCAATAGTGCAAGGCACCAAGTATCTGCTGTAAATTAACTCTCTATTTTGCCAGTCCTAAAAGGGGACACAGCAGTACAGACTGCTGTTACTGGAAGGACACTCACATCACACAGTTTTTTGTCCATCCATGTAACAGAAAGAAACCATACAAAGAATCACATCAAATGAGGTACACGAGGCTGGTCTGACTCAGACTTCTGTAGAGGTTGCAGGTGACCTGCCTGCACAGTGTACATGAATCAGCTGGCAGCAAGGACACAGCCCTGGAATGCCACCATGTCATTTGTACAGAGATAGTTCCCAGAGAGAATCTGTACTTGGAATAAACTAAAGTAAAGGAAAATTGAGAGCACTGGGACATTATCTAGCCAGTTGGCCTGCACAAAGCAGTAGCTTTATAATAGCTCTTACAGGGTAATAAATGCTGCAATTAATACCAACAAACCTTGCAGTATAGTAAAGCACATTTGGAGCAATCTGAAGCTGGGGGCATCCATGCAGAAGGAGGAATTCTGGTTTCAGACAACCTTCTTCAAAATTTAAACAACAGGTGAGGATTTGGCCCAGCAAGCATAAAGAAAACTCAACAAAATCCATCATCTCTGGCTTCACAATAGATGCTTGTGGAGTGGGACGACTGCAGTTCTTACTTTTCCACTGGAATTTCCACTGGATAAAACAGATCTAACAATTATAATGGGCTAAATTCAAAGCCATGATGAGGTGTTGTGCCAGAAAAACTACAGCTGGCCAAGGAAACTATTCAGAAATTACTCAGAGTGCAGTTCTCCATTACAGGGCCTGTAGACGGTGGCTGTCTGCGTTCAGAACAAGAGGTTGTGCTCTCAAGCATGGAACACCAAAGGTCCTTGAATAAGTTCCTTTGATTCCCCCAACCCACCTGAGCCATACCTGCATCACTCCAGCCTATTCCAGCAGAAAACATTCACATGGCAGTGGGGAAGACATGGGGCTACCACCAGTACCTCTATAAGGATACCCGAAATCAAAACTTCAGTCTACTCATTTTCCACCAGGCACAGACAGACAAATAAAATCTGCCATTTAAAAGCAAAATTAAGTCATGCTTTCCATAGCAAAGAGGAACCATTCACAGTTTAAACTTCTTTAGGGTTTTGGTTCTAGTTGTTCTTATAAAGAGACACGCTAGGAAAATGGGCTACTGCTTAGTATGTTCATAATTTTCTCATCAGCCTATTTTCTCTTTTATAGCCAAATCACATAAGGTTTTTACTCATCTTTCAACATAATGTTTTCCTTTTCAAATTACAAATATTTAGAATAGCATGAAAATCATTCCTTTACACACTGGTGTTACTTGATGGCACGATAACACAGTTATATCACATATACATTCAGTAACAGATTCAAGTAAAAGAAAAAATGTCATAAAAGAAGTGAGGTGAAGTTTGTGTTTCTGAAGAAACTTTCATGGTTTGCAGGGCCAGGTTTGGGGATGCTGTTGGCAGTGGTGCATTTGCTTGTGCTCAGACCTTATGCTGGCTTTGAGCTGTGTACTGTACAGAGACAGCTGGGGTAAACCCAGGCTTAGGCTGTTTTAGGTTCGGGATTAGGAAAAAATTGCATAAAAAGACAAATTGATCACAAGATCCTGAGGAGACAATTGAGAGTTGGGACTGAGACTGGTGCAGGTCTTACTGGGATGGGGATTAAAGTTTAGGAAAAGAGAGATGGAAGAGCTCGTGTTCTTGTTGAATCCTGTTGGGCTGCAAGATTAGGAAAACCACTTTTTGTTATCAAAGGCATGTAGATTATATGATTCATTTTGTTCTGGGTTATCTTTCATCTATTTAATGGAAAGGCAACAGCCCCAATTTTTAAACCATATTAATTGCATTGTTCATTGCACACTATGAACAGGATATCACCAGTCTTGGAAGACTTAAAAAGATATAAACTTCTATGAAACAGTAGAATCTGTAATATAAATATAAGCTTTACAAACTGTAGAGTAAAGGTCCCAGAAATACGAGGAATTAATATTAAACTTTAACATACCAATGTTTTTGTCAGTTTTGAATTGTTCATATGGCTTGATATCCACGAAGCTCTGTATTTCATATAAGTTTTTGCTATAAATTACTTTTTCATAATCAGTTTTCATTCCTGGCAACTAAGGATACATCAGAAGCTTTCTCATAAAAACAAATTTATTACTTATCATACTGCTGTATTGGTTTAAAGAGATTAAAAATTGAGTACATGACATGATTACCTATTTAATTGCGTGTAATAGGAAATCTGAACTTTTTTGTTCCCAGCCCCATTGCTCCTTGCACTTGTGCTTTACAAGGCTTTTTAGTTATTACTATGAAGTTCAAATTATACTATTGTTTCAGCAGTATCCATTAATTCGCTTTTATGAAAGCTCGAAAAACATCTTGGAGCCTTAATGAATGTGTTTCAGTGCAGTACTCTGGACTGCTTTTACACCAATATTGAAAGAATTACTCATCCTGGGTTTTTAAATACAGAGGATTCTTTCAGCATTATTGCACAATTATTTGTGCTCTGTTTATGTAGATATGACATTTGTGTGTACATGGTGCCTTATTTCCCACAGATACCATATGACCAATGTCTGCTTTGAAAGCCCTGACTTTATTTAACCTCAGAGGTCAATATCCCTCTTGCGTTGGAGGGTTTCGGAAACGGAAAAAGCAGACCTTCCCCTATCCTCTTATTGTCCTTCAGACAGCCTCCTTCAGTGACAACTACTCTCCTATTCCAGTTTTTCCAAAAAAATCCATATTGATCTGCTGCAAATGAATTAAGTTTAAAGTACTAGAAACATGTAAAGTTTTGGTAAGTGTTTCAAAAATCCCTTACCAACCTGATGAGCTGGGAGCTCCAGTCTTCTTCCCTCATTTTGGGGAAGTCTCAGCTGCAATACCCACACTTCCACAGGGTGCTCAATAGGCTGCTCCTAAACCCACAGATGAGGAGAAACATGCCCATGCACATGCCTACACATTCTCCTGTCATTCTCCTACAGGGAGGGAGAACATCTGTCTCACCTTGAGACTGACAGAACAACAGTTTTCTTTCTCTCACACAAAGTTGTTTCCTAAAATTCAAGACCTTGGTCTGCTTTACAATGTAAATATATGAAATGGCCTTTCAGCATTCCTGTCTTGCAGCATGATACACAGTACAGTGCAGAATAAGGGGACCTTTCCCTCTATAGAGCCTTTGGCACATTTTTTATAATGTAACAAAATCTGTGCACTGCATCTGAAAATTGCTAAGAATGATGACAGTTTTCCCTCTGGCTCTGAGCCAAGCCTTTTGGCACCTTCATTGTTAAGGAATATGCAAGTGCTGGCTGAAAATGTGGAAAGATCATCACAACTTATCTTCACAAAATGTGTGAAGCCTTAGACTTTCTGGTTGGTTCCAGCTGCAGAGTTGAAAGTTCACATGTTCATGCAGAGTGCCAATGTAGTTCCAAAGGTTTATGTTAAGGCATATGGGCTCTTGTGTATGTTCAGGTTGGTCTGTACAGCAACAGCAGAGGGGGGAAGGGGTGTGTGTACCTGAGTTAGTACAGCAGACTGGATCATCACCACAGAGAGGTAAGCTGGATTATTTTGCTTCTTCCACTGAAGAAGAAATTGATTCTATTCTCTTGCCTGTAAATCTTCTTTCATAGGATCCTTGGTTGACGTATTTCAATTTTTGTCATGAGAGACAACAGAACCAAAAGTTTGTCTGCTCTTGTCACAGGCAAGGCAGAAAAATATTTTTCAAACAGGATGCTGGAGAGTCTGCTGGGCACAGTGAGCTCTGGCAGGGCCCTTCATACTCCTCTGCCACTGCTGAGGCCCCAATAGCAAGTGAACATCTGCTGTTCGTTCAGCAGCTCTTGCAGGTTGGCATGAGGTATTGGGGGAAGGAGAGGTATGGGCATGTGCTTTCTCAAAGAAGTTTCAGCCTTCTGTGGTGGAAGGTATTAGGTATTCATCTCTGTACATGAAGTACCCGGTGCCCTTCTGCAACAGCTTTGGAGAAGGAAGTTTTGGAAAGTCCTTTTGTTCTATAAAGTATGCAATAGCATTTCTTCTCCTATTAAACAAGTCTAGGATTTTGGGATCACATTGAAAACGCAGTGTGGTGGGAGCTGATGCTTCTTTCTAAGCTGTAGCTCTCTATTGCAGGTCTTCTTCCACAGAGCAGCTTAACTGTTACATTTGCAAGTTTATCTTGAAAAGCTGGTGGAATACAGTAACTTCCCGAAGATACTCTCCTACGGCATGCATATTTTGGTTTTGCTTTTAATGAGGGTTGCGGATTTTGAAATTTATGGTATCGGTGATTTCTGCTTCTCAGAGGTAAGGCAAGGTATTGCCATATTAACTGTCACATCTAGCTTCTTAAAAGACAAGCACGTTGGAGGCCATAGAAAGATCTGCATCTGTTCAAAAATGGGAATGGTTATAAAATGCCAGAGGGATTGGAATGACACGTCATGCTCGGCTTGGGAAGGTCTTTGTTGTAACAATTAAAATTTCCATTCTTCTGTACAAATGGTAAGTTTGAGCAGTCTGCTTAGGTTGGTGTAGGAGATCTGACTTTAATTGTCAGCTTGAATTTGACAACCAATGGTGATTAACATTTTCCTTGTAAATTTAGCAGGCAAAGCGTGAGCACGCAAACCATTTGAAGGACTGATGTTTCCTTACAGTGCTGCAAATACTAGGCTTGTGATTGCTTTATAAAATTTCTTCAGCTGGTTTCAGTACTGATGAAAATGATTTCTGTAGGTGTCCCTGAATTATATTTTACCTAAATTATGGTGTCTTTTTAATCTAAATTAAAAGATGGCTTAAATGAGGGAAGCAGCTGTGTGTGCAACTAGAAATTGGAAGGAGTTTGAGCAATTTGGAAGGTGACAACATATAAGCTCTGGATTCTGCTTTGCTTCAGGCAAGTCATATAATTTCACTGGTACTTCCTAGATTATAAAAGACAAAATGAAGTAGAGGAGATAATCAATATTTTGCTGACTACCCGTGTATTAGAATGTTTATTGAGTGGATGTGTGTAAAGTCACTGAGAAGGAAACCATATGGAAGTGATGATGATATTAGAGTTGTCGTTATTAATAAGACTGTTGACTAGAACTGTCCTTTTTGATCAGCTGTTCCTTTATCCAAAGAGAAGCTTTTAACTGGGAAAAGTGAAGAGAACTAGAATTTATATCCACAGATAGCATAATACTAGAAACTTCTGGGCAGGCAGCACTGCCTGTTGTATACACAGCCTGTTTGGGGAATGTAAAGCCATTAAATTCCACAGTTACTGCAGAGACTGTTTTGCAGAGGTAATGTTCAGCTTCCACTGGGCATCTATCACGGCTAGATTTAATAGGGAAGGAAAAAAAAAGAACAAACTAAAAAAAGCCTTGCTGTTTCTGAATTATTATGGAAATTCAGTAAGGGGGGGGCTTGTGCTGCTGACAAGGGAGTGCTATCTCTTGCTGGACCAAGTCCTGCAGCACTCAGTGAGGCAAAGATTCCTCCCAAAATAGGATGAAATAATGATCCAATTGGAGTCAATGGGAGATTTCCCACTGACACTGGTGGAGGCAAGATTTCACCCTGCGGCTTTTGGAGAACTAGTTGGAAATTTCTACAGGGAAATGTAGGAAGAAGAAAGGAAGGAGCAGTGCTTGCAAATAAGAAGTTACACTGTATGGAAGACAGTAACTCCTACCGTTTCTCTGTGCAGAAAGTCTGTAATGTAACTGTAATGGAGGTTTTTTCCTAGCTGTTTCCTCTTCTATGCTGCAGCCTCTACCCTTTCCCAGGTAATCCCCAGTAACTCTGTACGTCCCAGTTAATCCTAACAACTCTGGATGTTGCTTTAGCTCTGGGTGACTTCACACAGACATGGTAAAACATGAAGCAGGTTTCTGGTCCTTTTCAGTATGCAGACCTTAATCGCTCTCCATCAGAGAGGCAGATGTGGACAGTGTGGAGGAGCTTCCTGCATCAGGTTTACTTTCCTTAAAAACCTCTTGCAGACTCACAAGTAGTCCATGAGGCCTGCGGAGGATGTGTGGAGAGGAACAGTGAGCTTCCACAGCTATTCCCTCACGTGCCAAGCATGCCCCATGAATCTTACTCCTAACTATACTTTAATGATAAATACTTTTGCAAAATAACAGATAAGGCATTTCTCTTTGAAGTCACCAGCATTCACAATACCAATCTGATCCGTGCAGGACACAAGAGTGTATTGAGCTGCCTATTTCTTCTATACTTCACAAGCCCTCATCTTCTCAATCACAACTCTGAATTTTCTCTGGAATAACAAAACAAATGCCATTCATGTATAAACGTGACATTCATGGCTGCCAGCCATCTCCTCACCTGCCTCAGCACACAACATAAGACTCCAACAGAAACCGGAACCATTTTCTCACACAAAACTGAACAAAAAGTTTTCTAACATTAAAAACAATTCTGTGATATTGCCTGCAAAAACTGAAAAAAGCTTATTTGAACATGCCAAAGCCAGCCCATACTGCAGCTCTGCGACCTGTTTTTACAATTGCTTATCCGCTTCTGACAAACCCAAACAGTAACACCAATGTAATAAATGCACAAACCACCAGTTGTGGCTGACCTCACTAAAAAAGTTCAGCACAGCTCTTCTTCCCAATTCAGCCTGTATCCAAAAGCTGAGGACCACAGAAGATTTAGCAAGAAACACAATATCTCACTCTGGTGTTTCCAAAACTTAGCCTTAGCAAACTTTAACTCCAGCCTTAAGGTACTCAGATCACCAGCAGTTACATTGAAGATAAAGTGGCACATTCACCCCCAGCACCAACTCTCATCCCACTTCAGTGGTTCCCTAAAGATACAAAAAGGGGCCTCTGCTCTTTTCTCACCCTTTCCTCACTACCACTGTCTCACTGCCACTGCAACAAATCTAAACACCCTGTAGTCCCTCCTGCCAAAACTACCTCTTGCGCCACACAGGAATTCAGCAAGAAGCCAGTTGTTGTCTTCTCAAGGGGAGAAAAGGTGGCAGTTCTGACATAGAAGGAAAAAATTTGCCTTACAGAGACCTTGATAAATTTGTCATTACTTCAGACCTAAAGTAGGCAGTAACTGTGAGATCCTGCCATGTTGACTGTTCAGAAGCTATGGCAATGCTCTGTGCATTTCCACACACTGCCAGGCCTTAGGCAGGATGATTAATAGCCCTCTCTCCCAGCTCTATGAATGGGAAGATAACGACAGTGACAGATCACTGTGGCTCAGACTCTCCTTGTTGCCGCCGGCTCTGGAAAGTTATAAAATGCTGTGATTTCTTTAGGTGTGTCAGCACCTCTGGCTCTAGTTAGAACCCACAATTACAGCTTCATGCATGTAACTCTCAGCTGACAAAAGATCCTTAACAGTCTAGCAAAGCACTGATCAGGGTGAGAGAGCTAAAAGGTCAATCACCAGCTAAGTCAAAAATGTCTCATTTAAATTTTTAAAAAAATTAAACCATTTTTTTAAAATCCTTTTTTTTTTCCTTTTTTAAACTCTTGAACTGGTAGGACAAATCTGCTCTTTCAGAAAGAACTAAGAACCTGTCATTTTGTCCCTGGCATATCCCTTCCTGATCCTAAAAAGCTCTCAACTCTGCTAAATCAAAGCTCCTAGAGGCATCCTGGTAACTAATAAAGGTAAGTCGTTCATGCTATCGTCTAGAAAAATCAAGCCTGCTTTTAGATGTCTTCCCTGCTCGGAACTTCTTGCAAATTCAATTTGCATGGTTAATTAACATCTATGCCCTCATGCTGCACTGTTTACAAGCAGCAGTACTCATTACACAGCCATGCATCTATATTTCCTCTGCTTCTGAGTATACACTATGCATTTTAATTCTTGAATCTGTTCACTTGCTGGTTTGGGTGTGAGACACACACATCAACACTTTGAAGTGGCAGCCTACCACCTTCATATCTGTTTTGCTCAGTTATATCTATGATCCAGCTCTTGAAATGCCTTTCCATAAAGCTTTCCCAAAATACCTGAAATCCATCATAGCTTCACCTGTACAACTGTGAAAAGCCTTTTGATCTTACAAGTAGAAATGACCCTGGAAGCTCATACAAATTCAAAAGGTAACACATCGAGGGATGGAGGGCAGGGAAGCTGAAATCTGAGCGCTGTACCAAAAAAATGATTTTTTTTTTAATTAGCATTTGTACCTGTTTTCTTCCCTTTCTATTTGGGCATCAATTCAGAGCACCTGCCTACCTGCAGCTCTGCTCACCTTTCTCTTGCACACACGGTTCAGGCATGCAAGGGAAATGCCACCTTACAAATGGGGAATGGGGCACACACACACAAAGGGGCTGAAAGAATTAGATATCACACAACTAATGCAGCAACCTATTGCGAGGGGCACTTAAGAGTACCATTAACATATTCTCCTAGGTATATATTAGCTCTCTATTTGTGTCCATAATGGATCAGTATAAGTTATTTTAGAAACAAAATTTAACACAACCTGCAAATAGCCCAGATGCTGCTGATGAAGCAGAGCTGGAAAATCTTGTATGGCAAAATCATCTGAGCAAGACTGGCAAACTAAGAAATAATCCTATCCCTTTTATATCCTAAGCTTAATACCTAACAATTTAATTTGCCTTTTCTTCATTTGCTTATTCCTTGCATATTCCTCAAACAACAGATTTTCATTTGGACACATCCACACCCCAAGCCAGTGCCATGGCATGCCAAGGAACACCACTCTTGTCTGGTGACTTGGAAACACATGTTCAAAGAGGCTGCAAAAACTCTGGGGTGTTTTCCTCCAGGCACTGCTTGTGATTCATTACAGATGCCTCCACAGGGGGTGGTCAGAGGGCCTCAAATTTCTCAGTTTTGTGACAACATACCATTTTTGGACCTCTCCACACCCACACTAAGGCAGGCCCAAAACATTACTTCATGTCTTCTTCTTGCTGCTATGTGAAAATGCTGACCTGGAACTATCTGCACTGATAATCTACTATTTGTTTTTACATTATGTACATTTTACATTTACTTGTTTGATTTTTTTTTTTAATGGATTCTTGACTGGTTTTATATGCTTCAGCCACTAATAAGAGACAGTATCATTTTAAGACTGGTCATAGCAGATTTCTGTTCCATCACGATTAAGTACCTGGGTAATAAAAGCTTGGAAACATTGTGTTAAACAGCATTAAAAAAAAAATAATTCTCCATTTTCCAATACACAAAGCCACAATATATGGTTATTTGTGCACTGGAGTGCAAGGTGCATATTGCTACAGCAAGGGTGAGCTCCATCAAAAATGACCAGCCTCTAAATTCTTTGGCGATCAACCCAAAGTCCTGGAGCTGTTCAATGAAAAGTACAGTTTAACACAAAGCATGCACTGAATGCTGTGTAATCACTGAAGGAGTGATGTCCCATGGAAGGAGGGGGTTTTCTGACATTTCCCTTGCCCAGGAGGAACACAAGCTCTGTTGGGGTTGCTCTGACGATGTGACAGCCCAGGGGCAATGAATGGGTCAGACTCAAAGCCCATCCAGCCCAGACAGTGGGTGGTCAGCAGCACACAGCTTGGTCTGAGTACAGACTGAACCCTTTTCTAGTGTACATCTTTGGCTTCTAGAAATCCAGGGGCTACAGGCTCCCACAGAGATTGGGAAAAATGCATCTTTATAGAGACTTAAAGAATTTTGCATGCAGAGGTCTGTTATCGATGCTCTTGTTCCTCCAGCAATCAAGAAAATGTGCTCCTCACAAGCAGCAGCACTTTACAGACAAATAAAAGGCACGACACGACCCCTGCCTCAAGCTGTTTACAGCGGAATGAGAAAACATGGTAAAAGGCAGGGAAGTGGAACAAGAGAACTGATACAGCATAGTGACAAGAGGGCACCTGCTTTCATGGTCTAAGCATCCTGCTCTTTCCATCTTTTAAAACACTGGTAGAAGCTTTCAGGACCATGCCTGTCCTACCATCACCAACATGCCAGTATGGTAAGCCTAACTTTTGCATGAGTGATTCCCTTCTCTAAATCCCTCTTTTCCTTGACTTGCAATGCTATTGTTCCCATAAGATCTTATTACATATTAATAACCATTCATCCATTCATTCTGATTCCAGAAGGGAAATACCAGCTACATAGTAGCTGACAGAATGAGATTTTATGAACAGGTCTTACTATTTCACTCATGTTTCCAACTTCACCATGGTTTTGAAACAAGGAGAAAACAAACGATCTGGCACTCAGCCACGCCAACAATCTACTTGACTTTTTTCAACTTAGACTAACCAATAGTTTGATTCTTCAACTGTCACCCCATCCTTCTGCCAGCTATGTTTCCCAGCCAGCTATCCATTCATGACTTCTCATCTCCACCTGTTTGAAGCAGAGCTATTTCACAACCAATGCAGTGGGCTTAATCACGATGCAGCCTTCTGTGAGGCACAGTCATGAAGCTCAAATAAGGACACTGATGAGAAGCAGATGAACCACCATGTGAGAATTTTAATAGTTTCACAGGCTTCTGCACAGGAGTTCTGCTTGGCATCTCCCGGTATAAGAAAGACACTAAGCTATTAGGGAGTGCCCAAAGGAGGGCAGTGAAGATGGTGAAGGGCCTTGAGGGGAAGCAGTGTGAGGAGCAGCTGAGGGCACTTGGTGTGTTCAGCCTGGAGGAGACTGAGGGGAGACCTCACTGCAGTTACAACTTCCTTGTCAGGGGAAGAGGAGGGGCAGGCACTGATCTCTGTGGTGACCAGTGGCAGAACTTGAGGGAATGGTCTGAACCTGTGTCAGGGTTGCATATCAGAGAAAGGTTTTTCACCCAGAGAGTAGCTGGGCACTGGAACAGGCTCCCCAGGGAAGAGGTCACAGCACCAAGCCTGACAGAGTTCAAGAAGCGTTTGGATGATACCCTCAGGCACATGGTGTGACTCTTGGGGAGAGTCCTGTGCAGCACCAGGAGCTGGACTCAATGACCCTTGTGGGTCCTTTCTAACTCAGCATATTCTGTGATAACAGCCACGTAGACAGCAGCTTTACAGCACCATTCACTTCAACTGCTTACATGAAATACAAAGACATATCACCGCAATTCTGCACTTTCCCTGCCCCCATCCTGCATCATGACTCTGGTAGTCACCCAATGAAAAGAAACAGTATTTAGAGTTCAAGCTCTTTGACCTGAGTATTTTTTTACCTGGTTGTAGAGCCCCACACTGTCTTATTTTTTGGCTTTTTCTACTGTTCTCTCTTTGGAAATGTAACAATAATATATTTTCAAAACCAGTAAAGGTCAGTCTATGTAAAAACAGATATCCATATCTCTGTGTCCCCAGGGAATTACCTCAGTTTAGTGTCTCAGGTCCACAGACAAGCTTCCCACACGACAATAAGAAAAGCTAGTTACTGGCCAAGGTTTGAGCATACACTTACACCTTAGCTATGCAAAACAATCATTCTGAATTGAGATGTTCTATTAAAAAAACCGACCCTTTTTAAACTTAAAACAAGTAATTACCAGGATAAAAGGATTATTTATGTAGCAAATTACATCTTCAATATTTTTTTAATCACATGTTGCTGTGATTTTAAACAGATCCTACTTACCAGTATGTGAGACGTATGCATGTGGGAACACACATATGATAAAGAGAAGACTCAGTTACAGATAAATATATGACTCAGTTACAGATAAATATATTTTCCTTCCATGATTCCTTTTACTAGCATCTAAAATAAGAGCTTGAATAGAATATATTTTCTTGCATATATTTGTAACTAAAGGCTAGCACATCCTTTACAACTGTTTTTCATCCTTCAATGGCCTGCAGGGTTTATTTATAATTTCATTATTAAGGTGACCACAAAAGCCCCCTTCATTCTCACAGGCACTGACCCCACACAATTCTTTCCCAGAACCAGGGCTGTTCGTTCGCCTCTCCCATGCTCCATCTTCAGTCCCACCAGACTGCTTCTTCCCCATTTCTCAGGGGGCTGACCAACTTCTTTGACTTGATACCAAAGATGCTGATCCACTTACAAATCTGTGGGACTAATTCCACTCCATCTGGGAGTGACCAGATATTTAAAACTCGCTCTTCTGTGTTGAAAGCACTTAATTAACTTTCCCGCACACACCACACTGCTCTACCTGTTCTGTTGTTTTTTTTCAGGAAGACTTTTCATTCTCCCTGCTCCAAACCAGACTGTGTTTCTGCAACCAGAAGGGAAAAAAAAATCTCTTTACTGCTGTTTCCAGCTTTTTCTGTGTATACCTCTGTCTTGAACCATAAGAATATGAGAGAACATTGCAGATGCTATACAGAAACCAAGTCGCCTACATGCCCATACATGCACAGAACAACTTCACAATAAACAAACATGTTTCTAGAGGACATCAGTATTTGCAGTTCTAAAGAAATTATTTTCTATATTTAGATGCCACTAGATCATGCCTTCATGCTTCAGTTCATGAAGAGATCCAGAAAGACAAGGCCAACCAATTTTTTCTTTAAGTTATTGACACGTGATTTCAGCTACAGCAGCTCTCGCTGCCAAGTAACAGTTTGCAATAAAACTGTAAATAGATCTCACACCGAAAAACACACAAAGTGGACTACAAAGAAAGGCATGTGTTCAAGAAAGTTCCCCTTGAACAGAAACATTCCTTCGGCATGGGAAAACAAACAAACAAAACCCACTTTGTTAATTACCTACGCCGGGGAAGTTTCCTTTGGCAAGCCCACATTTTTTTTATTCCTGCAGAATTTAAACTCTGCCTGTAAAACATGAGTTAATAACCTTGGTGGGTAAAAGTCAGGCAGCTTCCAAATGGTGAAAAATGCAGGGGTACTTCCAGAAACTGCTGCTGTCACTTTGTTGATAGAGCAAAATTGGAATGTCTACAATTCAGATCCAGCAGGATCCAGTAACACTGCAGGGGGAGAAGACACATAGAAATAAAAAAAACCCACATCAACTTTAACTTGTGAGAACACTGAGCAGGAGGTATGGGCAGACACAGGAAACACTGCAAAAAAAGAAGTAGCCAGAGCAGGAAGAATAGCATATTTTCCCAAATTCTAGGACTCTAATCCCACTCCCACTGAAGCTGGCACTGCTACCAGGAGGGGAAGAAGCAAAGTATCTGTGCTTTGCCTCCAGCTCTCTGGCAGCATATTTCCACCCCCTGCACTCTTCCAGCACAAGTATTTACATAACTGTACAATGAGCTAGAAATAACTCAAAAACACAATAACTAGCTATGGATGGAGTCTCCAAGGTTAATGAAAAAGAGCAGGGGAAAAAAGGGATATTTTCCTCCTCCTCTCCAGCAACTGAAGGAGGGAGTTAAAATGCCTGAATTGCAACCCCAGGGCATCCACACCAACAGAGGTAATCCATCAACCGTAAAATTGCCAAAAATATTGACTAGCCCTTTACATTTAAAGGTTCAGAACCCATTTTCAATGTTTTGCATGCAAACATACTGCTTTCAGCTGAGTTTTCAGTCAAGACTTCTTTGCATTAGAATGCACATGAACAGTGATTGCATATCAAATGAGGCTGTAAGCAACTGGAGATGAAGATACCTCCCCCTCTCCCCGAGATAACTGAGCAGTTGCCACCAATGGGAAAAATAAAAAGAAAAAAAAAAAAGAAAAAAAAAAGAAATGAAAAATCAAAGAGCAATAACCTATGTTATTACAGAGGTGAGCCTTTAACCTCTTTCTGACCAGCCCATCCCTTCTGGCATTTAGCAGACAGCCAAAGCTTAGAGTGGAGGATTAGTGGAAAACTGCTTTTACACGTGTACTGAGCACCAGGGTTCTGGTACATCGACTTTCGTCACTATCTCCCAAGACAGACAAGCAGCTTTGATAGCCAGTTGTACTTCATATCACCTGCTCAAACACTGCTGCATGTAAAAAGTAATAGGTAGAGGCAACTGGTGTCTGCAAGTCTCAACAACAACTTCAAGATTGCTTTAAAATATATTTTCCTGTTCAACCAACATTTGCATTTCTCCCCCACTATGTTATGCTTTTCAGAAACTCGAGTTCAGTCATTTACAAGCTTCTACTAAAAATCCACTTTAAGACTAAAATCCACTTTATTTACTAAAAAAATTCCAGCTTTAGTGATGTGTGCCCAGTCTTCTGTATATTCATGCCAATTTTAAAAAACTGAAGCTATTTAATACTTAGGTCCACTGGGACTTGAATACAAATAAATCCATCAGAAAGCATCATCCTTATTTTCCTTCACCCTTATGCTAGACCATCTGTGCAACCCACTGTACAGCTAGAGGGGGGAAAAAAAAAGGAAAAACCAAACAGCAAGGAGATGCTCTAACATTAAAGGGATAGCTATTTGACAGAAGAGCATTTCTGCTGGTGGTAGTGTCTTCAGCAGATAACACTTGAATTGAAGGAGAAAATAACACTTGTTTCAAGGGAGGTTTGTCTTTATCCATATCCTGATGGAAATCTCCAGTACACAATCATATCTCCAAAATGTTTCCATCACACTGGGCTCCTAACCACAGTTAAAATGTTTAGACCATTACCTTGTTTAGAGATTTAGACCATGCCCTTGCACCTTCATAAGGGCAGAAGTCAGTAACTTCTTTGAACCAGCCTCATCTTTGTTTTTTCTGGTAGTAACTGTATTATCAGGCAGGAAGAAGAGACTGGTTTTAAGCTCCTTAACTTTGTTTCATGGTCTTAATAGCAAAAGCTGAGCTTCGCTGATCACATTAAAACAGAGGCAGAAAAAATAAATCATCCATGTTCTAAGTGGCAGTTTTGGCATCTGAAATTTAGCCATGTTCTGAACGCCTTCTTGAGTACCAGCCAGGTCCTGCAGCGACTGCAGGTATCCCAACAGTCCTTGTGTGCCCCACAACAGACACGTGTAACCACCAGGAACTAGAGAGAAATCCAGCCTCAGCACTCCTAAGATTGCCAGATTCTGAAAGATGCACTGGGACTAGTCAAAGCCTAAGAAGGGTTTTACCTACCAAGGTCAATTTAATGATACCTTTTGTGCCACCTGCACTAAGACTGATGAATATATTTGAACCACCAATTTATTCCTCTTTCTTCTACCTTAAATTTCCCATTTCTCTTCTTTGAAAGGTGTATCAAACCATGCAAAAGACAGCATGTGTAAGAAGAGTTTGTGCTAGTAGGCTGACTGATTTTAGAGAATTATGATTTGAGGGAGCTTAACTGTACATTTAAAAACGTTTAAGTCATAATTTTTCCCCACTACAAGACTATCTTTACTAAAACAATGTTTAGTCCAGTTTAAGGGGTGGTGTTTTCCCTGAAACCAGCTTTTAAAAGCTTTTAATTTTAATCAGCCATTTACTCCCTTTTCTTCCAGCAGTTTAATTTGAAACAACAATACATTTTTCATATACTTTTATAAATTGTCTCAAAGACTGCATTACAGTAGGGACAACCCCAGCAAGCCATCTTGGTTTACAGCTGCTCCCTCCAAGGAGCACGAGCCACACAGCACCTTCTCTGCACACAGAGAGTTGTTTTCTACAGAGCACAAGATTTCTCTGCACAACTCACCACTGTAAATCAGCTCCACTTTACCCCTCAGTCTCAGTGAAACACAGTAAATTAGAGACCATCTTTTCTCTCTCAGTTAATGCTAAATCCAGTTGTTGAGAGACAGCACAGAGCATTAGGCTTTAAAATGGTCAGTGAGTCATTTCTGCAAAGGTAGTTTGGGTCCCTCTTCCTCAGATGAGTTTTTTCTGGATAGTTCTATTTTAGAAGGAAAATGGCATCATTTAAAATCTTAGCAAATGCACTACAGGAGACAGCCTGGTTGCACTACCTCAGGACAGTACAAGGCAGATTGTGCTTCTAGATGCACATCCCTCCTTTCAAGGATTACCATTGGCATGAATCTGTCCCTCACTCTCACAGGTAGAAAGGTCAGCCAGCCCTCCAGAAGCCTTTCCCTTCAGCTCCTCAATCCAGCCCTCATCGCAGGAGGGAAAACAACTGAACTGCCAAATGACCTGAGCAGTACTTGTTCATCCCTCTCTGCTTGTTACATATGGATACACCAAGCTTATATGAAACTCTTAACGGAATGGACTCCAACTTTTTAATTAAGTGGTTGTTAGATTTACGTTGTACCTAAATCCCTACATGCGGTATTACAAATAAATTGAATGTAAGAGTAATACAAAGATGGTCCAGCAGTTTAAGCCCCTGCTTCCACTTGCAAGCAAAACTGTGACTCTTCATCTAGACAGCAGTTTTGCAGGGATATAAATTGCCACTGCAGAAGCAGTGAGTATTTTTTCCATATAAAACCAAACAGCCTTATTATACGCATAAAATATTCCAGGTTTCCACACTGTGCAACATTTGTGAAAGTTTCCACAGAACACGTCTTCATTTTAGTATTTAAAGCCACAGAGAATTTGGAAAAAAACAGAAATACATATGTTTCTTTAGTCTGTAATTAAAGTGAAATTGTTCTTCACTGCTCTCATCAAATTAAGTTGCAGGTTTTACTGGAGTTAGCCTCTACCTTATCAGCCTGTTTCAGCTGTTCTGGGTGTAATAAACACAGATTTCAATTTCCACACAGTCCAGACTAACAGACTTTGGATCTTGTCCCACTAATATAGGGCAATGGATGAACAAATCAAGGCATGTAAGAGAGGGGACCTAAGGTGATGGAAAGTCTGCATACCAATCTTTAAAACCGCTTCATAAGATTCCTGCTGTTTCTATGTTGTCTCTTCCCCACAAGACACTCTGACAGCAGGAGATGGGCAACACCACAGCCTAAAAATGGTTACCAATTCTCCACATGCTCTGTTGTGATCCAGCCAAAAAACACATCAAAGGGACATGTAGCCCAACAGGGGAGTCACCTGCACAGAACTGCAGGTTGTGCTCGCTGACTCCCTTCAACCTTTGTTTGCCACTCTGCTTTGTTTACTCCCTCCCTGCTTGTCAGTTCAAAAAGGCACCCTGAGTTTCACGCCATGTGCAGATTATGAGAAATTATTATGGGACCTGTAAACCAGAAGTATTTGATATGGCTTGTGCAACCTCCAGCAAGATGAATGTCTGAAGGATCCCACAAGGTGACCTGACTCCAGCCCTCCCACTAATATGATAAATGAATCCTGTAAAAGAAGGTCAGAACAACAATCATTTTTGCCTGGAAGTAGTTCTGGTACCACTGTACTCTTTCTACCTGCTGCAATCTCCTTTAGTTTAAAAAAAAAAAAACTTTGAAAACAAATTTTAAAACATTCTTTTAAGAATTCCATGCAAGAGAAATGTGCTAGATGGTTCCACATTTCAACCCTAAATTAAACCCCAAAGTAGTTAGTTTGATAAGACCTTTACTCTACATAAAAGCACATCAAGGGTCCAGAGCTTCACTCTGCCCTGGGAAGGCAGGGCTGGCACTCTCCAGGCCTGGGAGGTTGACAGAAAATATCAATAAAATGGAATATAAAGCGTTCAAGCTTTCATCTCTTTTAAATAAACTTGGGGGAGGAACCAACAAACAATATTCATCATACTTTGTCACAGATGGGAATTTTTTCCCCACAAACATCTTCCCAGACAAAAGGTTATTTTTCTTCTAAAGATGTTCACCCAAAGAGTGCCAACCATCTTCCTTATCCCATGCCCCAGGCAGTTTTGCAGTTTTGGCAGTTCCTTAGTTCTGTGATAACAGTGTTTTACTGAGTCAAAACCAGTATCTATTCAGTTTGAACAACTTATTAGAAAGATGTTTGCTTTTTTCATCATAATTTTTTTCATTGTATCCTCTGCCTAATTCATCGTCTCATTTACTGTGCTCTACTATCCCAAATTCTTTCAGTAAGTATCTACTAGCCAGACCTACAAGTACTCCACCTGAGAAGACAAGAATATTTGCTGACTATTCAATAATTAATCTCTAGTCAAATGGCTCACTAGCCATGCTCAGCCTCTACAGAAACAGTCCTTTCTATGTTTGGTTCACTCTTCTCAGTACCACTCATAAGAAATAAACAAAAACCAAAAAAAATTACTATGTATAAACAACATGCAACCTTTTGCACTTTTGATTCCAAATAACAGTTAATTTAAGGCATTCCAAAATCAAGTGCTGTCCTCTGCATAGTAAGATGAAAAAAGGAACAGCAGACACTGATGTTTTGGCCCATATTATTTTTCAAACTGCTTTTCAAAACAAGCCAACCATATGGATGTCATTTTCAAAAACTTGGGTCATACTGCCACATACTCTTCATGACCTTCCATTACAAATGAAAATTGCTGTCAAATGAACATGAATTCACTCTTTTGTTCCAAAAAGTGAGAGACAAAAAGTTGTTTGCTGTTAAACTGACATTACCCAAATATGCTCTAGGTTAAAATATAGCTATCCCCACACCTCAGCATTATCTAGTAATGCAAACAAATTACAAAGTCATTTTAATTCAGATCTGAAAGATGCAGGAACAGTAGATAGTACAAAACAAAAATCATATCTGAATAATTACATGAAATACATAGATTGTGCAATTATTTCAGCAATTGCAGACTAAACACTGAGTGAACATCTGTGCTTTTATACAGCCTGCCAACCCAGAAGGACCTACAGGCTCAATGAGGCTACCAAACAAGGACTGCCAACCTTGGAATCTGAAAACACAAATTTAAAACAGCTTCAAAGGGAACCAAATTCAAGCTTGACATTCAAGAACACAGTTCTCCACCTGAGTTCATGCTACATTCATCCCCTGCTCTGTGAGAATACATCAGCTGGATCCCTTGGAACATCCAAATTCCCATGAATGAGCTTTCATAAAAAAACTACCTACAAATCCATCACAGTCAGTCCCTCCAAACACTCAATTTCAAAGATGTGAGCAGCTAACCAGCCAGCAGCATCTGCGGGATTAAAACCTTGTAAAATATTTATGACCATTAAACAGATTCTGCAACCCTTTCACAGTATTTTATTGCATGTCCTTTACTACACTAATACTACATTTGTCTGCCTGAACACTTCATTTTCCTTAATTTTATTAGCAGTGAAAGAGGAAAAAGTTCATTCATATCCTGATAAGATGGGTTTCAAACATGAAAAGGGGAGTCTTGCTTTCTGATTAAAGAAAACAAGACCACATGTCCTCATCTCATAGCTAGAAGGTAAAAATACAGGGTGAAAATGGTCTCCCTCTACATTAATATGAGGTCCAAGGGACAAAATACATCACATCCATATCAGCTTTGAGGGGATATCTAATGCATTGCAGTATTTTTGTAGACTGGGAGCAAAATAATTACAATATGCCAGACTTTGTAGAGTACTCTCTTCTGACATGGCAAACGTGGCCTTTTCAAACAGTCTGAGCTTATTCAGCCCATTTTACTACTAGTGCTGGATTGCTCTTGACAGGGTTTTTTCCAGTACTTCATCCAGTTTAGTTTCAGATGCCCAGGGATGAAATGTGATTATTTTACTTGGGAGATAATCCACAAACTGAAGGGGGGTCTCAGTGTCTAAGAAGAAATTAAGCCCTATGAACCCCGAGAGAAATTCAACCTGGCTTTCTGCCTTTTTTTTTTTTAATTTCACCTAATCAGTCTTAGTCAGAGCCCTCATAAGTATAAACCGATTGTACCTGATGCTTTCATGATAAAGCTTGTAATCCATTAGAAAGTCATCTGCAACCTCAAAACTCCATTTATGTATGACCTTTCAAGCCATCTGATGAAAATTATTCCAAGTCCCTTTGGTTAATGTCAGATCTGACCTGCAGACTAAGGAAGCTCATTAAGTGACATGCTCAACTGTACAGGCTGATATTTCTCTCTGAAAAGGGAGCATATTTCTCAGAGGTTCCTCTTCCATTCCCATGTGAATCATGAACTGTGTCATACGTTTTATCTGTGACTGTCATCTGCTTTTGAATTACAGTATCAGGAGAGACAGTCAAGGATACAGTCACAGATGCACTAAAACATTCCCCTAGGCCAAACTGTGGGAAGATCTAACTCCTCTGTGATAACTAGCACTTATGGCTTATTGTGAAAAGCAGGAAAACAATGTGAAGGCAGGGTATTGCAAACCAAGTATGGCATTAGATACGCAGAAAGAATTCATAGGATTGGTTTATTACCATTGCTGTAAAATGATACGTCATCCTACTTTACATCTTTATTTAACTCCACATTAAATGCATCAGACTAATCAATTACCTGACAGTGTGTCTAAATTAGTCTCCTTGAAAGATGTAACTGATTTTCTGAGAGCTGTGGCTCACAACATACTGATTCATACTTTTTTCCTTTAGGTAAGACCCAAAGCAAGCTGCCTGCACATAGATCGGTTACATAACTGCCTAAAATGTTATCGGCAAGTGTTTATGGGGTCCACAGGATTCATAACACAAACAACTACATTCTCTGAGAGCTGGTCACTGTTTAGCCTGGAAAGAAAGAGTTACTGTCATTCTGCTTCATTTGCTGAGAAGGGCTCTTCTGCTTCGCTAAAACCTGAATGGACTCCATTGACCTCCTTCTTATCTCATACAGCCACATCCAAGGGACTTCATAATGCCCCAAAGCAAAGAACGCCAGCCAATTAACCAAAATATCTTCCCAATCAAAGTAAGGATTAAGAAATTCCCAAGGGAAGGTCTTGTATTTGAAAAACCCACAGCTGAGTTGGAAGCCTAGAAGGGAGCCACAGTTCCCCAGGTCCAGATCACCTCCTGCAAACACAATACCTGAAGGAAAATAAAGAACATAAAAGCCTTCACCAGGAAGCTCAGCCCATGCTGTGAGATGAGAGAAGCTCCTCTCTCCAAGTAGACAGAAAGGTAGATAACAGGAGCATTGTGCAGACTTCTTCATTTCTTTTTATCCATGTCTTTTTGCAAGTGCTGTGCCCTTTAAACTCCATAAATTAGTACGTTTCCTTCTAACTACTCTGAGTTACAGTTGATTTCTGCTTACTGCCAAAGCCTTCTGGGCAAGGCATTCATTATAAACAGGGCTGAAACAGCCTCTCTGTGCCCAGAGTTCCCATGTCCTTCCCTAAAGCACTGCCCAAACCCTCAACTAAGCTGCACTTGCCAGTATGGGACACACCAGCTCCTGGTGTACATTGAAAAGGTCTCAGGAGAGCTGTGTTGGCTGTACAGCAAAAGCACAAGAGGAAAAGGCTAGACTGGACACCATACAAAAATATTTATCTGGAGAGCTTGCCAAACCTGGAATGAAGCACTGCAATCACACATAGCTGTTGATAAAGGCCACTTCACAGCTAAGATCCTCACCAAGTCATAACAAAACAAAGCCAGCAGGCTGGAGTGAACTTTGTACATTGCCACTAAACACGAAAGGGGTTTGCACCACATTCACAGTTTTAAAAGAACTGTGAATAATAATACACAATGGAGCACTTACTTGTAGCTTGTTGTTAAAAAAAAAAAAAGGCATCTTAAAATGCAAACTATTCACATCCTATCCTGAGACAGGAATACTGTAGGGTTGAAACCTGCCAAACGTTAAGTGTCAATCTGGATAAAGCACAAGAGGATGCTTTTGAGCTCTCCAGCGTTTGAGGTATCCCTTCCCAGAGTCCTGCTGTAACAGTCTTTCAGCCATTTGTAGCTATGTGTTTTCAGGCTACCAATCACTAGCCTAAAAAGCAAGATGCCACCCTGTCCTTCCCCTTTCCAGGTTCACTTGTCCACAGCCCCTCCACCTGCAAGGATGACTTTTCTTTCCATGACTGAGGATGTAAAAAGGTACCCAGGCTCATTGCCCTCCCTGGGCTCAGCACAGCAGGCAGCATAAGGCAGCTTATCCTTTGCTGCTTCTTAACCAACAGTTTTTCCCCCCAGCCTCTCTGCTCCATGCTGCTCTGTGCAGAAGTTTTCCACCTCCTTCGGGCACAGGAGAAGACAACCTGTCCCAAAACCACAGCCAGCCCACGTGCTTGCAGCTGAGCCACCCTGAAACACAGCAACTGGAGCCCAAGCTGCAAGAAAAGGTCACTTTCTCCTCTGTGTCCCCGGCAGCTGGGGCCACGCTCTGAAGGGAGAGACAGGAAGAAACCAGGGTTTCCAAGCAATTGTTCCTACACAGGGGTGCAGATTAACCATAACCAGCTCTGAACTAACAGAGCCAGGTGAAATGAAAATAGGAGAATGAGGGATATGAAGTCAGAAAGAAACCAGGACACAGGAAAGGAGGTGCGCTTGCTTAATTAGCAAAACAGCCAGAAAAGCAGGGCTATGGGAAGTCTAATAACAGCCCTTCAAAATGGGAATGATCCCTCTCCAACCTGTCTGGGAAGCACCTCCCCTCTCACTGCAGCATTTGCAGTGCCCTTTTCTTATCTAATTACCACCAACAGGCACCTGCTGCTGTTTGCATCCTCACTCTAATGAGCAAAAGCAGCAGTCAGATCTGGCTGGAGCTGGGGAGCAACAACATGACCACAGAGTTATTTTCTCCTCAAGTTCATCAGAAGTATCTGCTCCTCAAGGAGATTCAGAGCTTTCTCAAAATTGGGAAAAGGAGCCCAGGGTAAGGGCATCAAAGAGATTAAAGTAAGAACAGTTTTAAAAGGAGGAAGTAAAGAAGGAAGCACAACACTGACAGGTACACCCAGGGCTAAAAGCTAACCCCCACTGCTCAAACCACGGGGAGATATTTTGGTAGGGACCAAAACCAATTGCTGCCTTTTTTAAGGCTGCCAAATTCAAGCAGGGGGAAATTCATGCACAATACAATCTGAGGTTGTCTTTCCTAGTACTCCACAAGGGAGCTGTATCCTATTTCTGATGTAAACATGGGACATGGTGCTCCCATTAAAGGTGTCTCGAGCTCATAATGTGACTCTTAAGTGACATTTCTGGTTTACTGGCTTTAACAAAGTCTATTTAAGAAAGCCTCACAACACACAAGGTGCTTTGGGAATAATCTCAGCACAAAAGCAAAGAAAAGATGGTTAGATTCACTCATTCAAAAAATTAGGTTTTTGACTTAGTCACAAAGACAGAACTAGAAAGAAAATATAAACAGGCTTTTTAAAAATGTAGCAACTACCTCATAATTTTGTTCAAAATGCACATTGGCACATGTATTACGGTCACTTAAATTGCTGGGAAAAACAGAGCCTTCTAAAAAATAAATGCTTAGGAAAAGCTATTACTGACCCCGACAAAAAGGCACAGATGGTGAACTTAGTTCCAATGAGTCTGATAAAATGCTGTACAGTCAATAGATGGAATTACTCTTTTTCCCTTCCACGTCATTTAGACCGTCAGCCCTAGACGACAGACGTAAAACATTTGTCTCAAAAGACAATCTCTTATAAAACCTGTTTTCCTACAAAACACAAACTGAGGTTTTAGATTAAAAGAGAAGCATGGGGATTTTCTCTTTTATTTCATTAGAAGCATAAGCCTGAATAACCTGTGGTATTTCCTCCACGTTTTGAGAGGCTCCTACAGGTCTTGCCTTAGTCAGAGTTTAATTTGAGTCATTCAGTTACCTTAGGTAGGATTATTCCCATGCTTATGGGAATTGTCCATCTCAATATGTAGCAGTTACCAAGTTCATCATCATTAATTTATCCCCTTCTTCTAATCACATGATCTAGTGGCACAAGGGTCCACCAGCTGTGTCAAGGTGAAGCCCTTTTAACACCCAGACAGAAAACAGGAATCTAAGCTCTAGGGGTATAAAACTGGAGGAATTGCAGGGCTCTGGCAACAGAAGTGTTGCCACAACACCTGCTCATGCCAAATACACAAATACCAGAGGAGGGCTCTGGATGCCCCATACTGGGATTTCCATGAATCCTTTTCTCTAAGATGATTAGCAGGATGCTGAAGTAGTACCTGCACTGTGGGTATGGTCCAGTTCCACAAATAGTTACGCGCGTCCACGACTTCACAATCAGGAGTAAAGTTGCAATGTATTTCCTGCATCAGCACACTGGTTAGCTAAACTATCCTTCACTGACAGTTTAGGGCAACTTCCTTCTTCTCAGCAACAAGTACAAAGGAAAAGCAGTCAAAATGCCTCCCTCAGAACATAACCCCTAGCCTGCTGTACTGCAGAGTTGTCAGTTTGGGTTTTTTAAACTTAGATGACTGTTCATACTGACAGCAGATTTTCCTCTTCTGTCTCCTCAAGTCAGCTTTAGTCCCCCAAAAAGAAAAAAAAGACTTTTTTTTTCATTGCTGTGTCTAAAAATCTAGCCTGAAGATGTTTTATACCTTTACTTGAGTGTTTGCATAACGTTCCTCTAAGAACACTTTCAGACTGCACGCTCACTCATAAAGCTGTCAGAACATGATGAAACTGTTCTAACTGACAACCCAAAAAAATGCAAAGATATTATCCTGCTTGGGCTGAGCCACTTCATTTCCAAAAGCAGATCATGGGCAGGAGACAGATTCTTTCCTGTGAGAAAGCAATGTAGGGGGGAAGGAAAAGTACAGATTGTCTGCCCCTCTCTATTCCCAAATGCGTGTGCTTAGCAAGAGCTGTCTCTGTGAGGAAGACCCCCCCACTCTGCCTCCCAGCAGAACACCAGGCAGCTGCCGGTGCAAATATTTGGCTTTACACTGCTAACCAGAAGACCTCCTCGCCAACCCAAAACTTGAACCAATCATACCAATATGTTGACAAGGAGATCCTCTACACTGGCAATCTCCCTAAATACTATCAAAATTATGAATTAAGTACAGATATCCGCCATTCTACGACGATGTGATCTGCTCATAAACTTAATGAGAATTTGGGAGACCACTGAAGCAGAACACTGATTTCTGCACAGAGATGCTGGGAGATCAACACCAGCCCTGCCTCCTGCTGCTGAGTGCCTGATCCTCGGAAATGCATGTGCAGCAGTCGCTTAACACTGGGTAGTAAAATTACCTACATAGTGAAGCGTTCATTAAAGGGCTGGGTTCACAAAAATAATCCTTCCCTGAATGGTGAATTCAGTCACTGCTTCCCAATGGCAACAGTTGGGATCGCAGAATATAAGAAACATTCACAATTACAGCTGGACTGCAGCCATGCCCTTTGGATATATTCTTCACTGTGAAGGAAGGACAAGTCTGCTAATTAGAATTGCTACAGCTCAAAAGTAACAAATGTCTTTCAAGCAGAAGCTTCTGATGTTTTTAACTACTCCATGCTTTTATTTTAATGCCCGTTTCTCACTAACCACAGAGTATGCAGTTTGGATGCAAAAACACAAGAATCCACTTTTTTAACACAGCTGAGACTCTTCCCTCCAAAGACATTTGAACAGCCCAGGCCATACATTTCTCCAAAATAAGTAAGATCTATTATAAAAATAAAAACTTAGGAAGTGTTCTTTACTTAGTTTGCTAAGGGATCAGTGTCTGAACTTTAAAGACCTTAACCACAAAGCTCCTCAAACATACCAACTTAAGCATGCTAAGGTTTGACTGGCACGCACCAACTGCAGTACCAAAGAGCTGCCTTTAGACAACCATGTTTTCAGTTGCCTGAGTTAGCCCAGTTTTAGGGCATAAGCTGATTCCTCTATTCCTGGTGTTTTGATTCTACAACCTAGAAGCTGTTCCTCAGAAAACTAAAACAAAATTTTTTATTTAAAAAAAAAAAAAAAAAGTGTTTTTAACAGAGGCAGTAGACATTTTTCTACCAACAGCTCGCTCGTTAAAAAAATCACTTTGAAGTAAGCAAAATCCTCATTTTAAAATCATACTTCCTTGCTAATTTTGGGAAAAGTGTTTGTTTTACATCAAGGTCACCCAGAGTCCTGTAGGCAACCTGACAGAGATGCTGGCACATCTTTCCTGCTGCACACCAAGCTCCTGCTGGTCTCCCTCCCATGATCAGGTCCTTTCCAACACTACTGCTTTCCAGAGCTGTTCTTCTTTCATGGAGTATCTGAGTTTTGAATTATTTCCCCAAAAATGTGCCAGCTTGTATTTTTCCACTTTAAACCTGATTTTATTTATTATGTTTTTAGGCTCTCCAGAAACTTTCTCCCATTTACATTATTTCTCTGACTTGCCAAGCGGTGTGAGTAAATAAATTCCACAGCTGAGTTTAACCACCTCTGCAGCTCACTTCTGCCTTCATAAACAGTGTCAAACAGCACATTTTATGAAAGCACCCCCAGACCAAGTCAGGACTCTGCACACAACAGCAGCTAGCCAGTCAGGGAAGGAAGACCCATATCTACATGTCTGACAGCCTTCGTGAAGAATCTACTTTTATTTTCCTCAGCTGAGCCCTTATGGAAAACCTGATCCCTGGATCCTCTTCCCAGGACCGCATATTGCCGTTCCCCACTCCTTCCCCTGAGCTGCCACTCAGCCCTGCTCATCCACAGCTCAGCAAGAAGCTTCTGCAAGACTAATCCCTTCATTACAATGCAGTTTCATCCTTTCCTAGATAGAGCAAGCACTTCATCGCCTGCTTGTGTAATTTGATCTAAAGTTTTGATCAAATCTGCCTGGCAGAATTTGTCCTTTATACACTGATGTTGTTTATTGCTCCTTGATCTTCTCCAGACTTCCCAGCTCAGAGCCAATAAAGTGTCTCACTGCTACAGAGCTATACATTATTACATGACTGAGGCCCGTTGATTTTATTTATTCCCCAAAGATCCCCCTTTCTGGCCACCTCTTTCTTCTTTTCACCCAGAAAAGGCAGCTGTGGGTACACACAGCTCATCTGGCTGTGTATATTAAGCGTGGTTTCTACTAATTTCTATATTGTGGCAATTTTTTTTCACATTTTTGAAAGGTGTTCTCTAGTCTGTTAGTATGACTGGGTTATAGATCATTCAAGGCTTATACATCGTTGGCAAAAGGGGGTTCTCTGGTACAGATCAAGTGTTTTTCCTGAGATCAGTTCACAGTGTAACTACATTTGGAGACAGTGATAACTTTTACTACTTTCCACTGCACCAGGGACTTTTCTTTTCTTTTTGAAGTTGGTTAAAACTTACTTTGTCAGTGGAAAAGACAGTAAAATGTAAAAACTTTTACACTCTAAACACTCTGTTCTCAGTGTGTACATAAATCCTCCTGATGACACTGAGTGTTATTGTTCGCATATTTAAAGGAAAAGTGACCTTGTTTAGAGGGTTAAAAGTGCTCTTAAAAACAAGGACACTAAGCCAATAGAGAAATTAGGAACACTGCTAAAGACAATTCCTGGAGTAATGTCACAAAATACACAACTTTAGTACTACCTGTGTCTCATTCTGAGTGTCAGGTTAGTATGATACCTATGCCACATTTTTATTTTTCCTGACTGGCAAGGTTGAGAAAGACTGTTCAATG
Organism: Manacus vitellinus; assembly: GCF_001715985.3. Lineage (NCBI taxonomy): Eukaryota > Metazoa > Chordata > Aves > Passeriformes > Pipridae > Manacus > Manacus vitellinus. The sequence goes on along the minus strand of NW_021939471.1, from coordinate 7,307,775 downwards.
CCAGTAATACTTTGTGCTAACCACAGGAAGCACCACTCCATTCCTCCTTGTCAGTTGTGGCTCTGCCAAAAACAAGAACTATTTGCAGGTGTCTGAGCTCAGCCCTGAACGCCTCCTCTTGCCAAGACTCATTTATCAGTTTAAGTAAATGATAATGTAATTTCAAACAAAAGTTTTTTGAACTAGTAGCTGGAATATTTCAATGAATAGCTGGATAGCTGAACTGTTTTCCATGGCTATTTTGTAGCAGCTGTTGAGACCAAAATTAGTAAAGAATATGTATTTTCTTCACAAAATAGTCATCTTTAGGGAGCTCTATTTCTTTTCCTGAGATTATTGGCCACATATTCGAGTGCAGAAAGTTGGCCTATCCCCAGTAAAAACCAATGGAGCTATACAGCTTTACTCCAACTAAAATTCCCACATTAGCCATGCTATATGTTTCATTGGTTAACGTCTGTTGCTTTGGATTAATCACACCAAAACAGGATGAATAAATGCATTACCACTGTTAAAAAGAGTCACATGTCCTAAACACCTCCTCAATCCTCTCCCATAGCCCTATTGATCATATTGCTTTCTTGGAGCTAATGCACAGCATCTGTGAGGAGAATTTTCTTCTAAAAACATATGAAAACTACATTTCTTGGCTTATATTATACGGTGAAGGGGATCACACGAAATGTTGCAACTCCATATAGATACAGCTGTTCCACCTTTTCCCTAGAATATTAACTTCTAATACACACTTATGTGAATCACAAGATTGAATCTAATAATTTATGCCTGCTGGTAGCAGTTACTTGGAAAGGAATTATTTCAGCAAAGCCAGTATAATTACTAATGATCTCATGACTAGTTATTCTTTTCAGATGCTCAGTAAACCATCCATAAATTCATTCCACCTACTATCTGTTTAACTTGTCAGGCAAGCTTACTGACAGGGAGTAAGAACAGCTTTTAAAAGGAAGGAACCAAACCAAACACATACGCCTTTGCCCTGAGGGATAAGTGCAGCTACTGAGGCAAACCCAAAAACATCTTTTAATCCATTGGTTGCTGTAAATGGCTGTACCAACATTAAATATTGCTCCAAACAAGCGTGCTGCCACATGCAACGTCCACATGCACAGTAGCTTAAGTTAGTGGGTTTTTTCCATTTTTTTTGCAAACTTGACTCTTTTCCCGCTATTCTGCCTCTGAGCCACTCCTTGCCCTGTGCAACCTCTTTTTCCTTTTCCTTGGCTCAGCAGAGCTGGCAGCAGCTCAGTTCCTCCAGAGCAGGGAACCAGAAGTCACCTGCAATTACAAGCTGCAAGTGCAGCTACTCCCCAGCTTCTACTCGATGGAGCAGATGAAGCCAGTTAACAACAGTCTGCTCTTTCCTGATCCACTTAAACACTCTGTGAACTCCTTTAAACTTTCCCACTGCTCTGCTAGAGGGACAAAACCCACTTGGACAAATGCAAGCCTGAGGCAGTACTTCTGTCTGTTCACAAAGCAATCTGAAACACACAGCACTGCAAGGTGGCAGAGCAAAGCCCATTCTTCTGCAGGGATCAGCTGCTCAGGGGTTGTGCCCTTCTGACTTGCTCCAGACACATTCAGTGCCACTGCTCTTCCAAACACATGCTGACAGGAATTTAGATGACACCCCTTCATACAAGCATCCAGGTTCTGGTAGGAAATAGAAATTCTTGAATGACTTACGTGTTGTTCGCAGTTAAGGTAGTTGAATATGAAGAAGATACAACCTCTTCTCCACCTCAAAACCAATCCCATGGCAATCAGATTTGGGTTTAACTAGATGTAAGTCTAATCTTGTATATACTCTTCTCAGCAGAGCTACAACCATCACTTTTCCAATCACTCTATGTTCCTGCAGGCTGCCTGAGTTTTACAGCTACCAAAAGGCCCCCTGACCCTTTAGTTGTTTCCATATTCTTTTGTGTTTATTTTTCAGTAATTCAAATGCAAGTTCTATGGGGTTAGTTTTTGTTTTGTTGGGTTTTTTAAATAACCAATGCTCTTGCTCCAAGAGTTAGTCACAATGGACTGCTCATTTTTTGGCATGCCTTCTGAGTATTTTTCAGCGCATTCTCAATGGCATTATGCAATCATTTCATTAGTCTCTACTGTTTCACTTGGCAGTAGGATGCATTATAAAATGCTGTCAACTCTTGGAAAAACTGGGAAGTCAGAGGAGGTGACAGTTTCAGGGGTACACCAACCCTAAAATAACAGCCACTTGGAATTCATACATCTCCATTTGGATACCTGTTACCTCTGTTTTTCACCAGCAAGCCACATCATTATATCACATTGCCAAACACATATAGAGCTACAGAGCCACCACCACTCCACCACCTCCCCCAAAAAAGGGCACATTTGATCCCATTTTTAGAGAACGTTTTGGACAACCAAAGGTGAACTCACGTCCAGTTCAGCACACAAGACAAAGCAATGACACGAAGCCTGCCTTTCCAAGCCCTTCACTATTGCAGTACGATGTGACATGCATGACTTGAGTCACCACAAGGTAACAAAGCACAACTTGTCATCACCTTGTCACCTGACAACCCTACTGACTGGTTTTTACTCCAGAAATAAAGACCTAATTAGATCTTCCAGATGCCTGAACACAGGTAAGTCTTTCACAGAGCATACACATTATGTTCTTCCCTTAAGTCACTCAGTGGCTTCTGGAAAGTCAAATGTTTCCAGAGCAAACAAAAACTAGCATGGTGCTGACAGGAAAAGGTGTTTCTTGAGCAGGGGGTTTCCTTCGCCCCCATCTCCCATGACATTGTATGCAGAGTGGGATTCTCTCCTCAGGGACTGGCAAAAAGTGGAAGAGCTTTTTTAATTTTGACATTTGCAGTTCCGATTTCCCAGACTGCCTCTATAACCTTGACAAGCCTCCTGCCTCTAGTTTCACCGTGGCCTTAGAAAAGTCTGTTATCTTCATTTTGCTCAATTTCCCCTCTCTGCAAAACAGAGAGTGATGTCCACAACTGTAAAGTGCTTTAAAGAAAGTCCCAAAGATGGTATTTTTTAATAACTATGGTAACTAACTAGTCACTATATACAATACGACAAGCAAACTAAATTCTACCAATCAGCAGTAATAGTGGAAGATGGTTGTGTGTCACCTTTCTTTTTCCCACTTCTCCACTGAGATGGTCACTTGCCTGTTACCCAGTGATACGTACTACACATTCTCACCACAGTCACCACTGACATATGAGCACATGTCAGCATGCCAGCCTGATGCCCTCTTACTTTGGATGCTGCTGTTTCACATCTCTGGATGCCAGATCCATGTGCATCTGGGAGGAACTGAAGAGCCAGTCTGACTCTGCAGAAACCTGCATTTTAGATAAGCAACCTGAAATTCTGAGGTGCTCAGAATTAAAAACTAAAATGTGAAAAACTTAAGATAACTGCACTTGGATAAAATTAGTATCACCTGCCACATTCAAGCAACTGCTGGCAAGCATGAGAGATGTGAATGGACACATTGGGCCTCTTATCTACACACATGGTAGAGCCTCCATCTCAAACAGACCCTGAAACAATCCAATACTACTGCTGTTGTTGCAAAGCAGGCTCTGAGCATTTGGATCTTTTCCCAACTCCAAAGCAGCTGGCACTGCAGTCTGGGGATCATGTTGCTTCTGTCAGCATCAGGGCTTGTCATTAGCTGTTAGCACACCAGAGGGGACAGGGTAATCTTCACAGGAGGTAAGGAAAAAAGAAAGGGCCACGTGGGTGGGGGAGAGCCTCTCACCCCCAGTTCAGCCCTTTCAACACAAACTGCCAGAATGTGGCAAAAAGAGGATGAGGAAAAATCCTATTGTCAGGGGAACAGCCACAAACCAACAACCCCCAGAAATGCACTGTGCTTTCTGATACAGCAGAGTATGCAATTTTATAAGGAACAATTAGAACAATGGATAACGCCCAGTGGAGCAAAGAATTGCTGACAAAAGCTATTTCACCTATATATGTCAATATTTTCTAACAAATATCTACAGAAGTCTCTGTAAACTCCTGTCCAAAGGACATATGCCATAAACAAGAATTCACATTTTTAAACAACGTCACTGAAATGAAATATCATACATCAAGTGGATAAATAATTATTCAGGGAATCCACAAGTAAAATTTGTGGAGTAAACACAAAGAAACCAAAACCAATGCCTCATTTTTGTAGCTAGAAGAAACTATTGTTCTTTTTTCAATGGCTGCATTCTTGACATATGTTAGACCTGAAGAAGAAATGATCCTGAAAGCCTTTAAAAATAAAATTGAGCTAATATTTGTACTTTTCCTCTAAGCTAAGCTCTGTAAGCACTAGTGTAAGTATTTAATTGCAGTTTTATGCATAAATCAAACTCATTGGGAGCACAGAAAAGAAATCAATAAGTACCTACAAGGACTACAAAGGTTAAAGTAATAAAAATGTAAGTAGTTAGGCTCTGTTTCAAATGCATCTTTAGATACTGTCAACATGAATACACACACAAAAAAAAGGCAAACTGTATGGAAAGTCAAGAGAAGATGTAGAAGCTATTTATGGCGCTACAACAGTATTCTTTTTTCTTTTTTCCATGTTTTGGTTTGGTTTTGGTTTTTTTTTAAATATAGAAACAGTACTGGATGAATAGTCTATGCTTCCAGTGCCTATTGCACCATACAAGTCACTGCCAAATCTGCTACAGCCACACATTCAGCACTCAGAGGCTGACCTGGATTTTCTTCTTCAAACTTTATCATTTTGCCTTCAGGGCATTTCAATTCAAGCAGTGTTCAGAAAACCACTACTAAGGTAAGCATCTTTCCCCATACTTTATATAATACATGCTCAAAGGAGAGCAAAATAAGCTCTCCTGAGGCCAAGAACTTTTACATGCTTGGAGAACCTCTGCAAGAACTACAACTTGGTCCTCACGGGGGAATTGCAGTGATCACCTTTGCATTGACGTGTGCTTTGCTAGTTTAGAGGCACTCACTGGGTAAGTCTACAGGGAATATCCAAACTAAGGGAGACTCAAGTCAGATAATCCACATGGTGCAGTGCTAAATTCATGCTACGTCCCTTAACTGGTTATCATGGTGTGCAGGTCTCTGTGATGGGCTTCCCAGAAAGGACACAGCCAGCTGGGATGCTGCCAGAGCCTTTTCGCAGAAAAAGGAGGCAACTGTCAGAAAAGGTAGCAAAAGGATGATCTGGGGTAAGGCAGAAATTAGGGAAGAAGACCCCAAAAATACTTCTCAGAGACCTTGTTCCTCTGGGCTTTCTCTTCTAGGATTCATCTAAACGGAGCCAGCAGACATCTCTGCACCCACAGCTTTGATAAGCTCTCACAGTCTGGTAGGTTCAATAAAGCAGAGAAACAAAGAGTGAGCTTGCCTTTATTATGGCACTATGTGGTACACCAAAAATAGCTGCTTAGAAAGAATAACTAGACAAACACTTCAAACTATATTTGTCAGATGAACTGGGTAGAATACATCTGGTGACCACATCAGCCTTGCTATTGTGTTTCTTAATTTGCTTTTTAATCCAGCAAGCAATAGCACTGGCAGCATGTCTCTTAGTTGTTAATGAAGTCTAATTATTCTTTTTACTCTTCATCCCCCAGAGGGCCGACTAAAAAGAATAGGGCATTAGAGAGAGGAAGGCTTGCTAACCCTACCAAATCCAGGGAATGCAGCCCAGCCAGCAGGACAGGCAGTGCTGCAGCAGAGCAGGGCTTGATCTTTGGGCGGGGGTAGCAGCGTGCTGGGGTTTTTGGTGCACAAGTACAACTCAGGCCTGGCGTGGAGAGGAGGAGGAGACATCTCCACTGGACACTCTGCACTCCTCCACAGTCACCACGAGGCAATGCCAGGGGACAGTAACTACAGAAAGACTTGAACCCATTTGTAATTTAAGCCCTGTACAGGATCCACACCATGTAATGAGAGCAAAAGCGTACCTTGTATAAACTTCCACAAATACAACTACCTGGATGTAGTTGCTTTCCTGTTTGAAATTATCTGAAAACACTGCCAAAACAAAGACTTTTCAATAATCAGGTCTGCATAGCTGGGAGTTTATGGGGGGAAAAAAAAAAAATCTATGAACAAGACAGTTGTAAATCTACTTAAACCTTCTCAAAACTGAGTGAGCTCTTTGCACTACCAGCAGCATCACAGTAGCTCTGTACTTCAGCAAGAAATTCATTCAATATACATTGGTTTTAAATATTCTTTAAGTTTCTGAAACAATTTTTTTTAAAAAAAAAAGAAGTTCAAGGAAGCTAAAATTAAACACCATCACTTTCTAGCAGAAACATTTGTTTATCTACGATATTCCCCCATCACTTCTGGAACGCCCTGGGGAGCAGGCGGAAGGTATTTTTCCTAAAATCTGATCCCATAACCTCTATTTTCACAAGTAGACATATCCTCAGGAATGTGAAGTGCTACTATGAATAAACATTCCACCTTAACCCAAGCATCCTAGAAAATTTCCCCTTTCCAAAGGAAAGACATAAGCCAAGTCATCTATTACCCTGTATTTCTGAGGTCTCATCTCTGATGGATCTAGGCATTACCACCTCCCTTTTTGTTGGCTTGCATTTTTCACTCATTCATATCTCAGAATGAACACAGCATCACACACTGATTGTTGCCAGTCAGTGGTATTTCCTTATGACTACCTTCTGTTGTACAAGTCACTTGGAGAGCATGAGACTGAACTGCTCTCTAATTGCTTTTCAGTAATACTGCCCAGATGCTTTAGATCCCTAAGCATAAAAGGGTTCAAAAGTGATCAGACAAGTTCATGGAAGAAGTATCTATTAAAATATATCACACATGATGGGGAAGACATCGTGTTTAGCTTAGAGAATCACAACACTGCAAGAGGACAGAAACTTGTCCTCATCTTACACCTTTTTAACCTGTAAGAGTTGTTGCCCTTCCCCATTCCCACTGTCCTCTGGGTACTGCATGGTTTTGCTTTCACACTGGTTAAGTTGCAGCATAAGAGGATTGTGCCATCAGCAAAACAGAAATGTTCCAGCACCATTTTTAAGCTATGTGACAAATGTGCTGTGTCTGTCTAGGATTTTCTTCAATGGAATCAAGAGCAGTATTAAATAGGAGGGCACAAGAAGGCTTCTTTTCCTTTTGACACCCCAGTGTCTATGTTAAAGCAAACACAATTTGAGTGACTTATTTAAATGTGGAAGTTGAAATCTGTTTTAAAGCCTCAGTGTTGTCTTTTTTTTTTTTTAATTAGCTACCCTAAATTTGGAACTGCATCAGAGTAAATTGCAATAGAAAATGCTTCCTCAAAATTATGTAGTTAGGAAAAAGAATTCCATTGTCATGCATTACTCCCTTTCATGCTAATTTTGAGGATGAAAAACTGATTAACACCATGCTAAAACCAACACAACTAGATTTTCTGTACCTAAGAGTGCAGAGAGCACCCAGAGGGCAAAGAGTGGCGTCGGCCACCTGGTGCTCCCGGGGTGCAGCACTGCAGCTCCCCTGCACAACTTCAGCAAGAGAACTGCAGCTCTCACATGGGTTCAGCTGCACCTTTTTCCACTTTGAAGCATCTTACTTTGTCATTGTGCCATAGCCACGGCTTGGCTTGCTTGGAGTTGCAAGTGGGCTAAAAAAATTATTAAGCCTCTTCTTCCAAAGCTGAGATTTCTCCAAGACAGGATTTAATTGTTACTTTGTTAATGCTATTGTTATATCTACACATAGTATTGCCTGGGATGAAAAGGGACATTTGTTTGCTGACTCTACTCCCTCAGCAGAGTGTTTTCAGTGACAGTAACCATTTACTTAGCACCAAGTTTCCTTTTGAAACAGTAACTTCATATTTCATATCCATCTTGTGGGAGGAGCCACCTGGCCACTAATGCTTGGAACAGCTTTACTACCCCTGCATAGCTTTCCTCAGCGCTCAACCAAAGAAGAGCATATCTGTAAACCACCCCAGAGGTATAAATTTCAGTCACTCAAATCTTTTTAAAGGCTCATCAGTGCTAATGAGCATCTTTATTACATTTTCATCAGTAAGTAACTGAGGCAGTGGCTTGCAGTTAACTAATTATATGTTCACTTAGAAAGTATCACTTAAGTTTCTTTCAATAATACATCACTATTCATTTCCCAGTAGCCTGATGAGAATAACCTGAATGTTATACTTCTAAAAAGTTCTTCTCATTGTAAGAGAAGAACTGCCTGTATAAAAATAAAATCCGGTACCTTCTGTCTTTTGATGGGCCTCAAAGGAATTCATATGTATCCCTGTGAATTCCTACAACAAGTAAAAAATTTTATTGCTTCAGGAAGAGGAAAACAAAAAATCACTCATAAGGTTAAACAGACATCATTTCTGTTTGGCATTTTCCAAATAATAAACAAATTAGGTAAATGCTCATGCCTTCAGGCCACTGAGCTCTGAGTTGATACCACTAATTAAAACAAACCTACATTGTAAGGAACATCTCAGCAACAAGCATAGTTTGAATTATTCAAATACAAAATGTGAACTAACAAATTCCCTTTATTAAAGAAAAAGTGCAAATAAAGTGTCCTTTCCAACCTGACACCGCAAACAAGAGATTTTTTTGCCATTTTTAATGCTTACAGCATTAGCTGAAGGACGGGAAGCGCTAATCCTTGAGCAAACCTTGGAGTTGTCCTGGCTGCCTCCAAGAGCTCCAGAGCATTTAGTGGCATTTAGTCACAGTGAAAGCCCTGACAGAGTGCAATGTACTTGGATCCTGCAAATGCCATGGCACAGTTGTTCTCATCTGGGGGAGTCTGTACCCTCAAATGAAAATATTTGGACTGTGGTTCCTCGTAAACAAATGCAGAGCAGTGGGTGGGCTACACTCCATGTGGCCTCCCTCAAACTTCTTGTGTTGGCAGAAATCCCCAGTCCAGCAGATTCCGTCAGCATATGCATAACTTTAAAACACTCTACAACAACATTTAAACTATGGACATGCTTACTTTATTGGATGAAGGCATGAGTATCCATGCCTATGCCTCTAAGCAGCTGAAATATTTTCTGTTGGACTTGCTTTGAGCAAAATTCCTAAACTTTTGCATTGAAGTTATTTTTTCCTACACTGTCCAGAAACAGTAAAAGCAATTGCAAAATAGAGTACATAAACAATTTCTTCCTCCTTCCCCTCAATCACCTTGCAAATCCAAAAAAGACCTGAACACAGTCTGTTCCAACATGCACAGGGTGGTTTTTTTCCATTATAAATATTTGTTTAGGCAGCCGATCTTGATTTGGTAAAATTTTAATGTGATATAATCCTGTTCACTTCTGGTCTCTGCCAACATTATCTTCCTTTTCTATTTTTCTTCCACTGAACAAAGCATCTAAATAAAAAACACACTCATTTATGCTTTAAAATACACACATCTGTTATAAATACCTAACAGACACACACCCTAAAAATACACATTTCACACACTCCAACATCCCTAGATTTCTCCTTGGTAATATGCAGCAACCCAAAATGAACAAAGCTGATCCCAACATGAGAAGTTACAGTAAACAAAAATGTTGAAGTTCTTGAGTTTATTCTTGGCAGTTTCATCAGTATGAACTTTTTACACCCACTAAACAAGTTAGAGATTGCCAAATAGCAACACACACTGGAAGTCTCAACAGAGTCTTTCAGGGTGAGACAACATCCTGAGGTCATCTAACTGCTCCATTTTTGAGGAATGTGAAGAAAATGTATGAACAAACAAAAGGAGTACCTCCTGCATAGCTCACATATGCCACTTCCCTTAAAAATAAAAAAGCAGAGGGGAAAAAAACCCCAACCCTAGACAGCAGCAACTAGCAATATAAACTCTTTTAACCCAAGCCATTAATGATTTATCATTTATCAGCAGAAATGATATGCAGTTTCTGCAACATCCCAGTTGTTGAATCTCTATGTACATAATCATTACTGCAACTGTTACTTTAAAATAAGAAAACTGAGAAAGTGTTAGATCTGGAGGTTAGAAAAACAAGCAACTTGCAGAAAAGGCCAAATGAGTTCTCCTCTATACATAAAGGACAAGTAACACCCCAGTGACCTTTATGGATTACTCGATCTACATGTCGTGTTACAGCCAAGAGCTGTGTTGGTTTATAAGCCATCAGGATGTAATCCAGCCTAACTCAGAACTGTTGGCTCTCCTGTGAATCACTAGATGCTGGCAGCAAATACACATTCTTAAGATTTTGCCAATATTTCCACAAGTACGCTGAGATGTTCGAGACTTGGAGCAGCTGTGTCCCAATATCCTCAAGGTGCCTTTCCCCTCACTCTTACCCTGTCACTCACTATACTCATCACAGACACAGAAGACATTCATAGGTTACCTACAGGTGGTTCCCCAAAAAACATCCTCCAGATCCAAACCACAGACAACTGTCCTCAGTGGCAATGGCATTTGAAACAACGCAGAGTTCTCAGGGCAGCCCCACTTTTGTCATCTGAAGAGGTGGCATTTTAGGTCATGACATTCACTGGGAAGCTTTTCAAAGAGGAGGGGTCTTGAGGCACTGTCAGGCCCCATTCACACTGCCCCCAGATTGATCCCAAAACTGCTGTTACCCTAAGACGTATTTTCAGTGGTAATACTACTTACTTTATACAGGTCAGGTTCCCACAGGACATCTCCTTCACAACCTCAGCAAAGGGACAGATGACCGACCAAAGTCAATAACTCTGTTTCTTCTTCCCCCAGCCAAGTATACAGGGAAGTCCAGGTAGTGGTGGATTGCATTACATTTAGTTGAACTGGTAAATATACAGTATAAGGTCTCATTTCTGTGGAAAACTGACAGCAGGTATGTACAGAATCTCAGGTTGTACAGTTAAATACCCAATATGGGTGTTCAGATTCATACCATCCTTCTCTCTGCTTTTCCAAAACTGGAGGGGAGGTAGTGTTTATTCCTCTCCCTCCTCCATTTCTCTTTATTCTTAATACATGACAACAGTGCAGGGGCTGTGGCAGACAGACAGGTGTTGCAATTTGCTCCAAAAATGGACAGGCTTTGACTCAGCCTTACCTTGTAGAGCTGGTTAACCAAGAGTCACTGCTTTTGGCAGGAAAATACACTTCAACACGTGCTTTCGCCGGCTCCACTCCAGCTGTCCTAAAAGACATTTTTCAATCACACAAGCAGTTCATTATCTTGACCTTGACTGCCAGCAAGAGATGACTTCTCTGAGCTTCAGATATCCTTCTGGGGAGCAGAGCAGAGATTGTAGGAGCCTACATGTGAGGCAGCATTACTCAAGCCCTGTACAGTGTTACCAGACGAAAGATTCCTGCACTGGTTTAGTTTCTCCATACAATCAGATAATAAGTAAGAGACATACATACAATAAACCACAGGTTATCTGAGGTTCTCAGAGGAGATCTTGCTTCCTCTTTCTCCTGCTGAAGCTGCAGGTACCTTGCCACGTGGGTGCAATGTTAGGGGCTATGCCAGCTCTGTTCCTTGCAGGAAGGAGGTATAATGTGGTTGTAACCCAGCTCAGTGAAAGGCAGGTCCCCAGGCAGCCTCTGGAGATCACTGGAGATGACTGGGTGGGTGCAGGCAGAACCCTGCAGGATTCCCCAGGTGCAGCACAGGCAGCCCTTGGCTCTATCCTGGATATGCATCAGTGCAGCCAACACAGTCTTTGGAGTTGGCACAAAAACTCGTTTGCTCTGGAGTTGGATTTTTTGATTTCTTTGTTTTGTTAGGAAACAAATAAAATCCTACCAGTGGCAGACTTTATGCAAAACAGAGAAAATCTCTTGGGTTGCCTCAAGACTTGCTGTCTCCACAGAGAAAGTTTTAACATCAAGATTACTTACATTGCTAATTTAAATCAAGATTTACTGCAACATAATAGTTTGAAAAAAGCAGATTTAAATCACTGTACTATTTTATCAAGTCTGCTGCATTTCTTAATTACTTTCCTAAGGAAAAGTCCATTCAATCTGCGAGAGCATAGCTCAGTTCAATAATGAAATTGCAGCTCTGTGCATTCAATCTAGCTCTGTCCCTTTTCTAGCTTGTAAAGAAACAATAAAAACAAACACACAAAAGCACAAGCAAAAAAAACCCTTCAAAAATTAAAAAAACACTAAGTAATATTTCCTGTAGTACGATGGGCCATATCTGCACACGTCTCCATGCAAAAGACTAAAAAGAAAGGCTACAGTCTATCTCCTGCCTCTCCCAGTTTCTACTTTTTGGGGGGTTTTAATCCTCGTCTCCTCCACATGATTATGCTCAATATTTGGCACTTTATCATGCTCCTCTAGCCTAATTCTAAGCTAAACCATTTTAAGCAGCAGAATTACTCTCATTTCACTCTCTAGCAGCTGGTATCCCCTGAGCTTTGCATCTTGTTAGTTGCCTTCATGATTGTTCATGTTCTTGTTTCACACGGGTCCTGCTCCTGCAGCCTGACTTGTTCAGGCAGAGCCCTGCAGACCCAGGCCTACAGAGCTTCATCAGAACCAACAGTCAGAAGAATCTGCTCACACATACCCCACAGCAATGCTGCACCCCCTTCCTTGCTATTACTCTCAGAGGGGTGTAGATTTATAGCTTTCCATAGTCCACAATTTGCCAAACTTAATCTGTACTTGCTTCTTCCTCCAGACTCCCCTACAGCATTTTAATTATTTATTGCTCTCTTATCTGAACTCCTTCCAGTTAGTCTGTGTCACTCTGACACTGAAAAAGCACAGAAATAAAACAGCATTTTAAATGCAGGTACCACAGCTTTATAAAGCAGATCTGTACATTACAAGCAGACTCTCATTTAACTTTGACCTGAGTCTCCTTCACCACTATTGCTTGTGAAGTGTCTTGCCCCATTGAAGGATTTGCTTTGGCTTTCTTCTACTAAACACAGAACCACACAATACACTTGATTACATACAAGGCTGAATTTCATCAAGTCTTATTTAGATTTTTCATGTCTCAAGCTGTCATATTTTGCTATTTTCTCCATCTTTAAATGCATTTGCAATTCCTGTCAATATGCTATGGTCTGCAAGCTGTCTTGTTTCTGATGTACCAGCCTGGAAGCCAGGTCTTCATGCTTGCTTGAGACTGCTGGAAACCTCAACCAGACTGAGGACCTGGAGAAGGTACAAAACAGCTCCCAGTCTAGATGTCTGTATTTCCTTCCAACACAGATCAAGCACCATGTGGAGGTCGACAGTCATTCCTCACTTAAAACATTTCTCTTGTTACCCCACCAGCAGGTCACCCCCACTCCAGACTGACTGACTTTTGCAGAAGTCCTGTACAACAATAACACCTCCTCAGTGACATCTGTATATACAACCCAAGCTATATAATCCAAGTATTCCCACACTTGGGATTCCTCTGCCCTCACCATGAGGCACTCGTATTACTCCAGAGAGCTCTGCACAAGTGCAAGCAGATCAATTCTTCACAACACCATTACCTAGAAATCATTAAGTCCCCCACAGTCATTTTGATGTGCTTTTCCAGACTTCCTCATTTACCACTGTTGAGAATCTCAGCCCACATCAGCAGCACCCATCACTCTGTAGCTCAGCCAGCACAAGCAAGCACCAGGGAAGAAGATGGGAAGCCTGGGATTCACTGCTGCTCAGTGCACAGCTGTGTTCGCCCAGATCTTCAAGGAGAGAACCCACAACTGCTCCCTGCAAGGCACAGCACACAGAGGGCTCCACAGCCTGTGTTCAGCATCTCCTGCTGAACACTGTCTTGTGTCTGCCACCAGGACTATTCCTCACTTCTCTTAGCATGGCCAGAAATCCCAAACAGACTCTTGCCTGTTCTAAGCAATTCCAACTCCACAAACAGAGCAGCTGAGAATCTGTCCCTCAAAATGGTAATGGTGTGGTAAGCAAAACCCAGCGCAGCAGCATGTGCACCCGAGACTGGTTGAAGCAGAGTGCTGTCAGCAGCCATGCCTTTTGTGTCATATCCAAAAACTGTTAGCAATCCATGTGTCACACAATATAACCGGCATTACCTTTCCTCCCTCTCTTCTACAATCGCTCCTTACTGCAGTAGCTCAGTATCTTGTAAAAATCAATGTTAGGAAAGCCCCTAATGCACTAGTGGAAGCCTCTGGCACTTCTATTTTGGGCAATAATTACTTACCAATGTAGGATGCAAAGCACTTATGTTTTAATAATAGCAGTTTCTCATATCTTGGCTACATTTTATGTATTCAGTTTTTTTTCTTCTCATCTCCACAACATCCCTTTTTAATAAACTTAATGGCAATTCTGTGATTTTAATTTCAGTTGGAATATAGCCAAGCCACTAAATCTACTCCAGAGACCTACTGATTTATGGTCATCTTTTAACAAGTAGCTATTGGTTTTACTGAAGCACCTCTGGGTGCTATAGCAGCGGAACTATTTGCAATTGCAAGTGAACAATGAGGAGGGTTTTCTAAGAAAAAAAAATTCAGGGGACTGCAGAAAACATGCACAAGAGATACAGCTTCGCCTACATGATTGTATATAATTCAATAAAATGCCAAATTGCTATGTACTGTGTTTAAACTAGAACACAAGAGCCCTTAGGAAGAAATGTGGTTTTTTTGGTTGCTTCCGTAGACAAACCTGGACAAACTTGAGTCAGAGATGCATTATTCAGATGATGTATAATAGAATTATCATACATTAATATTTGAACCCCTTAAGATATTTTTAAACAAAAAAGGGGTTTAGTACAGCCTGTGAAATTAAATCAGCAATGATAAGAAAGGAGGCAGACTCCAAAAAACAAAGGGTCTGTACACTAAGGAAGAAATGGTTGGTACAGTGTTTTGTGTAAAATATACCACAAGTGCTGGCCACACTACATTTACAACTGCCTTGCAACAACTCAGACCTTTGTTAAAATTGGATCCTTCCCATGCTAACATTTTCTGTCAAACCACAAAGAGAAAATAATAAAGGAAAGAGGAAATAAACACAGAAAAAATTAGCAAATAAAAACCACACCATGGATTGATTTGGTCTGTTCTGTCCTCCAGGGGTTTTGGTTTTGCATCCTTTTTCTCATGATTAATTCTTCTGCAGACATTATTGCACATTATGGTACAATGGGGATTTCAGAGTCAAAGACAAACTGTTGTTATAACCAAGTAAACATTGAATTGGATCATACAACACATTCCACTGTATCTTGCAACTGCAAAATCATGACAACCAAACTGGCAAGACAATGAGGAAGTCATCAAAAGTAGAAAGTAAAAGCTGCAAACTAACCACCTCACTTAATTTAATTTTTGATCCTTCTCTGAAAAGGCTCTGCTTCTCACCTCCCCACTCCCCCCAAAAAGCACTCCAAAAGCAAAAGGTAAAACTGTTAGTCAGCTATAGATGCCTTTGACTCTTCAGTTACTGTGCAGAGAAGGTACTGAAGAAAAGTCAACTTCACCCTGGGATTCAATAAGATTATTTAGGATGGCAAGAGGATATTTCAAAAACTTAAGGTAGGACCCCAGACAAACGAGGTGTTTCTCAGGAACACTGCACTTAAGAGCTGCTGGATAGTTTCCAACTGCCAGCATGAAAAGCCAGGCACTACCTCCGACATGATGAGCTGTGCCAGAATCTGTCTCAGGAGGATCAGGGCAGAGCTCTGAACGGAGCCACATTCTGACTTCAGTTCCCCTGCTGCTTCCTGGTGTGAATGAAAGTAGTTGGCAAATAATTATGACTCCTAGCAAAACTGGAATTTCAAAAGGCACAGAATGTGGGAGAAAGAAATCTATCAGGAATTAAGCTTCAGGCTTCTCAACATTTACTGTAGCTTTTGAATGACCTCTCCTGTTCTGCAGGGAATCAAAGGCAGTACCAGTAGCTACAACCCCATCCACAATCCAGTCATTCTCAGCCTGTGGAACAAGTTAAAGTTTGACATAGGTCTTTTAAAACATCTTAAATGCTAAATTAACAAGCACAGAAATTAAGTCTAAATACGAGCTATCCCATTGCTTAGAGCATAAACCAGATGCCCGAAGGGGGTGGAGAAAGCAAGCACATCGTTAGAAATAAAAGTGCTGAGTCAGATTGATCTTTTATTCCTGTGAAGCAAAACCTGATTGCATCTTGGCATGTGCCCCACTCAGCCCCTTGGCAAGAGGAACAGATTTATTCAGATGACAAGTAGGAGGGAGCAGCAGAAATGGCATATCCACTCCTCTCCCAGACACACGTCTCACTGAAGCAGAAAAGGGTGCTTTCTGGCTGCTGATAGGAAAGCACCAGGTGAAACAGCTGGGTATAAATGGTGGTTTTCAAACGTCTTTTAACATCTGGGCTCCTGTGTTTTTCTAGTGGCAGCATGAAGTGCTCTGAAGTGTATTTTAGTCTGACAAGGAAACTCGCGTTTCTTTTCAACAGATCCCTTAGAAGTCCATGAACTGGGTGTCTGTGACCCACGTGCTGCCCTGGCTGAAATCATGTCTTCAGCCTAAGAAACTCACTCACCTAGAACAGCAAAAAGAAAAAACAGGGAAGAGAAGGCAACAAGAAGGCAGCCTATTCCTCACCCCAAATTTGTTTTGTCCTTCCAGGAAAGCTGAAGGTAGCCTGCCACTCTCTTTCCAACTCCCTGCCCTTCTCAGCTCTGATCACTGCCAGCCCCTCAGACCCCTTTGTCCCATGGGCTACTGCCATCACAACTTGCAGCCCAGACTAGTGGTGAAGGCAGGAAGATTTACTTCTTAAATAGTTTATTTTAAATGGATCGTGCTTTGACTGTTCCTTTACTGAAATACATTTACAGTGTTTTTAAACAGTCAAGTCCAACAAGCATTCGCTCCCCACAGCAGTTTCAGGCCATCCACTCCTGATTTCCACCAGCTCCTGATCTAGCACTTCTTGCCACAACAGGCAAGACAACCATTGCTTGGGGCAAAATCAAATAACACAGCTCAGTGATGAAAATAGAAGTTTGGAAGGTCTGTTTCCATCTCCACCTAATGAATATGTGCTCTACTCACTCTGGGACAACATTTAGAAACCTATTCTATATAGTTCTCAAGAGTTTTATAGCCCTGGAAGTACTGCATCACAGCCTTGACCCATTTGGGCTCATCCAAATTCGCAGCATCTCACCATGCACGACAAATTCTGACAGTAATAGCCCATTTCCTTATTTAAAGGAACAACTTCAGTGGATACAGTACATTACATAAAGGATTATCAATTTTATTATAGCTCTCATAGAAAGGCTTTGAATAATTGCTGCCTTCTAATCTCTCTAATCTTTAATTTTTGTTTCATTGAAGACTCACTGCTTTGTGGTTACAGCAGAGGAGGAAGGAGGATGAATAGGAACAGAGGAATAGGAACTCAAAATCAAACTGAAAAAAGAGATACACCAGCAAATCCTACTCTTTCTTATTAGCATTCAAGAAGTATTTCAACAGCAACAGAGCTTCCCTTACAGAAAGGGCAAACAAGAAAATAAAGTGAAAGAATATAATAAGATTGTTAATAAATCGTTTAAGGAAAGGAACAGTTGTGTCTCCCTCCAACCTCACTGCCTTGAGCTAAAGCCAGATGAAGCCATGGGAAACCTTCCTTGGGTGCAGATCAGACCAAACCCTGGACCCTTCTTGCAGATTAAGAGACATTCAAGAATACTACACTCATTTAGTGCTAGCCATAGTCTTTATCATGCACAGTGGCTGGGGGGGACCCAGCCCCCCACAAGGGCCATGTGAGAAGCCCCACACAAGGGCCATGTATACACAGGACTCCTTGTCAATCTGTCTTACCACAGCAGTGTTTCTTACAAATCAAACTGGTTGGTCACCCTCACAACCCCCACACAGCTCCTCCTCTGAACACTTTCTAGAC
This sequence comes from Manacus vitellinus, assembly GCF_001715985.3. Lineage (NCBI taxonomy): Eukaryota > Metazoa > Chordata > Aves > Passeriformes > Pipridae > Manacus > Manacus vitellinus. Next base: position 7,289,838 of record NW_021939471.1, on the reverse strand, counting down.
CTTGGGTCCACTTCTACTGCAGATGTCTAAATCCAAGATCTGGCTTAGTATTAACACCTATTTCATATCAAAAACTAAGTATAATTTTTGAATGATCTTAAGATAGTTTTGCTGTCCAGAAAGTATTTATTAGCTCCATTTAGAAGATCATATAATCCAAGCCTAGGCTATGATGTGTTTATTGTTACTAGTTAAAATGCACAAGGTGTATCTGACTTGACCATCCAAAACCTGTGCAGTGTCACATAACCCCATCTACCCAATTTTATTCTAAAAGAGTTTTGCAGTAAAACATTGTCTTTAATTCTTCAGCTCATGGTGTTGGTTACATGAATCCCTGAAGAGATTCATGCTACAACAGGACAGCCAGAAGTAGCATCTTCTTCCCCATAAACTCACTCCAGCATTTTGGTGCTTTTTTCCTGCTTTCAGGTAGTGCAGGTTCTGACTGCAACAACAAACCACAATCAGAGGACTGAACTCTTTTCTCTACTAAAAGTAATTGAGTTCCAAGCACTGAGCTCTGGCCAGGAGTTGCACTCGATGATCCTGATGGGTCCCTTCCAACTCAGCATATTCTCTGATTCTATGAGCTGACTTAGAGCACGTTCTTTCTCAAAAAATGAGCCTATTCATTTTTAGCCAAGAAAAAACAAGGTAATCTGGATATAAAAGATGTTCTAGAGATGTAAGGTCAGAGCAAGATGTGTAGATTTCTCCTCCCTCTCCCAGATTAAATGGATACTGGTGATGGCTCAATGTTTAAAAGCAAATTCACATATGTCCCAAGACCCTGGAAAAAGACTTACAACACATAGGATTCCACAGCCTGAGTATAATGGTGACAAGAGAGTAAACAACCTGTACACCTTGATTTATGATGAGAAGGAGTCAAACCTTTCTTACCTCATACTGATTTTTATACAAGTTCCATGTAGCAAATATTCTAATGAAATTTTGTTGTGTTTTTTTTTTTTAAGTACAAAACAAAAACTATGTTTATTTTGGAGTGTTCTTGTGCCTATTGGTTCCCATAACACTAACTTAACTTTGAGCCAGCTGTCATTTTTAGAACACAGGTATAGAGAAAATGCTCCAGCAAGTGCTCTGTAAAACAGACATTATGTTCTCTATTGCTCCTAAGAGAAAAGCCTGGACAAGCCCTTATCCCCAGTGGGAATCCTGGTCTGACAAGCAGGGATAAGTACAAAAATCATGCACTGCCTGAGGTTATAAACAGTGTGCAACTGCTGCTTGCAAAGCTTCAGATACACAGGACATTGGCCATTATTACTGTGCTTTATTTTCCCCATACGTCGGTCGTCTGTGAAGAAAGATAAAACAGTACCAGGCAAAAGGAGGTGTGATATCTTCAAGGACAGGTTAAATCAAACTGTGCCATGAAAACACTGCTTTCACACATGTATTTTTAGTATAATTCCAAGGATATAATTTTATCTTGCTCCCACACAGTGTCTTCTTATCAAGTCCCACAGTCTGTGTTACAATTCAGGGCAAACAGCCCCGACTGCTGCATTCTGCTGTTGCAAAGAAAAGCCAGTACTATTTACTGGCTCTGAAGCACCACAATCAAAGTGAACTGCATTGCTTGCATGAAAAATGTTACCAGAAATATTCACTTCTATTCCAAATAGGAAAAAAAAATCACTTCAAAGAACTATAAATTCAGAGTAGGAAGACCAAATCTAAGCACAGCTCATTAAGAGATGTGATGACTTAAAAAAAATAATCACAGACTCACAGAATGATTTAGGCTGAAAGAGACCTTAAAGATCACCTAATTCCAACCTGCCTGCAACAGGCAGGGAAAACTCCCACTAGACCAGGTTGCTTAAAGCTCCATCCAACCTGGTCTTGAACACTTTCAGGGATGGGGCATCCATAGCTTCCCTAGGCAACTCATCCCAGTGCCTTACCACCCTTGTAATCTCACGTTTTAGTTATAAAAATAAGGTTGTAGCTCTCAAACTGGCAAATGTTAAAGTGTATCCCTACAGAAATACTTGCCCAAGTCTACAGCCAGTTCAAAGCTGCTCCAAATAAAGTGTAGGCACTGTGTATCATTTTGAGTCAGTAGTCTGGGTGACAGCAAGGGAATCTCAAAAAACACTGTCCTCTTTTTTTTTTTTGACAAAATTTTACTGGGTTGGATGGCAGCTCCATTCCTTCTCTGCATGGATTGATTTCTATAAAACACACTTAGTGTTTGGATTGAAACAATAACTAGATTTCACTTTGCTGTTCTGGTTTCTAGAACTGTTTATAAAATTGGATCCTTGTGCTAAACTGTGTAAATCCTTTCACACTGCAAATATTTGAGACTTATACTGCAAGTGTGCATAATGGTGGACCCAGGAAACAAACCACTGTAGCAGAGGACATGAGTAACATCTTCCTCCCCCACTTCTTTTAACCGTACATGAGGAATCTGAATATTTCCATAGTTCTCTCACTGTGGGGAAGTCCCTATCACTGACAAAATAAATACAAATTGTAATACCTTACAATAAGGTATTGTAATGAACAATCTTAAGGCTAAAACCACCGAGAAGGAACAGAGGGTAAGTTGTGGATTCAGCATTACAAGTGCCACAATTCTCTAGAAAAAAAAATCTAAAGCTCACCATCACATCACCTGAGTAAGTTCTATCGCTCTGGAGCAAACTGATGGGATCCCAACATTTTCATTGCTGATCAAAAGGTGAAACAGTGTTCCCCCTTAAAACACTAAATAGAAAAGCAATTAATAATCACATGCATGGGAATAAAAACAACTGGTACCTCTGGAGATCAAAGAAGAAAGCAACAGCAATGGAACTTCAAAGTGTTTCGTAACTGCTTAAGTTTTTTCAAGGACATCTCCTTTCTCTTTTAATCCCTGATTAAATGTGTGCCAAATGATCTGGCAGAAACTCCATCACCAAACATGGAAAAACCACCTGATGCAGGTCTCTGTATACACAAGTGAGTGTACACAAAATGCCTCAGTTTTATCTTCTCCCGTGACCAGCAGGGCCACTCCCACACAAGACAAATCTGCAGATAAAGTGCAGCAATAGGATTACTTGTAACATTTCTGTTCTGTCTAAAGCTTTCTTCTAGACTTGTTTTATGCCAGTTCCAGAGTGCTGGGCCAGTGCCAGTATGCCATGTACCTTCACCAAAAGAGGTAGCTCGTGGGGCCAGAGAGCTGTAGCTGGAAAAGCAAGGCTGCCATCCTGCAAAGTAGACTTGACTGCTTTGGTCTCCCACTTGCTTCCTTTCAAATGGGTAAAGGAATTCTCAGAAACAGTACCTTCCTAATACAAGTTTTTGCTAAGACAGACTTATCCAAAGGATGCTGATGGCCCAGGACCATTGCTGTACTTTGATTACTCAGGCTTTGAATTGGGTTTTGGGGGGCTGCTGGCTGAGCCCAGCACTACCAGGCACTCAGACAGCTTGCCTGGGCTTTCCACTGGGAGACAGAGGCCCCTTCTGCTCATCAGCAGGGCAATAAATTAAAAAGCAAGTGAACACTTACTTGATGTCTGTGAAAAGTCAATAAACCTTTCACTGCAACCAGCAGCAGGTCAACTCCTTTTATCTCAATACTACCATTTTTCAGCTCTACAATAAAGAAAGCTATAGACCTCATAGACCTTAACACGTCTTTTGATCTGTGTAAATCTTTGCCTTCTTCATTCTTGGTTATTTTAACAGGTACATGCAAATTTAAAGCATCCAAGCCTACAAACTGTGATTATGGCTCAAGCCACGGGGTTTTTCTCCACTAATCTAGTTTAAAAAAAAGCACAAAATGTCAATGTTAGCATTTTCATTCCATGTTCAAGATATGGGTCATCTTAGACGTGTTACCAACTGCTTTCCTCTTCTTTGCTCTCCACCCAAAACCAGCAGTAGTCTCCAGAAACTGGTTGGGTTTTTTGTTCATTTTGGGGTGTTTGGCTGGGTTTTAAGACTAGAGTAAATGTTTTAGTCCACTGTCTTGCCTAATTCCTATAAGAGCAGAACAAGAAGAACAAAGGAAATACCTTCTATCTTAATCTGGGACTTCCCTTTTTTTAAGTTAAACTTAAATACGATTATAATGTATTTTTTTTTAACTGAATCATTGATCTTTGTGTCTTACTTTTAAAGCAGTTGTCCTAGCATAAGAAATCCTAGCATACCTGATTTTAACAAGATGCACAATAATATGAACTCATTAACACCCACAGCATTACATTCATAAAGCATGCATGAATGGAAACCAGCACATGTTGTACAGGCTATAAAATCCAAAGAATTTAATTAATTCATTACTACATGTCAACCTGGTACTGAAGTAGCACAGGATATTATTGGACTAGCACCCTAGTGTTACTTTAATTAGGTTTTATTTTAAAGGAGCTAATTTGCAAGGGGAAAAAAAGATACAGAACCCTGCAATCACAAGTGTATTGCCAAATTTTTGATGGCACTCTTACAGGAACACCTAGAGATTAAAATCTAGCAGATGGTAAATCATTCTGAGTAATAGCAAGGCCTTTTCTTGATCAGTGTTTAAGGTCTGAATGCTGTAGTATTCTCTACTACTTGACACTGCTCAAAGTTTTATCTTGCCATAATTGGAAGAAAACTAACTATTTCATCTGGCTCTCCCTGTCATTTTAACTATTAAGCACAAGATTAATACTAACAGTTATTTTCTACCACCTCTTAATATTCTCTTTGCCTCCACAAAGATTGATATCAAAGCACCACAAAAAAAAGAAGCATGAGTGTGACTACCACATGTATACACACAAATGAAAAAAAAAAAGCTTAATCTGGGGAAAAACTAAAAGCATCATGCATGGACACCATACTCAGCCAATTTACCTGAAGAGGGAGGCCCTTAAAAGGTTTCATATTCAGACTTTACTTGACAAATGCTTTTAAGAACTTAAAACTAATCTGCAGGCTAGAAAGTAGAGCAGTATAAATGGGAAGGTAAACCCCACCTTCAGTTACAGTTAAAATACCATTTTGCTACTTTATCCAAACAAGGATTGGGTGTATGTGATGACAGTCAGAGCATGTCTTTCTCCTCCAGCTGCTGGGCTCTGACTGGACTGATAACCAAGTCACATTGCTACAGCAGTGGGAATTGTTAAAATTACTGCCCCAGTAATATTCCAAGGCAATACACCCCAAATAGAAAGAGAAGCAAAGTGTTCAGTGTCCCAGCCATCATCAGCTCTCTCCTGGATGCCTGGGAACCCTGCTGTAAGTCTAGGATTTAGCCATATGACAGCATTGACTATCCCGTTTACCATACGCTAGAACAGCCTTCCAAACCAGACTGAATTTGAACTTTCAACCTAGAGATAAAAGGCCCACTTCTGAGACACGTTGTCCCCAGGGTTTTCCTCTTGTAAATAATTCAGTCATGCATATCTTAAGTGGATCACGAAATCATTTAACAGATTATTAAATTGAAAGAACAGCAGTTATGGATATTTTTATACCTTGCCCAAACAAGGAATTACTCACCTGTTGCACTATAGTTTATCTACATTTACCTCTAAATGGCTTCTACTTTCATTTTTGTGCTAAGATGATGTTTTGAGAGAAGTAAGTTACCTAAGTAGCTAAATTCAAATATATCTGAATCCAGATTACTGTGGAGGTGGAAGGGGAAGCAAACCCAGAAAAAAACCAATATGCTAACCAAAAAATGTATCAAGTTCATAGCATTCATTCGTAGCATGTGATAAAGCAATGTAACAAATTACTTTCTGGAATACAGCCTTTTCAAATCTCTATAAAGAAGCTTTTTGGAACAATCAGTCAAGGACCAAACTAGGCATTGCTGGGATTTCTGATCCTTCAGTAACTGTTGCTCCCCAGTGTTTTCAGAGATCATTAGCTCACAGCCAGGATACACACAGGGTACAAGCCAACTATGTTTCACAGCTGAGAGGAATGTGCAAGAGGCTCATTTTTTTCCTGAAAATACAACTCAGCTAATCCCAAAACTTCTTTTTCTCCCATAAATGAAAAAAAATAAGAAAATTAAACTTCACAATAAAATGGCAACCATCTAATTCCTTCTCCCACGTTGGTAACAATGAATACTACACTCAGGAGTAAAGGAGCAACACAGCAACTGGAACTCACTGGTTAAATGCTTGCAGGGAGAAGCCACTGCAATGACCTGAGTGCTACAGGACATCACACCCTGGGCTCCGTGGTGAAGGAACCGACCACTGCTCTTCACTGACAACAAAGGCATGTTCTCCTGCAAGGTGATGTTTGTGTAGCCAAGTCACATTAGTCTTATTTCAAAGCAAACTAAGTAAGGAGAGTGTTCACAACTAGCTCAGTAGCTGCCTTCAAGAGGATATAAATGGTTTGTCTTTAACTGCAGTTTCACAGTGAAGTTCCTATCATCACATTTCTTACCTTTTCAGAGGAACCTCTCCCAGAGTTTTGAAGAAGATCAACTTTTCCCAGCTGTTATATGCTGGAAGTCAAGAGTGATTATAAATTCACAAGCTAAAAAGGACAGTCTTTGTAGAATACCCCTCCAGGCATTCCCATTGTACTAGAAGTTTCCTAGGGATAGCTGGAAGGGTCTTTCTCACAGAGCAATCTGCAGATGTTACCTCTCTTGCACATTCTCACAAGATTGAGTTATTTTAACTGGGACTTGCAATAAAATCTCCCCTTAAAAGTCTTTGGTCCAGCAAGAAGAGGTTAAAGTCCAGGGGAAAAGGCAAAATCTGTACAACTAGAACACAATAAGCAGCTAATTTTCAGACAAACTTATCCCCTGGTTGAGCCAGCTTTGCCTGCCTTGTACAGTGAACAAATTAATCATATGAAAACAAGTTTAAACCATTTATCTACGACAACAGGATCAACTGCACCTTGCACTACTAGGAGGTTATGACACAAGTCAGGACTGGCAGTATTGAGTGTGCAGGTTCAGCTGAAGTGAATCCAGTCCACATTTTTGCTTCAAACACCTGCTTTGTCTGTTCTCTTGGACTACAAGCTCTTGGGAGTAAAGACAACTCCCTGCTATATATAAATACCAGGTTTAAAGTGATGTTGAGGCCTTTAGGCTATAATTAAAATGTCAAACCAAAATAGTTACCAAGGAATATTGCAGGGAACATTTTAACTTCCCATTTTTAGGTCTTTGGGTTGGTTTGGGGTTTTTTTGGCTGCTTTTCTTTTTAAAGGACATGCAGTACCATGTGCCTTAAAAAAAAAAAAAGTAGTCGTGGTTGTAGAATAGAAAAGTAAACAACAGCTTGAAACAGTCTTAACCTTTTTTAAAATCTCCTCATGAAGATAAAAGTCTGGTTTTTGTTAGGAGACTTATCTCTACAAATTTCCTGCCAAGAAGCATGCTTATGATATTGCATATCAACAACTTGATCTACTTTCTCTTCCTGCTGTCAGAAATTAAATCATTTTATTATTTTACAAAGATGAGTATCATCACTATGACAACAAACCTATGACCTGGAGAATACCATAAAATAACGTGTCAAGAAAAAGCAACAAAAGGAAATAAAGAATGAAGAACAGTTCTGGAAGCATTCCTCTCTCTGGAAATATTCCTTTCGTAGGAAACTCACTTCAGGAAATCTGCAGGTCCTCTTAACAATGAATGTTCTCTTGTCCCAAGTAACAGGTGAGAGGACAAGTAAATCCAAAAAAGGATAAACATCAGAGGATGTTTAGATGAGATATTAGGAAACATTTCTTCACCAAAAGGGTTGTCAAGCACTTGAACAGGCTGCCCAAGGAAGTGGTGGAGCCACTATCCCTGAAGGTTTTTAAAAGATGGGTAGATGTGGCACTTAGGGACATGGTTTAGTGGTGGGCTTGGCAGTGCTGGGTTAATGGTTGGACTCGATCTTTTCCAGTCTGAAGGATTCTATGATTCTGTAACTTGCCTTTATAGCAGTCAGGTCTTGAAGCAAAAGGTCACCTCTGAGTTATTTTGGTTTCTCAGTTAAAGCATTTTGATGTGTGCTACAGTAAAACAAAGCCTGTACTTTGCACATGGGCTTTTTTAAACTCAGAGCAAAGGTGTCTTGAAAACATTTGACAAATCTGGAAAGAAATCAAGGTACATTCCTTTGGCATTCAGAATGGGCTTTGACTCCATTTATGTAAATGTAGAAGAAAAATTTGGCCCTACTTTATATGCTTTAAACACCAATTAATTTCATCCTCTTTTACTTTTCCTAACTTAAGACCTTTTCACATCTTTTTCATACCTTTTTTTAAAATGGCAGACAGAAGTATTTCCTAAGGCTATCTAGATGTAATAAAGCATCTTTATCATCTTGAGCAATTCCACTTATTAAATCCTAAACTAACGTCAAATTAATATTTATGGAAGAAGTGGATTTCCGTGAGTATTTCACAGCAGACACTATAAATGTCATTCCCACTCCCTATTTCCAACTCTTCAGTCTCAAACTACTTTGTGAATGATAATCAGTTCACTACTGTTACTATTCAGTGACTACTGTGCTGTGTGTACCACAGTCAAGGAAATGAGATGGAGATGAAAAGAAAGGGTTTTTATATTATCACGAAATTTTATGCTAAGTCTTATTTTTAATTCATGTAACCACTGAATTAAATTATAAAATGTACACCTATTAGAAAAGACAGTTGGTATTTCTCAATAAGATTAGAACCAGACTTAATATTTTTCAGCTTTTGTTTCAGACAGTTCATTTTTTCAAAACTGGTACTTCAGAGTGACCAAAACAACAACATGAATTTTGCCAAATGCTTTGGCCCCAACAAAAGAAAAAAACATTTTCAAACTCTTGGGCTTATTTGGTTCAAGTTCAGCAGAACAGCACACAAAGAAAAAAAAAAGTCTTAACAGTTTATTCCAGCAGTTCCAGAATAAACTATAAACATTTCCACGACATGACATTCTCAAGCTCTTATAATAAACACCTGCCTGTTCCCAAATTTATGTTAGATTTGCAAACCACTGCTCCTGGTTTTACCCACTGACCCTGGTCCCTCCTGGCTGTGGAGGATCTACATGATCCTGTTTGCAATGCTCTTGCACCACATGAGAAATCATGGAAATGCTGATTTCAGTTCCTGCTCTGAATCAGATACAGGATGGTGGCTGCTCAGTGGCCTGCCATTTGAGTGCTGGGAGCTGGCTCCACAGCCAGGAATGAAAACCCTGCACGGTGCCCTTAGCTCAAGCGTGAACAAAGAGGAATGTTAGCTCCTGGCCCTGATTTAGGAACTTCACTTTCCCTTGCAAGGGGAAACCAACACATTTTTGAAAATGCCGACACGATTAGCTTCACATACATCAGAATAATTATTTTGACACATCAGAAACACTGCATTTGACCCAAAATGAAAAATTCAGTTTCCCTTTATTTCAGTAACAATAATCTTTAAATTTTAATCAGACCAGCTCAACCTCACTTTCTGTTTTTTCTTCCCTCATCCTCTCAGTTTGATCAACAACTGGAAGTATGAGGCATTCCCATAAAGTAGATGCTTTCTGATCCAAAATAAGAGCCAACAAGAGGAAGATCGGTAGTTAAAAATGTAGCAGTAGAAACAAAAGAACACTAGTACCTTTCATGGTCAATGTTCTTCAACTAAAGAGGAAAAAGAATCCTCTTTTTCATTTGCATTACAATAATACTTGGATGACCAACCCAAGATGAGCTTTCCATTGTGCTCAGTAAAAGATACCATCCCAACTAACAAAAAAGGGCAAAGGGCAGGAGAGGAAACAAAAGCATGAAGACATCAAGCAACTTACCCAAGGTAACCTGAACTTATTGGAAGAGCCCATGATAAAGCCCATGTGTTGTGCTTCCCATGCAGTAGCTCACATTGAGTCTAAAAGCCTTCTCTGGGAAGCTGTTCCTGAAGAAACACGCCAGATGCAAGAACTACATCCAAGAAATTCAGAGAAAAAGAAGTCAACTGTCCCCTTCCACCGGCACTGGTACAATGCAACTTCCAGCAAGGGGAATGCAGAGAACTGCTGGGCTGCCCTATAAACCTCAGAAGAATAATTACAACCAAGGACAGTCTCTGTACCTGCAGCAGCTTCCACAAGAGTCTCAAACTATCATAACACTCAAGTCTTAAAAGATGGTTCAATCTTGCTCAAACTCTTAAACCTAAATAACAAAAAGGTTATCTCTCTGTCTAGTTTTCAGAGTACCTGTAATAAACCAGGCAGACATGCCTAAAGACACTTTTATTGTCTGGGATAAGAGTATGTATTGAGAAGCTAACATCCAAACACAATATTCATCAAGGCACCTCCTTCGTAGGTAATTTCATTTAGTTAAAAACTCAGGGTCCCTTGGACAGAAACCCAGTTTTTGTTATTGAAGTAACGACTTCAAAAAAATCAGCTCAAAACATGTATGATTTCATTCCTTTTGTGTTGCACAATCAAATAAAATAATGAAGTAGCAAATCCAGAGTTTAAATTACATGAAAGAAACCAAGGTGCAATTGCACGGGCCAAGAAAGCACAGATCAAAGTCTTTGTTTTTCTTTACTACAGATCAGCAAAACACTTGGGAGTGTGACCTACAAGCAGTTTTCCCCTCTTACTGAACTTTTTGAATGCTCATTTTGATTAAGTCATGAAAAGGATAAGAAAAACATTAGTACAAAACTGAATTTACTTACAGATATTGAAAGAGACAATACAAAACTTCCAGGTTCCCTGAAACAGAGAAAGTGAAAGCTATTTATCTAGCTTTGATTTTGTGAAATGTCTTTATGGCAATTTCTCAAAGTTATGTTGATTCTACAAGCAATGCTGCCTACTTAGAAATACATCTCTGATTAAAGTAGCAATAACTTGATATTTAACAGGAAGCAACTGATTTTCTCCTCAGCTAGTAAATTGTTCTACAGCCATGAACTTCTTTTATAAATATACACTGTTGTTGCTATTAATCATTAAATACATCATCTAACACAATCAAACAGTAATCATTAATGACATTAATTGCCAGTTTGTCACAGCCTTAGTAGTCTCTTAAGTGAGCAAAAGCCTTATTTATTGCAGATTCTAGGCACTGATTCCCTAGATGATGAATACATAGTTTTCCTATTACACTATCAGGGCATTATCAAGGTCTTCACTGACAACTGTCTTCTCTGAAGATTATAAACCAAATGCATCTTGCATTTTTCCCTCTGAAAAGAAAACTGTTTGTAGAGTGTGATGTGCATTCATTCATGCTCTTCCTTACAAGTCAATTTGCCTTTGGATTTCCAACTTGCAAGACCTGGAGAACTTAAAGGGACATGAGGCAAAAGTTTGTGTATCCAACTTATTAATTTTGTAGTGCTTTCCTTCTCCCCCTATATATGAAATCACCAAGAACCCTCAATCCTGTAGCTGCCTCCCATGTTAGTTCCACCTCTCTAGACCCTCCTTCTTGCCATGTATCTTTCTGCACACCTCTTATTCTCTTTGGACAGCAGCAGTTATTTTCCAGGATTTTGCCTTTTCACCTTTGTACTCATGTCTCTCTCCAGAGCCCCTCTATTGCAGTGACTCCACTTTGCAAGTAGTTTTCTCCTTCCAGCACCCAGCTGAGCACCTCCTTTTTTCAGATGACAGGATTGGTAAGACACTGAGCTCTAAAAGCTCTATGTGCCACTCTAATTGGGCTTTTCAGTACATTAATGAAACAAATACTTGGTCACTTTGCCTCATTCCCCTGCTTTTCACACTCCTTCCTTTCTTTTTCCTGCCACTTCTTCTGAGAAACAAAACCAATGAAAACCAAAAATGTAACATAAGGGTGTCTGAAATGTGTGAGGACAGTTTCCTTGTGCCCACACAGCACGCCTGGGTGAGTGACAGCAGTAGAGCAAACACGCTGCCTGTCCTCATTGCTTTCCCACACCGAAAACACAACACACGGCACAGGAGTCTCAGGAATTCCAGGATTCTCCACCACTGTGTCTATCTTTTGTGATTTGGGTATTTGGTATTTGAGCCTAAAATAAAAGGGAAGCAAAATCAGTCCAGTCAGATATGCACATTAATCAAAATGTGTGACTGCACACCAACCACAAACCTGTGTGCAGCATCTACAAACCATGGCAGCAATGAACGGTAGCAAATGGCACAGCTACATGCTTTTGGTTCACTTGATTGAGTGCACACATTAAGAAATTTTGAGGAATGCTATTTCTTATTTAAAAAAAAAAATAACAGAACAGTCTGCAGCTCTACTGCATAAACAGTAACTTTGGAAAAGTAAAATTATTGCAAATACTCCTATCTTCATTTCAAAAAAACACCCAAACAGCCAACTGTTGACCCACCTAATTAACACCCGATTATTTAAGACCCAAGTTGGTACAACTGAACATCCTTCCCATTAACCAGCAGAGGACATTTAAAAAAAAAAGTCTAGCTTAAGCTGCACTGGAAGCCAAGGGTCACCACTTAATTCACAGAGGGTTCTTATTTAAATCAGAAAACCATTCAGACCAGCCAGTGACTTGAATACTAACAGGACAGAGTGGATCTAGAGGCAGTGGGATGATTTTGGCCTACAGCAGCCATTCCCCCTGGAGGCACAGCTGCCCTGGGGAGCTTGGCAGGAGGAAGCAAGGACTGGCTGGGGTGCAGGGCGGGCCCAGAGCAGCAGCTCCTGCTGCCTGGCTCCCTCAGGTGCCCACCCAGCCAGCCCTGCTGCCCCCCTCCCATGCCCAGGTCAGGGCACTCCAGGAGGGATGACCTGGGCAAGGACAAAGCTCTCATCTGTGCAGGCTGTGTGTTGGCATTGTAACCACCACCTGCACCACAGAGACCTCTGGGTGTTCTCACCAACAGCAGCGGAAGGAATAAAAAGTAAAATTGGGAAGTGAGAAAAACAGCTGCCTTATTAAGGGTTATTTTTTTCCCCCCCTCTATGTAACAAAATATCAAGTGAGGTCTAAAGAAGTATTCTCTCCCTACACAGTTACCCATCAGGGTTCAATTTAAAAAGCATCCATATTCAGAATAGAAAGGGAAATGCTGAAGTTCAAACAGGGGATTAAATCCAGTTCTTATGGGCTTTAACACTAGGAAAATATTAAAAGGCTTGTCTTGAATTACAATATCCTTAAGACTAATATTTAACTGCTTTCTTGAACTAGGGTCATGAGGGAACCATAACCCTGAGGATTGGGCAGGTTGAATGGAGAGTTTGGATAAAACCAACTGTAAATTAGTATTAACATCACTGGCTGCAGGAGTCTATTTATGTGTTTTGTTTAGTTTTGTTTTCATTCATGTGTCTTTTGTGATCAGCAAGAGAAGATGTGTTCATGCAAATGAGTGACCTGACTCAGGGAAGAGCTTCAATCCTGCCTGCTAAGAGAAATTACACCATGCAGCGAGCAGCAGCGAGCTTACAAAGGAATAGAAAGAATGGATGTCAATGAGTTACAAAATCTGGCACTCAATAAATATATGCCAGGTACACATCCAACACAGTTACGCAGGTACAGGTGCTGTGAAATCTTGACACTCAAGGATCTAAGCAAGGAAACCCATGAAACAAAACACAGATGCTTAATTTCTTTTGTACTGTAAACAGTCTCCCTCACCTGCCCAATCTACAGGAAAAATTAACACATTAATTCATACAAGAAAACATTTTTTAATATTACTGCAATACACATCCCAGTTTTACTCACAAGGACACATGCTAATACAGCCATATGATTTCCACTGGCCTTCACAACGTGGTTCACTGAGAACTACAATTTATGTTTCTGTACTGGATGTGTATTATATTGTAGTCAGAAAGCATTCACTGCCAGATGAGCTAGATCACTTTGGCCTTCCTAACACTACAACCCTTAACATTCTTGTGGCAGTAAAAAAGAAAAAAAATACAGCAACTGTAAATTTAACTGATCTCTATTTAACTGCCTTGTATCAATATATAAACATTCATTTTCACACTGTCACAGAAACAAGGCTGGACTGAGCCACTCTACCCCCCCCTCAGACTTTAGGCTCTTTAAAAACAACTAATCCAACTTTATAAGTTAAAAAAAAAAACAACAAACAAACAAAAAACAAACCACAGTCTAATGTAATTATTACTATTTTACTTCAGGTTCCGGGAAAACAATGCAAAAATGCTAAGATTCGATGATTGAATTGAAAAGCTAGTACATGGATCAAGACAGTAATACAATTTCTCTGGCAATGCAGTTCAGAGGAACACCAGGCTGTGGTGCCATCCTGCACCACACTCAGGGACTCCCAGGCTGCCTGAGAGGTGCCCTGGGCACCCACTCCCACACCACGGGCTACCACACCAGCCTTGCTTGACTCCACGTGTCCAAAAAGCCCCAGCAGCTCCAGCAAATAATGTTCAGAGGAGAAAAAGGGAGGAAGCATCCTGATGCCACCTGTTAGACTTCACTGCTCCAAGGACTGTAGTTGGTATGGAGGAGGTAGTAACCATCTGCCACCGCCACAAGTGAGCACGCAGAACATCACTGGCTCAGAGCAGACAAACACCAGACAAAGAACAGGCATCCTCCTGATAAAATAAAGACTTAATTGTTCATGTGACTGATTACTTTTAAGGCTACTTAACACTCTCCACTATGTGACCTTGTGTAAATTAAATGTCTTTCACCAGCTCATCAAATCAGCCAGGTCTACCATTTACAAGAATTTTAAGAGGGGAAAAAAGCCCAGCTCTTCTTCCTTGTCTTCATGGGTCATAAAAACATAATGACCCTTTCTTTGATCCATTCTCGCAGATATGCAATACTAAGGACTCTTCAAAACAAAAGCCTTTTAAATCAGGCTTTCTAAGTATCATGCTTTTCTCCATGTTTCAGTTACTATGTCTATAAAATTACTGATATGCCCTCAGTTTGCAGGTGTGGAAGGCAAAGTAATTATTGCCTGAGCAACGCTAAGCTATTATACTAATGAGAACCAAGGGAAAGCTCATGAGTTAGTTAATAATCCTACCCTGAAAGCATTGCTTCAGCAGCAGGTAGGAAATATAGCCTGGAGTACGCACACAACAATGACAAAAACAAAGAAGAGCTGATCATTAGGTAAAGAGCCCCTCCTGGGTGCTGGATAAATAGGAGGAGAAAACATTCTATGTGGCCAATGTGACCATAAAGGAGAGAGTTAAAATGTGTGCAAGTGGTAAGCCATGGTACCACTACCTGGGCACTCTTAAATCTGCCATTTTCTCCCTTCTGAGAGATGACTTCACCATCACACTGATGACCTTTTAATGCAGGAAAAGCTGTATGCCTATGGGAGATAAAGAAAAATATATCCATACTCAATTCTCTAAGAGAGTTTTAAAGAAAAAAAAAAAAACCCACACACACATGGCAAAATGCATCATGTCCAAGCCCTCACAAGGCTGACATCTGCCTCCCTGAGCAAACAGGAAGGTCGATCCTGCTGGTTCCATAGCCACAGACCAGCCCTGGAGGACCCTGCCCTGCACCCCCCCAGCCAGGCCAAGGACTGGGCCAGCTCACAGGCTGGATGAAGCAGTAGCACTTCTTTCCTGGCTCTCACACAGAAACTAAATGGAAACAGTGAGGGGAGAAAGATCCAAGCGTGTTCTTCCAACTCACGCACGTAGCAGAAGAGCCAGAGAGGGTGCACTGAGCAGAGAACTGTAAACAAAGATTCCAAATAGTTCTGGCACAAGATTTCACTAATGCAAGACAGCACTACCAGCACAGCTCTGGCTAAATAGAAAAATTCCTCAATACTCACAGGATGTTGGGGCAAAGCATCATACAGCTCCACTACATACACTAATTTAAGAAAAGCAGTACTTGAGGTAACAGGAATGATGGAATATAATCAGCAACCCAAACCTGTTCTGCAAGATTTAACAGCATACAATACAGAACAGAGTAATTTTTCAGTGGATTAACCCTCACCTCTAAAGAGGGGTCAGAAAAAGCTTACACAATAAATGAAATTAATCTGAGCATCTAGCAATCCTGACCAGGCAAAAGCAAGCCTTAAGCAGCAATATTAACTTTACTTCAGGCTTTCTCTAAACATTGCTTTTAATTCCTCCTTTAAAAAGCTTCAAAGAAAGTTATTTTAAACACACATAAATGCAAAGAAAAGAATCCACATTTATCTGTTCCTTCCTGGCATTCCAAATTGCTTAATTATAGATTTCCATAACTTATATTAACTAGTGGTTAAGATACATATCTAAGCCTGATTCACTGCAGCCATATAAAACCACTATATAATCATGTTCATGATCATCCAAGGAAAAGTGATCCACACCTTATAATAGAAACTTAAGGTGAAGTACCTTGGAAGACTGAATTAATTAAAAATCCAGCCCAAATTAATTCCAGTAAGATTGTGCTGATCGACTTAAATGGACTTTGGATCCAGTGTTTACTAGCTGTGTTCTTAGAAACCAGCAGCGAACAGTAATTAACAAACGTGTTTTGATTAGAGAACTCTCATTTTCAGTGTACTGTTCAGCTCCCTTGCATTGTTCCCCCACAAGTACTTACAACCAATTTTACACTTGAACCCGCCAACAATCAGTGGCATGATCCCACTTAAGGGATTTCAAACCTAAGTCTTTTAGCAAGTTAAATATTTTAAATCCTGGGGCTGAGGGGGCAGAAGTCATCAGGAAGCATGCTGTATGCAAACAGTCCCTCAATTTCGAGAAGCAAACAACACAACCACAAAAGGATTCTCAGTTTTCCATTCGTCTCCCTCCCCACCAGGAACCGTCTGGGTCAGTGCCTGCTGACTGCCTGCACAGCAATTTACAGAGCAATAAAGGTTTGAATATTGTCCTTTGTATGTACGGGATGAAGGACTGCAAGGACTGCAGAGGTGACAGCGCCATGCTATTTCATTCTTATCAGTAGTTTTTAAGGAAACAAAAAGTGTTTACAAACCCTATTTTCTTTACCCCAGACGAAAAGAAAAAAGTAAACAAAACAAAACTCAAAAGGCAAAAAGCTTTCTTTGTCCTTCACAGTTCAAGCTAAATTGGACAAACAAGCAGAGGCTGGTAAGGTATACACTGATTATTTTGTTCATTAGGAATATGTATATGTGACAGACGCAGATGATGCTTCTTTGGAAGAGACTTGATCTTAAATTCTTTAAGAGTTATTCTCAGTAAACAGCTTGACTGGGAACATACAGGTTTGCACGGTGGGCACATCAGCACCACATTGTGGATCTTCATTTGGCATATCCAAATGCTCTGGTGCTTCCACCATCGGCCCAGGCAGACCATTTCCATCCGAAGGTGAATCCTTGTGCTAGAGCCAATATGAAGCCTGGGGCACACAGTCAGGGAGGCAGAAGCACAGAAGAAGCCATGATCTCATATCTGCCTAAGCTTCCAAAGCCCCAGTGGTTCCAAGGTACTTCCCCAAATTTCAATCATTTGGTTAATGTATTCTTGCTATGTTTGCTGCCCTCAAGGAAGGAAAAAAAACCAGAATTGTAAGGGAACAGAACTGATTTAACAAACAAAGCTGGAAATGTTTTCTATGGACCTCTGACTGGGTTTAAACATAGTCTTACCTCAGATTATCCTGAACACAGCTACAATAAACATTTAGGATAGTTATTGCATTCAGGTTTGAAGGCAGTCCTAAACCACTATACTTTGATACACATGCTCCCTCTGTCAGACTGCAAACAAACAAAATACTAATACTTCAGCCTCTGCAGCCAAGAAGAATTCAAAAATCAAAACATAGCATGTGTGCTGCTCTGCCAGGAGGTTCTCACCAGGTCCTGAAAGCTGGCAGAGGAACACATTTGCACCCTGGTGCCCCGTCCATAACTCACATTGCTGTGAGAAGCAAAAACTTCTCCCTCTCTTCAGCAGAATGAAGGGTCTCTTTTTACCCTGAAAAACACCAAAAGGAAAGAAAAAAAAAAAAAGGAAAAAATTCTCTGAAGTCTAAGTGACATTTTAGATCTCTGGTCTATGCCCAGCCTTATTAAACACAACCAAATCCTCATGGAGATATGGGTGCACTTTTTATGAGAAAGAACATGCTAAGTCAGGTAGGAGGAGTTGAACTCCACAGTTCACAGGGAAAAGCAGCTGCACATCCTGAGTAAATTCTCCCAGACCAATGGGCCTCCTACCAACCTTACAATATCCAAAGTAAGAGAGGATTCTAGTGCAGCACTGATAGGAGAAAATGCTCTATCAGCTTTAAATTCCTGCCTCTTTTGGGAAAGCTCTCATTGCTATTATACAGGTTTTCTTCCAATGTTCCCATCAAAGAATGATTAGGCAGGTGGGAGTCCTAAATTTTCAGTTTGTTTACATTTTACAACAGTTTATTCATAGCCAGAACTACTCCCCTGAGGAACATTTATTAATTTCCTTTGCTGTATATGTATTTTTCACACAGCTTGCAGGCAGAAAAAAAATATTTTCAAATGAGATAAAGTGATTGCAAGAAAATCCACAAAAATCAGAGAGAATTACTTAGATATTTTCCTCTTTTTTTGTTTTTTGGTTTGGTTTTTTTTTTGTCTTTTGTCTAGTATTAGGAAAGAAACACTGACAACATATTGCTATATATCAATTTGCTTCTATCCCAGTATTTTTAAAGGATAAGAAAGTTGTAAGACAGGCCCAGGCCAAGAATAATAAAAATATTCTTTTGAAGGATTTTTTTCCCCACCACAGACACTCAGAATAGCTTTCTTACCTGTGTGTACAATACAAATAACAGAAAAACAGGCTTTATGCCACATTAGCATTTAACCCACTACAACTAATTTTTATTTAAATTCTGCTATGCTGCACAGTCACAGTAGAACAAATAAAAGTATGCAACAGACCAACTGATATCTGCACCAGAGCAGATCTTCTGCCTTCTACCAGAGCAGCTATCTTCTCCCCTCACACACAACAAAATCAAGTTCTCCTCATTGAAATTTTTGGGATAGTTTTGCTTACTTCACCAACCATCTCTTTCCTCCTCCTTTGGCAAATTGACTCAAGGTACATGCAGGAGCTAACAGTTTCCTGACAGTGCAAATTTATTCCTTACACATCACGAAATAGCTTGTTGCAGCCACCACACCAATCTCCTCATCAGTTAACTGGTCACTACTCAAGAAACAGCCCGAAGACATGGAGCAGGGGAGCGGAGGTGGGAGTACAGCTACATTTCAGAAGAAAGAGCAGCAGAAGAATGGAATTGCAATTTTTTTCCCCTCTTACGAGGAAACAAAAGGCAAGGGGAGAAGGGACATATCCAGCCAAGGCAACGCTGATACCCTGCTACCCTTTCTGTCTTCACGGCTCGTAGGGCTGGGCAGAGCTACATCCCGGAAAGGGAGGCTCCTGGTGCTCCCAGCTGCTTGCAGGGCACAGCTCAGGAGCAGGATGAACAGTTGAAGCGCTGTCTCAGCAGCTGCTTTGGCATTCCCAGGTGTACAGCCTCAGTTTCAGAAAGACAGCCCAATACTGACATAATTGACTGTGCAAAATCCTATTTTATCTCAGCAGAGGAGGCGGTGGCATGTGTTTCCCCAGAGCTCCACAGAAGTGAGGACAGTAAACAAGATTACACTTCTGATGTGTAAGTGCTTGTGGTCAAATTAAACTCACCCAATTGCTCAAATTCAGACCTTGGTGACAATCCAGGATCATGCAGGGATCAAGTCCCAGACCAGGAGAGTTGACAACTTGGTTATCCTTTCCCTGTTGACTGATATCTTGGCTTTCGTGGTGTTGCTTCTTTTCAAGACACTACCACACAACAGCCATACCCTGCAAAGCACTGAAGTCCCTGCCCTTAACTTTGTATGCATGGTTTGTCCAAGATCTCTTCACGCAATACTGCACTCCAGGATGGTTTTGTTTTCTATGTTAGCAGCCTAATAACTGTCTAATTAGTTGTATTAAGCCCAAGAGAGCAAGCAAATCTATTAATAAACATTAGTTTAAAACAGAACTTTGCATAACTCAGTTATTTCATAGAACTTCAATATAATTGAAGAAGAAATTACACTCAAATGACTAAGTTTGAAAAATGGGCAGTTCAGCAGCATTTCAGAAAAATTACCTCCAATTTTTATTACTGGTGAAAAGTTAGATTTAATTTTTTAAGTGCCAGTGATTATTACAGAGCATCTATGCTGCAAAATAAAAATAGCTTCTTGCAAATAATCATGTACACAAGATCTAAACGCTACCACAAACACCATTTGAAGACTTTGCTGTATGTATCATACTACAGCAGTATCTCTTAGTTCTGCCCATCTTTAAACCCTTTCAATACACAAACACAAGCTGTCTGTACATCAGCAAAACAGCACGGCCCAACTGGAAGAGCAAAACAGTTGGCATTGCAGCCCTTCACCCCTCCTCTGCCACCCCTCTCACACACCCACATCAAGGGCTTTGCTGGGCCTGGCTCTAACCTGGCCCCAGGCTGGACACTCAGTAGAGAGTAGAGCATCCTCATGCCCCCCATTCTCCCCAGACCCCAACCGTGCTGCCCCCCAAACCCTCTGCAGCGAGATCCAGGGCTCAGTAACAGGGAACAATCAGGGCTCGATTCAGGAGCACACTCCCTCTTGCTCTGAGCTGAAATGCTAAGACAAATGCACCCAGAAGAGGCTGTTGTTTCATGAAAGTACAACAAACTGAGTACATCTATCTACATGAAGAAATACCGATCAGTTGTTGGGGGTTTTAACCAAACCATTAAGGCTTTCGCAAGTAGTAAGCGTATTCTCCCTCATTTCTCTTAATCCAGTGGCTTGTATTTGTAAAAAGGCATTAGTGTTAAGAAGATGTATTGTCTCTGCGTTAGTTATCTTTGCTATAGATTATGAAAATTCTGTAAGAACTTCACAATATGTCTATTCCACCTAAACAATACGTGCCTGTGAAAACACGCTCCCTGTGGTGTGTGCTGGGTGGGTAGTGCCAAGGTACTCTATAAAAGTCATTTTTTTTCTCCCAAACAATTAAAAAAGAAACAGCTCTATCCTTAAGGGGAAGATAGCTCCATTTACAGGGTAACATTCTCTGCTGTGGACAAAGAACTGAGCTGTGCCTACACATCATCTGACTCCCAGTTCACTGTCACCAGAGCTGCCCTGCTTATCTCGGTGATACCACCTTTGAGAGACTACATTCATTTGATCCATAAACCACAGCTTGTTGGTGACAGAGCCATGGATCCCAGAAAAGAAAAGGTCTGGAAGACCAAGATGACTTTACAAGCTCAATAGCATGCTTGCTTTGCATTTTTTCACAACTGAGACTTGTGTCCCGTTTGCTGCCTACAGAACAGGAATCAAATAGCAAAGTTACTGTGCATGGGAGCAAAATTACTACCCTACCCACCCCTAAAACTTCCATAGAAAACAGAATTTTTCAGAGACAATAGGATTGAATGGAGCTAAAAATACTCTCCTAATGCTGAGACGATGGGAGGGGCTTTTTGCAATTGAGTTTAGATGCTTTTCACCACGTAAAAGGTTAATAATGTTAATGCAAGCCCATTACTCATTAAAGTGAGAATCCAAGAGCATTGGTGTGACCTACACAGGTTGTGAGCAAATTGAAAAATGGGCACTGACTTTCTTGTGATTGTCATCAAGACTTTTTCAGCAGATTAGAGTGCTGTTAGGTAAACTGACTAAATAGTGTTGAGACAATGTTTTTAGCTCTCTTTGAACTGCATGTTCAGAAGTCATGCACAGTGAAGGCCAAGCCAATGAAACCATCTACCGCTAACTTTACTCATTAGCAAGAGTTTGCCTTTTTTCATTTGCCAGCTTTCAACTCTTTGAGCTGAAATTTTCCATATCAGGTGCCTGCCTTTAAAGAATAAAAAAAATTAAAAATATCAAAATAATTCAGCAGGAAAGCTAGGAAAAAAAAAATAAGTTGCCTCGACAACGTTTGAAGAGAGGTCAGAAGAAAGTTTCAAAGACATAATTGCACACAAGCACCTACACTTTGAGTGCCTGACTTTGTGACCTTACTCAAAGTCTATATGAAACAGCTTTTTGTGTGTCATGTACTATTAGATGGGGAGTCATGTACCAGCTAAGCTCACCTCAAACTGTAGTTTAAATGTGAAAAGCATATGCTGCTGTTCTTGCAAGTTGTCTTTTCCCACAGAAGTGGACCAGCAGGGGGGGGGGCAGTCACTTGTAGGAAGCTTGTAAGAATCAGGCCCTGGAGCATTTGTCTTTGCTTTCTGGAAACTGCTTCTATAGAAAAAAATTTATAGCACATGTAGCCAAAGAGTTAAAGAACTCCTTAGTTATTCATGTTACACAGCCAATACCTACCCTCGACCAGAAAACACAAAGCAGTGTCCATCTCTGATGTCTGCCCTTCCCTGCAGTTTTCCAAGATCATCAACATGAAACATTGTTCACACCAAGCACCAACAGCAATGCAAGGGACAAGGAAGTGAAGAATCATCTCTCCTCATCTTTGTGCTGTAGCAAACCCAGCAGAAACTGAGTGTGTCAAGAAACAGAATGAGTAAGCAGTTAAGTGGGTGGTTCAATATGTTCATTTTCCTCCAGTATTTCCATTTCAAGTGTCAGCTTCCCAAAATGCATTTAATTTGTACTATAAATTTTGATTCCAAAACTTTTACCATGCTGTTCAATGAAACAGTCTGTACATACACATGTAAAAGGAAATATTGCACAAAACCCTAATGACAGCAAAGCCCCTTGTATGAAACCTGTTGCAGCTACATTTACTTCCATGCCTGATGTAAAATGCTAAAAGGGTTTTTGGCTGGATAGATGTAATGACAAATGAGAAGCAATCCCCTACCATTTTTCCTTCACTATGCAGTCTGCACCAAGCTTTCATCCAGCAACAGCAGCAGACTGCTGACAGTGTTATCGAAGAGGTTTCTGTGGGCTCTTAATCACAATTGTAGTCTCTGTGATAATAATATCCTCCTGACTCCTCATTAAAGCACAGCTTTATGTTGGAATAACCACATTCTACCACTCCAGTTACTTAAGCTTTGGTATGTCCTGTAAATGCAACAGAAAAAGCATTTATCAAAATGCTTTTTTCGAGAGAGTTCTGCATATTACAATGAAGGCTCAAAGAAGGGCTCCTTGTTGTAAAAGCCAGAAGAAAAGTCACCTCCCATAGCCCCAAAAGGAACGAGAGCATAGATAAAAGCTCTCTCCTCTCTGTCCTCTGCCATGGCAGGGTCTCACCAGCCCCACTGCTGACTACACACAAAGAGTTTAACCAAATAAAAAGGGGTTTAACCACACAGTTTAACCAAATAAAAATGTGGGAAAGCATCCACACCCGAGTGAGCAGGAGAGAAGGGCAGAATGTGCCATACAGTACTCAGTAAAAGACCACAGCAGGGAATTTGCCAAACAATGCCCCTGCACACATCGTGCCTACCTCAGCACACTCCCCACAAGACTGGACAGCACCACAGTCAGTCCCCTCTGCAGTCAGGGGTGCCAGTTGCAATCTGGTCCTACAGCTGCAAACCCCAAATATCTGCCTACAGAACAGAAGCACACCCCCTGCAGCAGAATCTCTGTAAAAATCTAGTATGTCAGGCATTTCCTTCAACCAAAGCTTCAGGAGGTACAGGCTGGCATGGCAGTCAATGACCTCCTCCTTTCACCTCGTAGGTAGATAAAGATACAGTTTCCTAATACTTCAGGGTGAAGCAGTAAACACATTGTTTATGTCCCTGCACCACCTGTACCAACTGAGCCAGAGGGAGAGCAAAGCACCCTAAGAAGCTGCCACTGTAGATTAGTTGTGTGCCACAATGGCAAAAAGCAGCTCTGAAAAATCAGACAAGGGAAATAAGGCCTTTCCAGTAGGAAATTACTAACACTAAAGAAAGCAGGCATGACTCCTGTAATTAATGCAATAAAAGGCAGGTTCTCATAAGTAAGAATTGTAACTAACAGCAAAGCAACATTCAGTGAAAGGGAGGAAAACTTACGGATCCAAGCTGAGAACACACCCCTACAGCAGCAGTAAAGAGGGAGAAAATCCCTAATGATACATTACACATCATCAAAACCCATTAATTGCTCTAGCTGAGGTGGAAAAGTGGAATTTTGCAAGCTTGCCATGGAGCAGGATTTACTGTGTCACTTTGCTCTGGAAATGTGAGAAAAATGGCCAATAAATATTAAATAATTGACTGCAGACTTAAAGCTGCAATAATGGCAAAAACTGATAAACTGCTTGTATTTATGCTGTTAAAAACACCCAGTCTCTCTTTGCACCCATCCAAATGCACCACAGAAGTGAAGAATTTGAAAACACGCATGGAGCAGACAAGCAAAGCCTGGAATTATTATTCATTATCAATACTATGGTCAATCTTTCAGGTCTTGTTGGAGATCAAGTACGTCCCATGGCAGAAGCTGTGCTGGCAGTAACACTCCCCTGCATTAGGAGAGCTGCAGGCTCACCTCCTGAGCTGCAAAGTCCAGCAAAAAGAGCAGGGGGTTGACACACAAACTGCATGAACAAAGCCTGAGATTTTTCTTAAATTCAGACTCTGCTCTCTCTGAGCAGTCTTCTGCCCACTGACTTTTCTTTCAGAACAATACAGGCAGAGTTGGAGGGTAACAGAAAGGAAAGCCACAATTTTTTTCACTGACAGCATGTTTTCCTTCCTGCCCATCACGAGACAAGCATGATTTGCTTCTCTGCTGATAAGGCTGGAGGACAGCCTGAGGAATAGAACTCCTAGGATTAACTGGGTGTTCCATAATCAGGAGTTTTATGGGCATTCCTCCTTAGCTTTGCAACATACACGAAATCTTGAGCTTGCCTAAGAATTCTGGCAGTTTCTAGCAGGTCAGCACTACAGTGAGTTTTCTACTGAACCAGGAGTCTTGCATATGAATCACTCTGTTTTCACAATGCCCGAAAACGGAGAGACATCTACAAATTCTGTTTGCTGGCAGCTGCTGCTAGACTCTAGTCCACAGTTATCCCATTACTATACTTTAATATTACGTTGATTAAAATTATTTTCTCTAAATATTTGCAACATCCTTATCAGCAGAGCATCTGTTATGGTGGTTGACCACTCAGGTTTCCACATCTACACTAGTCAGTGACCTCAGCAATTGCAGGCCGTGGATCAGCTGAAGCACGAACCCAGGTACAACTTTTATATGTGATGAACCCCCTGATTAGAGACTGAAAAATACTTTGTGAAAGCACTGCTATCTGCCAAGCACTCCATTTTCCAATGAGCTGCAAAACTGCTCCTCTTGCAGTACTTCATCCTTTTTATCCTGTTTGTAATGAATATTGGACAAAAGACACGTAACAGCAGTTGGTATGGAGAGGAGTCGAATAGTTCAGTCCTCAAATAGATTTTCTATAATTCAAATTCTAACCTGCTGCTTGTTCTTAAAAGCTATGCCACTTCTTCACAAAATCAAGTTATTACCCACAGAGCCACAAAAGTTACAGTCCTTTACTACAACTGACCCTAAATTTTTCAAATGCAATACTAAATTATGAGTTTAAAACTTGTCTGCAGGCTCCAGAGTGCACAGTGAAACAGATTAAGAAACTTTTTCTTTTAAAGAGTAAAGTAACTTTTCATAAGCCTGAATTTCCTTACCAAGCCACTTCAGACCACGGACACTCAGTGGAAAACAGCAAAGACTGAAGTAATCATTCAATTTGTTTTTATTTGTAAAGAAAAAGTTACTTCTATCTGTTCCAAAACCTCGTTAGAAGTTTAAGGATGACACACCCCCCTAACAAAAGTCCCACCCCAAAAGACACTCAACGCCTTTTGCTTGTCTTTTTGCTCAGCAGAAGAGTGAGAAACCCAAGTACTCCTGGGAAGCTGGGCAAAAGGTACTTATGCAGCCTGTGTATCCAGAGCACCAGTAATTTCTGCAGCGCTTGACCCTGCTGATCAAGCCTGTGCTCTTCACACTCATTGTCTCATACTGAGCCATTTGACTTTGAGTGTGTGAAGAATCATAAACAGACGATCTCCCTGCGGCACATGGGTTCACAGCGCAGAGGTTCCAAGCAAAGCCCTGACCCACCTGATGTCAGAGACACTTTTAGATCACACATCTCACATTTCTAGTTTATGTTAAATCACTTGCTTGTGTTGATAACAGAAAAGGGATAAACAAATGCAGCTGCTTGTTTTTAAATCTAAATACATGGAGTTTTAAATGAATGTCTGTGTAAGGCAGATCAATCTCACAGCCTTTACTGCACATCTCAATCATCACATCTATAGAACAGCTTTACTGCTGAATGTGTGGTAAATGTAGCTAAATTCAGTGTTGTGGTTTTTATCCTTAGAGTATTAACTCACTCAAATCAGTTTTGACTAGAGCATATAATTTACTTCTTAACACTAGAAAAACAGACTTCTTGCCAAATATATGCAAAGATCAAAATTATAAGGTTCTGTGAAAGTGTATTTTTATCCTTTACACGGTATTTTCTGTATACATTTGTCCACATACAATGATTTTTTTGACCTATCAAGAAAAATGTCAACCCAGAAAATGAATGTCCAGAGACAGGTCTAAGTAGAACCATAGAGCCATTTAGGTTGGAAAAGACTTTTAAGATCACCAAGTCCAACCACAAAAACACATTGGCATTACAATATAAATGTTTATGCTCATTTTATAAAATTATCATCCCCACTAAAACAAATAGAAAAAGTTATCCCATCTCTACTTCCTCCCCTTTCTGAAAGGAACTGCATGCAAAGGTGGGGGTCCTTTTACTCTTTGTTCATATATACAAAGGTTTTAGATCACAGGGAACACTCCTATGGGGCAGCAACAAAGATCCACAGATTTGTCTGTTGGTGATGGCAAACATCAGAGCTGACTTTACTGGCTTCTAGAAACAATAAGTGACACAACATTTTACAAAGGTGACATGTCTAAAACAGGATCTTTCCACACATTAACCGAAGACGCAGCACTCAGGGATAAGATCTGTATTCAAATATTGAGTATGAAGATGCTGCATCAAAGACATATCTTTTTCAAACATTCACCAGGACACAGAAGACTCCTTTTAACCATCATGGGTTAGCCACAGGTTTACCAAATGTTTCTAATTCAATGTTTGAACTGAGCAGTAAAACTGCCCAAAGACACTTGAAATGTAAGCAATCTAAAGATGACATTTAGTGTTCACATGGGCAAATTGTTTTAATGTCCTGTCTCACTGGTTTTTTAAAACTGCCTCCATTAATATCTATGAAACCTCATCCACAAGTCTGCAGTGGATAAAAAAAAAAGGTTGTATCTGCCTTAGTCTACTTTTGTAGTGATTTACATCACAAATATGGTGGGACACTGTCTGGTTGAAGCCGAGGGCAAAGAACAGACCCACGCATATAAAAGTGGTGCTTTACAAGTCCATTGCTATGATTAAAATGAATAATCCAAGAGATAAGCCTCTCATTTCTCAAAATGCTCTAGTCCATATTGCATCACTCTGTAGCAGAACACACTGTGTCTGTTTGCATTACATGAGTTGCTGGGGTAGGAATAAAACTATTTATGAGTTATTTTTGTACTTACAGACTAACACCCCTGTCTCAATGATGATATTTTCTTCTTTGCCCATCTCTGATGCACAGCTGTGACAAATTCTGCATCTACTTTTCAGCAGAGAAGTATCATTCAGGAGAATTGTATTGTCTTCTTTTTATAACACAGTTTCCTCCTCAAAAAGATTTGCCTAAATTCATCCTTTAAATTGACTTCTGTAGCAACTCAGGTAATAGCAACACAATTTAAGAGCCCAGGCTTAGCTTTCTTTCCAAGGCTAGACACTGCTCCTACAGTAGTTCCTATGATCACCTGGCAAAGCACTGAGGACTTTGCTACCCTGTACTATTCTGTTCCACACATGTGTAAAGCTGTCAGTTTTATCATTAGCCAGAGGCTGACAAGGAGGCTAAATGTCCATCAAAAGCATATTACAATGAGTAGACCCAGCAGTCTCTTCCTCAGCAAGTTTTCCTGAGGTTGCTTCAGCACAGCAGCAATTATCCTTCACTGATGCCAAAAAAACTAATCCTTTAAACAGAATCTCCAATTCATCTTGGTCAACATACATAAACATCTTGTAAAAACACTCTCATAAGGCCCAACTAATCATTTAAAGATCTTTCTTGGGTTAACAGCCAAAACCTAAGGTTTTGCTAAATAAGAATATATTAATACAAAAAACATCCATGAAAAGTCTGAAAGATTTAATTTATAACCAAGCCTGCAGCTATCTCTGCTTCCCACTTTCACAACAAAATCGAAAAAATTAAGATAGGAAGAGGAAATAATAATTCATCCATCAGCTCTGAAACCTCTCTAGGCCTTGGAAGAATCACCAAGACAGTATTCAGAGGAAGGTCCCACCCAACACAAGAAAAGCTGGCCTTGTCAACCTCTCTAAAAACAGAACTAAAAAAAAAAAAAGGAAGCAATTTGTTTCCATTTATATTTATAAGTTAAACCAAGAAATAAACCATTTTCTTCGTGTTTTCAGCTAATTGGATTTTTAGAATATCTTAGTATGAAATAATAAGCTAAAATGCAAATCATAATCGCATAAGAGTTACCATGCATCTAAACCTAATTTGACCCAATAGTTTCTCTAGGACCAGAAAGAAATTACCACTAAATTAACCCAAGGGAGGGTGTTTGTTCTATACCATCACATGCTGTTAATTTAATGGTCATGCCAGTCAATGCACTGGTTTACCATACTGTTTTACAGCAGGAACTACATTCAACATCTGAAAAAGGGAAAGCACGTCAGTTTTCTTTGTTTGGAATTGAAAGACTGTCATAACATGTGCTGCAGTAATAGGCTGCTTAACAAGGATGAAACAAAAATATTTACAGATTCAACTATTACAAGGCTTGGATCATCAGAAAATAGCTATCATAAAACAAAGCATCTGGAGGAACAGTGAGCAAAAGGACACTTCAGTACATGAACTCTGTAGCAAGGCCAAACATAGCAACTCTAGTGAGGAGAAAAATCAAGGCAGTTGGGATGGTCATTATAAGCCACTGCAAAATAAATTAGCATGGGAAAGATAAAGAGTGACACTTTTGAATAAACATCCTCTGAAAATTTGAGGTGGAAGAGTGTCCTATGCCTTGTCCAACATTCCCACAGCTCCACAGCAACATCCTCAGGCTCTACATCCTTTTTTGGTTTCAACTGCAAGCCACTACCTGTAAGAGTTTGAGGTTGCTCCTCACATACCTTCAGCTCCCTGGCACACTGCCTCACACTCAGCAGGGCTGAGGGGGGAGAGCACCAACACACATCCCTAGCCAGCCTCCCCACCCAAGCAGGGAACCGCAGGGACTCCACCAGCAGTTACAAACTCCACAGCATCCGCCTCTCTGTCATCACTGGCAGTGAGTTCAAAAGGATGGTCGCAGACAGCATGACAGGATTAGCAACTGGACCTTGGCAAGAAAATCCTGCTTAGAATCTTTTGCAATGTGCAATCTTGCAGAGCTTTTCCTTACACAACCCAAGTATAGTAATTAGAAATGAGAAAACAGTTTCGTTCAGAAGATGCATCCCCTCGATTACCTGAACTGTTGTAATGGCCACTTTAAAAAAAAAATTTAAAAAAATCAGTAACTAGAAATTGCAGCTGGGATCTGAGAATTTCTTGGCCTTAAATAACATTCTGGTGGCAAAAATAAGTAATAGGAAGTTAGTTATGAATAACTCACCTTCATAAGAAGTGCCACAGTTGCAGCTCTGTCACTCAAACCAAAGTAGCAGTTAAAACTTTTTTTATATGCGTTAAAGCTTCTTCAAAGCAAAAAAGAACTGAGAATTCTATTTGCATTTTTACTAGTTATATGTCATTACTGGAATAGACTTGGAGGGGTTTTCTTTGTGGAGGGGGTTGCTTTAGCTGATATTTCTCCATCTTTAAAAAAAAAAAAGAAATGAGAGTTTTTACATGCAAAAACACTCAAAATAACAAATGTCAGGAAGAAATTAAACCAGACTCAAATGCAGAATTTTCAATTCACACTACTATTCACACTAAACTATACCTTTCAGACCTGGTTTTTGACTTACATAGGAAAAATAGAACATGTTTTGCAAATGTATGTAGGCTTAAACATCTCTGCACGCTGGCCTACTCTGTACATACAGAGGATGACTTGCTAGTCAAGGCCATCTATACCCAAAACAAGCCTGCAAAGCAAGGTGATTAATTCAGACTAGGTTTTTACAATATGTTTCAGCACTTGGTTCTACTGGACCTTGTCAACATTTCTGTCAAGCTCTGCTCCAAACAAGTCCAGGTATGTGCAAATAAATGAAGAGCAATACATCTATCTGTGGTACTTCACTGCCCCACTTGAACATCTCACTGGCTTCAGGCAGAGTATCCAGACCACGTATTTCTCCCATACACACCCCGGGAAGCACTGATAAAAGGGAAAACACTGGACTGCATACTGAATCCTTCCTCTCTCCAGGTGGCCCAGGCAGAGCCTGGCTCCCAGCAGTGCCCAACCACACCCCTGCAATTTTTTACACATACACTTACCTTGCCATTCCTAAGGATCCCGCTGGCACATGGCAGGAAAACAATGGGCTCGTAGGATCACAGCATAAACAGGACTGAAGAAAACTTACAACCAAGAAGGAATATGATTTACAGTCATTTTTTTCCCCTCAATCAGTTCACGCTATGAGTGTCACTTCAACACTCAAACCCCACTGACTACACTGATTCGGATTCTTCTCAGTGCTCTTCACATCCCTTGCAATTACACCTTTTAATAGCTTATTTTTAAATGGGACATGACAACTCACTAAAAGAAAGGTTTTTCAGTTGAGCAGATCCGCTCATAGATAAAAGAATATTTAAAGAATAAAACAGGTTACCAGTTCAGAATCTGTATATTCTGATACATTTATATCCAATACATAATGTGCAGTATCCAGAAAAACAGCTATTCGATGCCCAACATCGAGCATATTTCCCTTGGTGGTCTCTCTTGTGGGAGAAGGAGGTTTCACCATCCTGAAAGTCTAAAGAGTTTTGAGAAAGTAATCCACCTTTCCTAAAGCAACACATATGCCAGAGTATTTTGAAAAAGCAGCAGAAGTAGCTATTTCATAGACAGAAGATTTCCATTCCCGTGGCTCTAATCTTATAAAACAAGACATATTTGTAAAAATAAAACAGAACTACACAGATTCTAAATAGAATAACTGCTGACTTCTGGTAACAGTAGCATCTATTTTTGCTTGGCTGCAGAAGTGATCATTCTGAAATCCCTTTCAATTTGTATCCAAAGTAAACCTCTTAGGAAATTTTATTTCCCCTCCTAAAAACTGCAGGTTTCTTTTTATCACTTCTCAAACATATGATTAAAATAACTTATTACACTGTTCCATTACTGCAGCTTTGCCATTGTTTCCTATAAAACTGATTAGCATAATACTACTTGTATCCTTTAGCTATTCTCCTCACCCATTTAACTATGACTAATTTCAATCTGAAAATATTTTCAATGTAGTGTTTTTCTTTATAGTCAGAAATTATAAGTTAGAGGACCCAGAGAATAACACCATTTGGGGGCTTCTTTCCAAAACAATGGAGTGTTAACAGTGCTGGCAAATTCCAAAGTGAATGCAGGAAGACAACTAACTTCATCTTTGATACGACTCTACAGGGTAGAGCAGGAAAGAATGAAATGCTGGGTGATTCTGATTCCCTACACTGAAGCAGGAGGTCTCGATTTCAAGAACTGGCAATCAAGAATGTGTGTGTGAAGTGCCTTTTCTCCTCAGCTCCATCCTTTCCTTGGCTTTTTAGCAGATCCATAAAAACCCTCTTCCTCAGAGAGAGTGGGATTTTATATTAGCATTATAATCCTTAAAAAAGAGGGACACACACACATACTTCCTTTAAAAGCAACAAACTGGGAAGTTAAGACTTGAGAAACAGAATTAAAACCATGGGACAGGAAGAGGATTGGTTCTCTGAGTGACAGATTCCCAAAAAGCAAGAAATCAAGTTTATAGCAAGGCCTCTGTCAAGAGTTATTTATGACCTGCCTGGATTGTCACACTGCCATATTGTACATTGCAGCTCCAGGAGGAGAGCAAGTCCAAAGGGAAAGTATCCAACCTGGCAAGAACACACATACTCCAGCAGAGCCAATCAAACCCCAAGGTGAAATTCAGAAAAATGGTAGAGAACAATGAAGCTGACCAAGTAAGTGTCATTATTCCACTGAAAAGGAAAATTCTGGGGCTAAAGGGATTCCATCAGTCTGGAAAAATAAGAAGCCCAAATAGCTTCACAACACATTCCAGCAAAACATGAACACTGAATACTAACTGGGATCAGCCTCCAAGAACTCTTCGGTTTTTCATGTTGGTTGGGAGAGTGATGTACACATAACCTCTATGCTTATAGGCAAAAAGGAAGGATCATTTGCAGAAAGGTAAGAAGACATAAGCACACTAAGATTTATAACCAACTCTTGCTCTAAGGGTAACCAACAACTCGTCTCACAAGCAATATCTGTTCTATTTAAGACACGGGTGTCAATTCAGTAAAAGCTCTTCCCAAGGGAGCAATGATTCCCACAGCCCATCCCGCTGCCTGGACAGCTGTGGCCAGCAGGGAGACTGGCTGTGCAGCCAAGTAGCCCAGCACAAGGGACATTGCATCCTCTAACCTCACTGACAGCAAACACAAGAGAGAAATATTTGACATTCTCAAAGCTGGATGGAGAAGAAAAAAAAATTCATTTCTGTTCTCACTGGTTTTTAAAGTCCCATCCTTCAGAAGAGTGATGCTCCTTCATCTCAAAGACTCTTTTCCTATTCAATACAGTAATTTCTTTGGTGTGTTTTCTGTGCCTTCTCATTTGTTTCTCCAACATCCTATTTTTAATCAGTGTTGTAACCATAATGCTTTTGGGGAAGACATTTATATTAAAAAAAAAAAAAAAAGCAACCAGACTTTTATTGAGCTGCAGAGTGTCTGCCTGTATTTCTTTTACCATCAATCTTAAAGTTAAGTGCACGTAAAGCACTTTATCTTCTTTGTTCAACCTTGTATTCCTGCCCAAAAAGACAAAGTGTGGGGTTTTCATCCCTGAAATTACAGTCACACACATGAACTAAAGACTCACCACTAACGATGTCATGGCAACAAAAATAATCAAACTTTGAACAGTACTATGGGGGGAAAAGAAATAAACACAGTAACTCCTACATGACCCAGAGTTAGTTTGCAAGCAAAAACTGCCTCGTTCCATATTCTGAAGTCCTGGGGCACTGGTAGAGTCTCCCACAGAAACAGTAAATCACGGGTCCATACTTTTGTCAAATATAAGACAAGTTTTAAAAAACATGATACCAAAAAAAAAAAAACACAAAACGTACTAGCATTCAACAAGTCTGCTGACAACATGATATTGGCACTCCTACTGGTTCAGTGTCAGCATCACAGGGAATCGCTCCCAAAAGTTTTGGCAAACCCTCCTATTGTAAACGTCCTGCAAGGTGATCTCAGGCAGGAAAGAACTGGTTCACTACTTAGCTTTGAACTACTGAGGGACAGCACAGATGTAAGACTGACCAGCTAAATGCACGAAGTCAAAACACGTTACTGAGAGTTGAACCTGCACTTTAGGAAATCAATGACGGTAAACTAAAAGCACATGGGTTGTTTTTCTGACAGTCATCAAGAGGTGTTTGATCTGGACTCTGTTGCTTTTACATCTTTAGTCAAATTGTCTTTCATTTCCCAAAAATCCCCCAGTATAAGCAAGGCCAAGGACCAAAATCAAGGGGCAGATTCTAAGCTGACAGTAGCAAGGTTATGGTGGAGAGTGAGTGGAAAAAACCCCAAAATCTGAGTGAATATTCACAGGTTGAACACCACCACTGTGGCTTGGCCAGCCGTTTGAAAAACACTGATCATAACAAGAGTTTCAAAGCAGCAGAGATTTAACTCCAACATACAGGGCAAACACCATTACTACGAGGACAAAAGGTTGCAGATGTATGCTTTTTAACTTGATAACGTAATTAATGATCTTCACCATTAACTGATGACCATTTGCTTCACAGTAAAATAAAATGATCCATTGTAAAGTGGAAAGATTAAAAAAAAAAAAACAGGAAAGAGCAAAAGTATTTGGCCATAAAATAAGGTAAAACAGCTATGTAAAAATGGCTAGCAGACTCTAGCAAAGGTCAGAAGTACCTAGCCAAGGTCTCACTAAGTCCCACTGCAAGCTTTCTCCACTGCTCCCCTGCTCTACAAATCCAGCCTATTGCCCCAAGAGGGCACTTGGGGCACATTCAGTGATGCCAGGCTCCTCTGTTCCTGACTTTCAACACCAGGCACTGGCTTCACAGATGGACAAAGTATGGCTAACCAGGATGAAGCTTTCACACAGAAATTACTCCTGCTTAGAGGGGAAAAAAAAAAAAGGTTACACGAGAAACATGATTAAAAAACTTTTAACTGGATTCATGACACATCTTCCTGTGCCCCAGTCCAGGGAAAGGATTTTGTAGGTCCATCACAACCTTAGTGGTCTATATTAATAAATACTCCAACTATCCTGTATCTCCCTGTATTTTGCCAATAACAGATACTCTAATCCCATCCTGTACACCCCTGCGTTTTGGCTTCATGCACACACTACAGTAATTAACACAGGCAACACCTTCTCCAGCAGATTATTTATATAGGATTACATGAGAAAGGGCCTGCAGTTAACACTCTGCAAGCTCTGCTTTCTCTTTTGGCCAAATAGTCCTTCCCCTAAAAGCACACTGTTTCCCAACACAGAACATACTTTAAAGTGAGCAGCAGCAGGGAATTATTTCCTAGGCAGATCTCTCTCAGTTCTGTGAATGCTCCAAGGTGCAGTTATTTGGCAGTTAAGACTTTTCTTCTGGCTTTTCACACCTCTCAGAACAAAGTACAGTGGTGTCCTCAGGGAAGAAGGCACTCAGACAGATTTGTAAAACTAAATACAAATCCATTATAGTAATGACTCAATTAATTAAGCAGCTAGGCATGGCTGGAAGTGACCTGCTGGGAGAGACAGTGGTAAACTTCTCGTGCAGTATATAAACTACCAAGAAACAAACCCTAGAGCAGTCAACAGCAAGGGGAGCATTAATCATTATCATCACTGGAAACACCATGAAGCTTACCTTAAAAGTTAAAGAACCACTTGAGAAAAGCAGTCATTCTCCCCAGTGCCTTGCCTGGATTATTTTACTGCTATTGATCACTAAATAATCACAGAAAGAGAGAAAAACTTGGCATTTTTTTTGTTCTTAGTGGCTCATCTGCCATCATTAGAAGCTCATTTAAACAGCTCTGTAATGTGTCCAGCCATCTCGGGCCCTTCCAGAAGGGTGCTTAATACCTCCCTGATGTCTTGAGCCTTAAATGCTCCTACAGTTAGCATCTCCAGCCTTTTTTAGAAGAGATTTAAAATTATAATTGCAGTGGAACTGCCACTACCAATACAGCCAAGTGTGACAGGTATCCCAAATACTTTCTTGACGTAGTAAAATCTTTTATTTTAAATTACTAGATCTGTTGGGTTTTAATATTTTAAATATTGATCTGTTGGTTACAGCAACCAAAACATGCATTATACATGCAGTAGTAAACTACTAAAAAAATGAACACAAACTCCAACACACACAAAAATAGAACAAAAAATTTAAACAAAGCAAACAAACAAAACAAGAAACCACCAAAACCAAAAGAAACTAACAAAACCCACAGTATTTTCAGAAACATGACAGAGGGAGGAAACCTTCAAGTTCTGCACCACAGCAAAATCTGGTGTACAGATTAATGAGTAGCCAAGTCTCCTAAGAGAAATGCAACTGGTGATATCAACTTATACAAACATACAGTAAGTTTACATCCTTGCTACAACACTACTCTTTCATGTAATTTACTTCCATATTTGCATTCACCCATTAATTACTTTATTTGAGCAAAATACACCCAAAGGGGTAATGCAGTGTTATACCCAAATGCTCCCCATGGATTCAGATATCAACCCATAACTGGAAACCTAAGAAACTCCTGAAGAGAAAATGCATTATGAACTACTGATGACCAGTAGTTTAAAAAAAAAAACCAACAAAACCCCAAAACCTTTCTGAAAAAAGACTTCCAAATAAGCCATTCTAACTTGTATTTACAGTAGATCAAAAAGACTAGGAGATAAAAAGAAGCACCTCCAACATAGGCAAGTTATTTAGCAGTGTAGGCCATACTTGAGCTTTTTATTCATATATTTCTGCTGCAATACTGAACTAAAATAGCTTTTTTTTCCTTTTGAAAAGAAGCTGCATTTTGAAATAATTACCAAGTTCAATTCCTGTATTCATGAAAGGAAAAAAACATTATCACTTCCCACTGCTAAAATTATGTGATAGTGCAAAATTTAGCCTAAGAAGTCAATGTAACTTGTTTTGTGATTTTCTATTATCATGCAAAGTACATACAATACATATATAGAGAGATGGATGGGAAGATAACAAACTGAGCAAGTAGAACTATGTTCTTTGGAACATGCAGATATCCAGACACAAACACTTCAGTGCTTTTCTTGAATGATATTTGGAGAACTGTGCAATATGTGCTCCTGGCTGCAATATGCCACAACACAAGTTAGAGACATTCTGCCATCCTTGAGTAGGTGTACAGATAGGCAAACAAAGTAAATGGCATTTCAAATGAAATATAAAGTTCTGGATTATACCACACCTACACCACATAAATGGTACATCTCAGCAGGGTCATGTCTTCTGCCTCACAACTGTTCCAAGAAGACACAAAATGCTGCAACCTTCTTAGGTTAGAAAGCTGATCTTTCCTGGTAAACAGAACACTGTGCCCACACTGTTC
Source organism: Manacus vitellinus (assembly GCF_001715985.3). Taxonomy (NCBI): domain Eukaryota; kingdom Metazoa; phylum Chordata; class Aves; order Passeriformes; family Pipridae; genus Manacus; species Manacus vitellinus. The sequence goes on along the minus strand of NW_021939471.1, from coordinate 7,252,782 downwards.
CTTTCAAATCCTCCAATTTCTAAAAACTATGCCAAATGCACTTGCAGGAAAATATAGATCAGCTTATTCTAGCTGAGAGCTGTGTATTGTTGGAGAAGTTAAAAGCTGGTCTGAAGTGAGTATACAGTTTCCTCTTTGCAGAGCAGGGCTATGTGGTGCCAGGCACCAGCTATATGCCAATTTTCTTTGGAAAGCTAAGAAAAATGTACAGTCCTCCATATCTGGAAGGCAAGGTACTGCTCCAGGATCCAAGTATGCTATCAAGCTCCAGGGTTTCTACTTCTCAGGATGCAAGTCTAGATTATTTGAAAAGGAACAAAATTGCTCTCTTCTCCAGACATCACAGGCACTGCCACAAGCAGGAACAAACAAGGTGCAGCTTCCCAATACCTCACTTCCCTGCACTGTGCTGTAGTCACCTCACTTAACGTGCTCCCTGTTCCTTTTTCAGTCTCTCCTCTTCTTGGTAAATGGGATCATCCATCCTGCATCATGAGTCTGGGCATTAACCCTCAGACAGGTGAGCCCTTCTGGCAAAGTGGTAAGATTTCATCAGAAGTGCTTGTATGTCAGCATCTCACAGCACATGGGGCATTGTTCCAGTGAAAGATACTTACAGTCTTTACACTGATCAATGCAAACAAGGATATTAACTTTATCTTTTTGATGAAGGATATTAAAATCATCTTTTTTCCTATCACTGAAGCTTTACCTGCTCCCCACACCCTGCTCTCCCAGCAAGGCTACTGAGCCCAGGCAGAACATGCTGCTCAACTCACATTTGACTCTCCCAAGCCAAACAATTCACCTATCCTTCCCCACCTACTGCTGCAACCCAGCTGCTTCTGCAGAAAGACACCACAGCCACTGGACCGGTCTCTGTGTGCTGTGATAACATACAGCTATGCTCAGGATGAGAATATAACAGAATTTAAATCATTATAATGGTTAAGAAAAAGTCTTCAAAGTTGGGAGGTATTGCTGCAGGGAACACTCATCTGTGGCAACGAAGGGTACCAGGAGAATGTTCTGAAGTCTAAGAACAGGCTCCAGTTTGATCTCAGCGAGGTTTGGATCAGTCTACTGAAATTATTTACTTCTAAGTACTATCCCTGTCCATCAGAGTAGTGTATCTCCCCACTGTGTATGGAGGTACCTCCCTCTCATCCATAAAGATGTAGCAAAAAAAGTGTTGAATATGAACAGAATTGTTCACATGCACTCAGCACACAGACGCCACAGCAGCACTGCCAAGCCAAGAATAAACAAATGCACTTGCTGTGAGTTAAGTCATCTCAATCTTTTTTTTTTCCTTCCCCTTCCTTTCTAATAACAACTTAGTCTCTTTTGTGTCTAATAAGAACAACTTATCTAGAAACAATCTCCCCAAATTCATTCTTCAGCAGTATCGCTGTTGAGGTTTCAAGTAATACAGTTTTGCCAAACAAACCTTGCCTAGCTCAAAGTAGAATCAGCATAGCAAAATTAACATTAACACAGAGGCTGAAAAATACAATTTTGAAGTAAAATAACAGGGTTTAGTGATTATTTGTGTTCAACCTAATCTTTCCTCCATTGATGGCAATGGAAAAATTGCCACTGATTTCAGAGAGACTGCAGAAACTGTGTTTATACTGAAAATCTGCATTGCTTTAGGGAGCAACTGCCACTGTGAATCATAACACTGGGAAGAAATTCCCAAGCTATGTGAATACTATGACTTGCAATTCCAAATCATACTCAAGTCCAACCAATTTTACCTAACACTATGAGACAGGACTTCCTTCAGGATCCATCCATACGGATGTCCCAGAACAAGCCTGTCTTTACCCCCGTGCCAAGACCTGGCTGTTACCACAGTGCAAGGTCAGCCCCAGCAGAGCTCCTGCACAGCACCCCCACAGCTCCCAGGCAGTCTGTGGGACTGGGCTCCACCTACCACAAAACACACAATGTTTGCAGGAAGCCTTTTTTCATGTCTCATGAATTCCAATACCTATTTTTTAGCCCGTGCTCACAGAATTTTTTATTCCAGTATTTACACGAGGTAGCCTGGTATACTCCAAGGGAATATAGCTCTTTTATTAAACTATTACATTTGCTAAATTAATTTAATAACCTCCTACATAATCTCATTTAGTAATAGAGGAGGGATCTTACAGTAGGTCATTCCTAGTGCTCTCTCCTGATAGCTCTAGCTTGAAGAGTTCAGCGCCCCTTTAGCTGAGCAAATGCAACTTCTAATCAGATATTCATGAAAATTGTTATAAAATTAAAAGAACAACCAAAAATAAAATCACATGGGTCTTCTAAACAAAACAACAGCTTATAAAGAAAACTGAATGTGAGAACTCAGGACTCATCTACATTTAAAGTAAGTGTTGCCTATACTGTATTCCAGAAGTGTCTTGAGAGAAAAATCTAATGTTAAGTAAAAATGATGGGTTTTATTCTTCTATGCAAATAGCAACAGTTGGCTAAAACGGACAGAATCCACCAAGAATATCTCTTCTCCTAAAAAACCCCAATAAGAAAAATGAAATTAAAAGACCATCCTGATATTAATGTACAATGGTAAAACTTTCCTAAATACTATGGAGGTGTGGAAAGCCTAGTAAGTGATGCTCAAACAGGTGGCAAGCTTCACTCAAGAAGAGAGAGATGCAAGGAATTAGTTTCAACTGCCAAGCTGACAAGAGAGCAGGAGCAAGGGAACCCTCCATCATCCTCCTCTTGTCCTCTCAATCGGAGCTGCCATATGTGCCTGTGGCAAAAAAATCCCTCTGGCCTCCTGGTAGCCCCCCTGTGCCCTTTAGGAAGTTGCCCACTCCACCCCAGAATTGTCCATCATTCAGCTGCCACTCCCCTTAAACACCTACACACCTCTAGCACTGTACATGCCCAGGAGTACACTAGTCCTGAGCAATACAGCTCAGGTAACAAACTGATATTTCCTTCTGTATGACTTGCCCTGCAGGGGAGCTCAGTGCTGGGTCTGCAAATGAGATCCCCGTGCCTGTGTTCCAGATTCTTCCTCAGAGTCCTGGTCCTTTGCCTCACCCCTACCCTGCTTGTGCCCTCTTGGCTGACTCCTGACTCAACTGCCCAACCTCCCAGTGTTATTTCAGCCTTGCATGTTCCCCGTGACAGCCTCCCCTCCCAGCAGCATTCAGATTACATATAATCCAATTTTCTGAAGTTCACTTCAGCTTCTAGACATGCTCTCACCCTGCTCTGTCCTGTGGCTTTCCCAGTTACTCAAGCACTGAGTAACCTCATTCCTGATCAAGGAGTTTTACTTCCTATTGCTATTTACATCCTGCCTTTTTCTTGCAAGCATGGTGTAGTCAACATTCTCATGCAGTCACTAAAGCACACATATTCCTCGAAAAGTATTGACTTCACCGTAGGATTCAATGTCACACAATTTCTTAAATTCATGGAATCTCTTTCATCAGTACTCCTGACAGAAGTTTTTGTTTGGCTGTTTGTTTTCCTGGTTTTGTCTTGGTTTTTAAGCTGACGCAATTTCTAGGAGATGCATCAATACAAAGCAGAGAAAGGTACACCAGTATATAAAAAAGCAAAATGGATATTGCCACGTCTGTAAGCAGCAGGCATTTCATACCACAAGTACATCCTGCACTTTACTTAAGGAACTCCTTTTTTTTTGTTGTGTTTTCCCTCCAAACTACCTGAAAGAGCTAAATAACATTGTAGCCTACAATCAAAACAGATCAGCAATACATCAGAACCATCTAATGAAATAAAGATACGCTGTGCCCACATATAATACAGTACAAGTAGTGAGATCCAAATGATGGTGAGAGAATGACTGCTCAATATTACTTGACTTCTATGGAGTTGGGGTCCATAAAAGAGTAAACCACAAGCACTACACTTGAGGTGATTCTAGACTTGTTTGAAAGGTATGCCATTAAGAAGCTGTATCCAAGTTACCAAAACAAACATCCAGCAAGCAATGATTTTTGAGTCCTAATTATCCACCAGCCTGCTTCTTCTATAGTCATTTACATGCACAGTCAATACACGACAACTTTGCAGGACTCCAACAAATTTCCACTTTGTATGAATCTCTGAACAAGGTGCTGGGCAACAGAGACATGCTCCTTTTGCCCCTCAAAGTACCACAGCAGCATGACAGGTCAGCTGGGATCTGGGGGGAAAATCAGTATGAACATAATGAATGTTTCATGTAGCTGTTTTAGCTAGGATTATCCAAGATATGGTGTGAGTGTCAGCACTCCTCTGAGTGTGCAACTCAGAAGCAGAATCAAATCTTCACAGTACACATTTACAGCTAGAGTATGTTTTTTAAATCCTCTCAGTACAGTAGTAAAGTAGTAATACTTTGGTGCCAGTTACCTTTTAAACTTTGATTCTACAGTAGGCTTCAAATCCCAAAATACTTACGATACAGTAAGATTTAGGAACAAGGCTTTGACTATAAATCCATTTCCAGACCTATACATACAAAGATCTTTAGCAGTCTTCAGAACTTTTAGTTTCTAGTAAAGGCATTTAGCCATTTGTAGAACTTTATTTTTCAGTCAAGTCTGAGTAGTTCCTAAACTGTCACGCCAGTCACGTTGGTTAAAAGAAAAAAAAAAAGCTAGAATACATGCGTAATTAAAAGTTATATTAATCATCATTCCCTATTTCTCAGAAAAATCAACAAGCTGTTACCAGAAATTACACCTACCAGGTGCATCCTGGAAAGAAATAAAATACGTTGGGTTTACGAGCACGATCAGCTAAATGTTTCACCACAGCAGATGTATTATTGGTTCTACAGTGACTGCCTGCATTTTCACATCTACTGTGGGGAAGAACAGAAAAAAAATATACCATTAACTCAATTAAAACATTTTTGTTACAGATGGCGTTGATCTCAGCAGAACCACAAAATGAATAAAATATTAGCATAAGAAACAGGACTTGCATCTCTGCACACACACGAAAACTCAGTTTTATTAACAGCTGCTTAACATATTTGGAAATCAGTAGAAAGCATTCCTCCTCCAATGCTGCTCTACCCACCAGCACCATTATTCCATCAGAACATTATTTTTAATCATTATTTCTGTACTTCTGCACAACAGTCTTTGTGTACATAATTTAAAAACAAATCAACCAGTATCACCAACTTCGTCGCTTATTCCTGACCGTAACAGCTCATACCTCTTACCTAGAAAACCTATCAAACAGCTTCCTGAAATGACCTGCCAGAACTTGTGTTTGCAGACCACTGGGCTTGCTGTTATCCTACAGAAAGGTCACCTTTCAGTCATTTCAGTGCATGACACTCAAGTCACCTTGACTATTATGAACCTGTATGGAAAGATACCACAAACCTGATGCCATTTTCCATCTCTACCCACATGTTTAATGAGATCAGTAGTCATGTCTTACATTATGTTCTGTGTGGAACCAAACGACAAGAAAACTACTCTAGAGTTAGCAGGCAGTATAACAGACTATAAACTTTAGTAGAAGCACTTTGTCCTGGATGTAGGCTGTTCGAGTTTGGGTTTTTTTAAGTACTAAAGTTTCAAACTAAAGTTTCAACAAGTCATTGCAAAGCCACCCATTGATTTTTAAGATACTTTTAGCCAGGCCCCAAGTTCTCCTTAAGCAGAGGGTAACTTAAGTAACTTTTTACCGGAGTGCAGAGAATTACTGTATTTTGAGGTAAATGTAATCATCATAAACTGAAAGCCCAAATTAAAATGAAAAATTCCATGAAATCAAATGGAAAGAAACCTTCAGCTATTATCCATAGATTGACTGGGGCACAAGGTACATGATAAAATGCCCAGCAGCAAAAGTGAGTGACTCCAGGCCTGCACAGGAAAAAAAAACTCAGAAAAACTTTTTTGGCAAAACTTAGATCCCTGAAAAGCAAAAGAAGTTAAATGAGCCTTTAGGGCAGCTGCACAAGATCCACATGACCAAATCCTTCACCTGAATCCCATTTTATAGATAATGGTTTCCATTCCTACAGATAATTATTATTGACAGCTTGACACAAAAAATTCCACAAGACCTAAATCTTTCTTGCTACAAGGTTATCAGCTTAGGCACAGCCATACTCAATCTACCAGTGTTGCTTCATTTAAGAACAAAGAGGGAAGAAATGGAGGTTAAACCCAGTATGAAATGCCTACTGCCCTCAATGGGAATCTCAGTGATAAATGCAACAATTCATAGGAAAACTGTCCATCTTCAACGATACTGGATATAACTTATTTGACAAAAGCAGGTCTACAACTACTACTTGTTCTGTTCAAACCTGTCTTAAGTAGATGCTTATGAAAAAACTATGGTGTATGGAATAACAGGTGCAGTGTTATGAAAATACAAACGGCTATGCCACGGCAATCCAAGAAATATCCCCAAACTCCTTCTCTTCCGTAAAGCTGGCAAAAATTAATTTGAAATAACTAAATCAACAAAGAAGATTCTTTTCATTTCTAAGAAATTTTTACACTAGCAATAATGGAAAACAGTTTCCTGGGTCTCTTAACAGTGTATTTGAGTTTTTCTTAACAACCAGATACCGGGTTAGATAAAGGTCAGTCTAGGCTGGTATCCCAGCTACGGAGTACATGCCTGGGGAGCCATAACAAGCAAGAAAGTACAAAGTGATCAATTCTCTGCTCTGGCTTCCCAGTGTTCAACCACTTGTAGTTGAGGAACTTTCTAAGCCAGATGCTTTTGCTGCATTGTGAAGGTCTCCTCCATCAATTTGTCATCTCAAACCAGCTCAAACCCATTTACATTTCTGACTGCCACAGCTTTCTGTGGCTGTTAAGTGCATGATTTAATCACATGCTGCATCAGAAAATGCTGCCATGGATTTTAAACCCACTGTTAAAGAACTATCACTGGGTTTTTCCTGACTTCACATTCTATGAAAGAGAATGAGTATCATTTCCCCATTTCTCTCTCCACAATGCTTGGAAATGTACATACATGAAAATATCCCCCACCAGTTACCTTTTTCCCAATCCACATGATGAATTTCTCATTTTGTGGCAGTCTTTGCATGGCTAGACATGCCATTCTTGCCCTTCCCAATACCTTTTCAGGCTCTACTGAATTATTTAATGTAATTCCTACCTAAATATTCTCCTCTTTTTAAATGGTACATATGAAGATGCCAAAGAATGCAGTTGTGATAAAATCACCACTGGACTATCAAGTAATTAATCAGCTTCAATGAATCTTTCAGAGTCATAGTTTTAGATTATTACACAGCAAGTGTATAAATGTAAGCTTACACAACAAAAAGCTATGCAAGAGTTACTGGAGAATCATTACAGTCCTGAACAAGTCTGTCTTATGAAAAAAAGCCTTAAATAGTCATGTTGCACAGACAGATGTAGCACGCATTTAGAACACTTAAATTTTGCCACCACACTTCAGAACACAAACTGAAAGAAACTAAGCCTCATTGTTTTTATTGCAGGGTTTTTTTTTTTAAAGCTAAAAATGTCACTAGGATAAATACAAGTCCTGAAATAAGACAGCTGGCTATCTCGATACACTTCCACTGATGAATTCAATTGCAAAACACTAATCCTTGCAGTTCTTAAACTAGTAGTACAGCACAGGCAAGGACAGCTCGAGTGGCTTTTAAAGAAAAATCTCTGCATGAAGCAAGCAAATGGCCTTTGGAAGAACTTCAGTGAAAAGTCTCATGGCTCTACTGTGCCTGAAGTTAAAAGTCTTGACTCTGCAGTTGCTACTTCAAGTTCATCTCCTGGGCACAGTCTGTTGCTACTAACGCAACACAGAGCTGTGTTATCTGCTACAGTATCTTGACACAAAGATCCAGGAAGAAAAAAAAAAACAAACACACAATCCAAAATGTTTGTATTGCATGCAAACAAAGCAGAGAGAAGCCTGATAAGAATTGACAGGGAAATATTTTGATAGAAAGTTACAAAGTATTTCAGGAGACCTTACATAACAAATTACGCAGCTTTCCTACCCATTTATTAAAATGCTTGTGCATGGCAATTTCAGAAGGAACATGCCAGAAGGAATACAACATCAGTCAATGCTGGAACCCCCCCACAGGAAGCATTACATGTTGAGAAAGAAGACATCCAGTTCTTTGAGCACTATCTTCTGCTCTCCTAGCCTGGAAGTGGTTGCAATTAACATTTTATTTGCAAACAATTGGCCCTGGATTATTCCCAAGGTGGAAAAAAAAATGGAAAAAAGAAACACTTGGCAAATAATTTAGTCAATGGATGGTCCATCTTTAGGCTTTTTAGAAAATGGCTCAAGTTCTATGATCTCTTGCTATTTATCTAAGTTTACTCCCAAGCATTATACTCTGATTTCAGGCTCCTCATGGCAAACTCCCTTTCTTGCTCCAGTTCTGTAGTAAGACCATTTACTTCTTCCTTGCAACGGGAAAAAAACAAACAAACAAACAAACAGAAACCCTAAAAAAACAACTAATACACATGTATTAGGGAAATCTTCTAACGCACAAGAATGGCCACAACTATTTCTCATGAATCCTATTTTAAACTTAATCTACAAAGCTGTGAACATCAGCAAAGCAAAACGGGAATAAAAATATTCTGGCTACATTTTGTTCTTTTTATATAAATGAGTTCTCTTGTTTCTGAAGCCAAATATAGAACACATGAATGCACTGAAGATTATCTAGAAGGGTTCATATTTTACTTGCAGTATACGCCAAGTGGAATTTGCTGCAGGAAAGGTTTTCAAAGCAAGTCCCAGTTCAGTCTTTGTACTTCACAGTTCTACTGTGGATGCCAGAACACTCCAATGTAAGCAAGTCTGGCTTCCACTGGAACTGCACTCTCAGATGCTAACCTTGAGACTTCCTGAGTTCTAAAAGACAGCTGGGGAAAAAAATGCTGTTAAAAGTGTACTTTGATCATCTGAATCTACAGAATTTTAACGTTCTGCTTAACTGAGCAAGACCACTCGAGTTTAAAGTACACCTTTAAATAGTCAGGAGAGAAATGGAAAAACAGGGCAAGAGTGTTCAACTCCTGCAGTTCTGTCTTTACTGTCCAACTTCCTTTGCTTTCTTAAGCCTCATTTTTCAGCTGGCAAGATCAGTTTAAAGAAAGCAATGGATACTGTTTTGACTATAAATTTAGATGAACATATGGACTTTTCAGAGTAAAATAAATATAATAAAATATTGTAAAATTCTTTCCCCTGCAAAACATGCTATGCTTGAGCAGAAATCCTGCATGTTGAAGGTGAGTTGAAAAAAAAGAGGTAAAATAAACTGCAGGATTTTATCTTAACTCCATTTAAAATTTCCACCAAACACCTGCTGAACATCTCCCACAACATCAGAAATTCCTGAAAGATGCAGACAAATAAATTATTTAATTTCTAGCCCAAGTTAAAAGTATTTCCTATTCACTACTATAATGCCAAAAGAAAACTGTGATTTTATATACCATAGAGACAGCCTTGTGGGACAAGAAACACAATTGTCTGTATGGGGCCCCAACAGTTGCCTTAGAGATGCACAGCCTGGGAATTCTCAAGTTCAGATACCTGCTATCAGACACAGCCATGTTATCTAATTTCATCCAGCTGCTTAACAACTATATTTAAGATTAATTACAGTATTTTTCATTCCATTTCTATCATAAGAAATTATGATATTCATTCAAATCTTATAGTGCCTGGAATAACTTTTGAGTTTTCAGACTGGATCTATGCAAAGACATCCTTTGCTTTTGTTCATGAAATCAAATTTTCCCTCATACAGTATTCAATCCATTGACTTTATCAGCCCATCCTCGCTATCCTTCTATGCATCTGCCTCAGACTGAATGCACCATTCCTAAACACAGGAAACTGAGTTTACCCAGTATTTCAGATGAGGCCTTACCAGTTCCTTGTTTAACAACATTAATTCTTTCTTATCTCTGTCAGAAATCTCTCTCCTGGTAAACACCATCCCAGGATGTATCTGAAGAAATTTCCTTCAGCTGGAGGAGTGATCATTATCACTCTCGGTAGTATTGTTACCAACCTGTAGTGAAAATGCTACCCAGCCATCAACATTTATATGCCATTTCTGTGATTAAAACATATCTACTGGTATATTCTGCAAAATAATGATGTTTCTTAATTGCAATCCAAGATTGTGTATTTTCAGATCCTGAAGCCTTCACACAACTCCAAGAAAAAAAATACCATTTCCATACCAGCACAGTTACAGAACTTTGGTCCTGATTTAGTAATGCATTTATGCAGCTTGAGATTGGAAGTATTCCCATCACATTAGCCTTTAGAAGACTAAAACCACCATTCAATGCTTTGTTGGGTTAAATGGGTTAATATTCCAAGGTGAAACCTGCAAAGGATCCTCGAGGCTGTTTTGCACTTACCTATATCAGTCTCCTCTGACTTGAAAACTGTAAAATGCAAAAAGCAAATATTTTGCTTTTCTATTCTTCCTTTGAATAGACATACTAAGCTGTAAGAGCTAAGCCTGTATTCTTCCTTCTTGCCTTGAGCTAGAGCTTTGCCCAGTGCCTTCACACATTTAGAGAAGTGAAGCCTCATTTTCCACTGTTCTCCCGATGCCTTCCAAGTGCAAATCACTACAAGAGGATCACGTGTGACCGTACGCTAAATTAAGTTTGCCCAGGAGACTTCATTCATCGGTTCCCCAGAAACTAGCGATTAGCCCACGTACTCGCAAGGAGATACCATTTAATTCGAAAGCACATAGTTTATTTTTAAAAATTAAACCGGAAAAAAAATTAACATAATCATAAAGCCATTTTCCTTACCAAAACATAACAAAGGCGGAGGCTTTAAGATCACGCCCGACCTGTTAATTTGACATTAAGGGTGCTAAACACACGGCGCTGCTCCGTAGCAATCTGTACTACATCCTGTGTCCAAACACACCTCCTGTTAATTTGTGCCACCGCATATTTTGCTAGTCAAGAGCAAAGAAACCCAGCGCTGTGGAAGCTATTTATTCTGCCTCCAGGTATTTCATGAATATTAAATAAGAACAGATAGGAGCTGCTACACAAATAACTTTACAACTCGGCGGGGAGCTACCCCGCTGCGAAACCCACGGGTCCCGCAGGAGCGCGGGTGGGACCCCGACAGCTCCCGGGGCGGCGGGAGCAGCGCCCTGGCACAGACCTCGGACAGCCC